>NC_133769.1:303234784-303293577 GCF_003597395.2 Chelonoidis abingdonii | reverse complement strand
TTGTACCACCAGCATCACCTGTTAGTCTGGTATGTACACTACCCTTTCTCCTTATGTCAATTCTTTGGTCCACGGCCGTATCTCCTCTTACTTTGTTTAGCTCCCAACATAAGCAAACCACTAACTGATGGGAGTTAGGAAGAAACTTCCCCAATGAGTAGATTATTCTGTAATTGTTTATTACAGGGTTCCTTCCACCTTCCTTCGAAGCTTCAAGTAGAGGCCAGTGACAGAGACAGAATACAGGATTAGCTGGACCTGCTGGTCTGATCCTGGGTGGCAAATACGATCTTCTTAACAGTTTTCTAAAATGTCAAATATGGTTGCTTTTTTGCAGGATCTCTCTAAATTAAGTGTCTATATTTAGGTGGGAAAATATCTGCACAACAAAACAAACTGAAACACGCTCTATCTATAGTTAGTAATTAAATTCTGCAGAGAAAATTGATATATAATTTATTTTAAATGAAAATAGAGGATTTTCTTTAAAAAAGGTGTCTCATGAAGCTGAATACAGTTTCTCAGCATATTTTGTCATCTTTTAAGAGACAGTCCTAATAATATGTTTTAAATATCACTATACTTCTTCCTCACAATTTAAAACATTATTCCTTAGCTGAAGAAATCAGGTATTTCCTCTCCTCCAATTCTGCACAGAAGCTGTTTATTTCAAAGTTTGTTCAAAAAGATGCATCCAATAGCTATTTCTCGCCCAAAACTTGGGGTTATTGGCCAAATGCAATAAATGACCAATGGCAACTTACTGTTACGCTTTGGCTAATGTTATCAGTCCCAATGCAGTTCAGTCTTAATGTGTTTGTATTTATGCAATTCAAATATAAAATGTAGTGGGGTTATGCAGATCCAATATTCATTATCATTACAACTCACTATGGAACTATATTATTTGCACATTGACTAATATGAATCTTCAGTTGCACTAGATCAAAAAATTAAATGAGTTGCTCTCCTTGCCTATTATAATGTAAAATCTCAGTAACTATGAGTAAATATAAACTGTTTACTTTTCCAGAAATGGGTTAGACTTTTAACCATCTCAGTAGTAAGCATTTGTGCTTAATTTTAGAATTGTGTGTTCACTAATCCATTTGGATACTGAAGTATATCTCAAAGTTTTCTCCATTTAAGTGAGTTTACTAGGTTTGCTTTGTGGAGTTTGTGATGAGTCCAACAGAATCTATAGAGGAAATTGGCCTGTCTGAGGTGTAGGCAGGTGAAAAAAAGATCAGCTTCACATTGCAGTCGATGCGTTTTCAAACATGACAAAGACAGCCATCAGACAGGGTCTCTTAGTATCTTTTTCAGGTAGATAACTATGCTGCTCTCTGTGCTTTATATTTTGGGGTTGAGGGGAAGGGTTGTTTTTGTTTTTTTGGCAGTATAGTAGCAGTCATGTCTATTGCATTGGAGTATTACCTTCCAGTTACTCTTCTAAAGACTTATTTCTTTAAGTACAGTAGAATAGATATGTACTCTTTTGGATGAAAAATAGAAATTGTACAGAAAACAGCTTTGTAGCTTAAGTATCTTATTTTTTCATTTAGTGAATTTCTTCGGGGCGGGGGGAGAAGTCATCAACAGCCTCCCAGTGCTCAAGACTTCTAGAAGAACTTCTGGCTTTTCCTGAGGAACAGGATACAAGAAAGATGGCTGGTGTGATCAGAAGGAATCCAGAGCTGATCAGCACGCGAGATTTTTTTAAAGTTCGTAGTTATATGAAGCAAAATACTTTTTACATATGAAAAAAGCAAATTGTTATTGCTCCCATCAATAAATCCATGGTGCACTATTCTGTTCTTTGCCTTATATTTTACTTATCCTTAGGTATTACTTAAACTTCAGCATGATCCTTTTTATTCATTTGGAGTAGACTTTGCATCCAATCCTGCTTCCATTAAATAAAACAGCAAAACTCCTACTACATTAAATGGAAGCAGGATAGGGCCCTTAATATTATTTTATTTTTCTAGAATAACCATTCTAAAACTTGTTAGAATATCTCGAGTAATTATTGTAGAGTGGAATCATGGACTGACTCCCACACAGCTCAGTATGTTTCTTTTCCAAAATTACCTAAGGCCAAAGTTACGACTTTGCATGCTATGTTGTTCACAAAAGGCTAATGAAGGATAATGAAGGTTAAAAGGCTAATGAAGGATAATTGGTCAGTATTTCAACAGTAATATCCTAAACAATTTTAGCCAAATATTTCCTTTTAAAAAATTGATTGTACTTTGCTGCGGAAACAGATATTGTCTGAATGTGACACAGCAAGGTATGGCTTTGCATCAAGGTACTTTTAACTGGGCGTACAGCACCAAGGACAGACTCAAAGGCACAGGAGAATACAAAGTACACTTGAACTGTTGAATACTAAATTCTCACTTTTTTGTTTCACATTTTGCTTTTATTGCTTCAGTTACTGTTGGAAACGTTTTAATTAATCTTCTCTGAAGCTTGACAAAGGGGCCCCATGTGGGGAAGGCTACATTTCACTTTAATCCTTATTGCAGAAAGGGTGAAATTTTATCCCTGTGAAGAGAGGCAGTACAAGACCTATGCACCACCCGTGTCCCAGGTAAGCCTTATTTTGATGGCTGAAGTGGGACTGAAGTGGTGTACAAGGGAAAGAACACGTTAAAAATTACTTAGACAAGTTAGATGTCTTCAGGTCACCAGGGCCTGATGAAATACATCATAGAATACTCAATGAGTTGATTAGGAGATATCTGAGCCATTAGCGATTATCTTCTAAAAGTCATAGAAGATGGGAGAGATTCCAGAGGCCTGGAGAAGGGCAAATATAGTACCAATCTATAAAGAAGAAGTAAGGACAATCTGGGCATTTACAGACCAGTCAGGTTAACTTCTGTACCCGGAAAGATAATGGAGCAAATAATTAAGCAATCAATTTGAAAATACCTAGAAGATAATAAGGTGATAAGTAACAGCATGGATTTGTTAAGAACAAATTGTGTCAAGCCAACCTAACAGCTTTCTTTAACAGAGTAACAAGCCTTGTGGATAAGTGGGAAACAATAAATGTGGTATATTCTGATTTTAATGAGGCTTTTGATACTATTTCTCATGACCTTCTCATAAACAAACTAGGGAAATACAACCTAGATGGAGTTACCATAAGGTGGGTGCATAACTGGTTGGAAAACTTTCCCAGAGAAGTGTCATCAGTGGTTCACAGTCAAGCTGGAACCACTGCAGAGATCAGTTCTGGGTCTGAGTCTGTTCTATATCATCATCAGTGATTTAGATAATGGCATAGAGAGTACACTTATACCATTTTCAGACAATATGAAGCTGAAAACGTAGCAAGTGCTTTGGAGGATAAGATTAAAATTCAGAATGATCTGGACAAACTGGAGAAATAGTCTGAAGTAAATAGGATGAAATTCAATTAGGACAAATGCAAAGTACTCCATTTAGGAAGGAACAATCAATTGCACACATAGAAAATGGGAAATGACTGCCTAGGAAGGAGTACTGTAGAAAGGGATCTAGGGGGTCATATTGGATCACGAGCTAAATATAAGTCAACGATGTAACACGTTGCAAAAAAGCGAACATCATTCTGGGATGTATTTGCAGGAGTGTTGTAAGCAAGACACAATAAGTAATTATTTCCCTCTATTCAATGCTGATTAGGTGTCAATTGATTGTGTCCAGTTCTTGGTGCCACATTTCAGGAAAGATGTGGACAAATAGGAGAAAGTCCAGAGAAAAGCAACAAAAATGATTAAAGGTCTAGAAAACATGACCTATGAGAGAAGATTGAAAAAATTGGATTTCTTTAGTCTGGAGAAGAGAAAACAGAGAGAGGACATGACAGCAATTTTCAAGTACGTAAAATGTTACAAGGAGGAGGGGAAAAAATTGTTGTTCTTAACCTCTGAGGATAGGACAAGAAGCAATGGGCTTAAACTGCAGCAAAGTTGGATTCGGTTGGTTATTAGGTAAAACATCCTAACTATCAGGGTGGTTAGGCACTGGAATAAATTGCCTAGGGAGGTTGTGGAAACTCCGTCCTTGGAGATTTTTAAGAGCAAGTTAGACAAACACTTGTCAGGGATGGTCTAGATAATATTTAATCCTGCCTTGAGTGTAGGGAACTGGACTATAAGACCTCTCAACGTCCCTTCCAGTCCTATGATTCTGTGTGACTGGGGAATCATTGGGGCCCACCATCGGTCCAGTGACCCTTTTGAAATCTGTGGGGAGTCCCCCCGGTTTGTAGGTCCTGCTCTGTTTCCCTTCAAGGTCCCTTCCAGTTCTATGATTCTACGATTGTGATGGTCCTCTGCACAAAGGTGAGTTTTACCTAGGTAAGTGTGGCAGGGTGATTTCGTCGGTCAGTAGGCCTTGTGGTCTGGGCCTATGATTCCGGTCTTTTTATCATATCGAGGTGTTCTGGTCCTCTGGATGGACTGGCCTAGCTGAATTTGCTTCTTGTCTGGTAACCCCTAGGTCTGCCCTCGTTGGGGCCAGGAATTGTAGCTCTGGAAGACCTCGGGACCTGGACCCTCCCTCTCCACCTGGTCCCTACCCAGGGCCCTGAAAGTTCAGTGGCATGAAATGGCCTAGGTATGGCCAGCCCTTTGCTCACCTTTCCCTGGGCCATTTCCTACCAGACCTTGTGTCTCAGTTTGACGTGTGGCTGTAGTCTACTTAGTCTTTACTTTAAAATCCCTGCAGTCTAGGGCCAGTGCCTGTGGCCCTCTTGTGCCTCTTGCCCATGGTTCTAGGCCAGGGTGAGGAAGGATGAAACTCTCAGCCACATCCAATCAGTAGAAGCTTCTGCTGCTGCAGCAGAGTGATGCTCCTCCTGGAAATGGCCTCTCTTTCTTCCCTTAACTGAGGCTGCGGAAGCTCCCTTTATATTGGTCTTCTCCCTACGAGCACGCTCGACAGTGCCTGAGGGACAGGGCCTTCTGGGCCTAGCCCTTCCCCTGCCTCAGCCTTATGGGGTTTGGAAACCCCATCACAGGAAGTGTTAATAACATGTATAAAAGTATCAATTCCTGAGTGGAAGTTGGATTTCTCTCTGCTAAGTGCTAATACCAACTACACCAGGAACAGCAAAACTACTACAACAAAAAGAGGATTTATATTGATGTAGTTAAATAAATTTGTATAATATATAAGGCACATGCTGTGGTCTCAAATCTGCAAACATTTATGCACATGCTTCACTCCTAAGTATGCGAGTAGTCATATTGCAGACAAACTTTAAAATTAACACATGGATGCATTTTGGCAGGATCATGGCCTTACCTGTAATTATATATAAATGAAATCACTATCTTAGAGTGTTTTTTTTTCTAGTCAGCTAAATAAGGAAGAGAACGTTTTGCCATCCCAGTAGATCCTAAACAATGGCCTGAGAATTGTTATACAATTCAGAAGTAAAATTAAAACAAAAATGTAAAGTTATTATTCAGATATGAGCAGTACAATGTGGAAACTATTCACTGTTAATTAACACATAACTATCTAGTTTTATGAAGTTTCCTGGTTTACTTTTCAACTCCTTACCCAGAGATCATCAGTCAATCTAATCAGTGCAACTAAATTGTGCCTGCAACTCAAATGACCGAATACCTAAATTATAGGTCTAATATACTGATTGCTGTTTGACATTTCCTTTCCAGCGTTATCAATGCGACCACTTACAGCAGCTATTCATCTTCACAAAGCTGTACAGGTTATAGTACTACTTAAAAAGTAGTTTTGTCTTTCCAGTGCTAGTAGACTGTGTGCTTGGACACGTATTATCAAGGACAGAGCCCTACAATCGATGTACCAAAGCAGTCAGTGAAATTGAAATCATTTTTTATATTACTCTGAAATCTCTTGCTTCCTTGAACTAAATCCATAAAATCCGGAAAAGAGCAGTCTGATTTAGTGAAATGCAAAACAATACAAAGTCAATTTAAATTATCCATGAAAATTCAAAGAATCTGTGCAAAATATGGTGTGCCTCTCCTCTATGGCACACTCATGTGGTTCTGAAATTATCAAATGTAAACAGACCGGTCCATTTACAAATGAAGTGTGTACATAACTATTTTTATTTATGAAACACTGAGGTCAACATCCATGTCCCATTTCTCCCTCTGGCTACGTATGTTGCTTGGTGGTACCCAGTAACTAGAAAGCTTGTGTAACTGGCCACCATGGGATTTACATAGTGTAAGAAGGGAACTTATTTCCCATATCTTTGTAATCCCTGTCCTATACTGAAGTAGTTATCCTTCCTATGTTTGAGTTAACTCTGTTTAAAAGTTGCTGCATTCCTCTGATTCTTTAGGTGCTTGAATATGATTGATTTAGTTAGATAGAGAATGTTTGCATCAACCTGTTTCTCAGGGGAAGGGCTTTTTAGTTTTTAAATGAAATATTGTCATGGCATTTAACCTTGATCATTGATCCAGCGTATGGAAAAAAGATGATGATAATATGGGTCTCCTTATATCTTATTTCCTTGATTTACATAATGCATCTATCAAAAACAAAACACCTCTATGCACACAAACAACATAAACTCAAGCGTATTAATATCAGTTAAATATTTGTCTATAAAAATATATTAGAACACCCATGCAAGAGAAAAATGAAACAAAAACTCTTCAGTAAGCCTTCTTTTTCAGAAAAAGTCTTAGTGAGGCAGGCTTTCAAGTATGCCCCAAGAGTTAACAAACTTTAGTTTGGCTGGGCTAACAAGGGAAATAAATTCCTGATTCTAAGCTTCTCCACTGAAAATTCTGCTGTCAGTCTTCTGACA
Source organism: Chelonoidis abingdonii (assembly GCF_003597395.2). Lineage (NCBI taxonomy): Eukaryota > Metazoa > Chordata > Testudines > Testudinidae > Chelonoidis > Chelonoidis abingdonii. Next base: position 303,286,760 of record NC_133769.1, on the reverse strand, counting down.
TGTAATTCTAGGCAAAGCTGGATTCTTTGCTCTGAGTGACATTCAGACACCAAAATTTCCCCCCCAAAAAAGTCAGTCAAAACATTTGTATTGATAAGATCAAAATATTTTGTTATAATTTTGACTTTGTTTTATATCGACAATACATATATAATGCTTGAAACAAAAATAAAATGAAATATATTTTGTATGGCTGTCAATTAATCACAGTTAACTCATGTGATTAATTCAAAAATTAAGTGTGATTAAAAAATTAATCACTATTAATCGCACTTTTAATCACACTGTTAAACAATAAAATACCAATTGAAATTTATTGAATTTTTTGAATGTTTTCCTACATTTTCAAATATATTTATTTCAGTTCCAACACAGACTACAATGTGTCCAGTGCTCACTTTATATTGTTTTTATTATAAATATTTGCGCTGTAAAAATCGTAAACAAAATAAATAGTATTTTTCAATTCACATCATACAAGTACTGTAGTGCAATCTCTTTATTGTGAAAGTACAGTTTACAAATGTAATTTTTTTGGTTATATAACCGCACTCAAAAACAAAATAATGTAAAACTTTAGAGCCTACATGTCCATTCAGTCCTACTTATTATTCAGCCAGTCATTCAGACAATCAAGTCTGTTTACATTTACGGAAGATAATGCTGCTTGCTTATTATTTACAACGTCACCTGAAAGTTAGAACAGGCATTCATATGGGACTTTTGCAGCTGGCGTTGCAAGATATTTACATGCCAGATGTCCTAAACATTCATATGCCCCTTCATGATTTGGCCACTATTCCAGAGGACATGCTTCCATGCTGATGATGTTCGTAAAAAAAATGTGTTAATTGTACATTTGTAAATTCAACTTTCATGATAAATATATTGCACTACAGTAATTGTATTAGATATTAGGACGTGGCAAGTAAACAAACTGGCCCGGCCTACCAAGGTGCTTACCCTGGTGAGCTGCATGCCAGAGGTTGCCGACCCCTGCTCTAGAGTGTTAACCCACTCAACCTGAGAGTATTATTTCCAGTTCCGGAAAGTGTTTATTCTATACCATTTAATTCCTTAGATAGGTCTTTTAATGCAGACTGAAGTCTGACATATTGGATTGGGGTGTGCTTGCAGATAAGGGGAATCCATGTGATTCAGTGCAATATTTATTATGCCAGGTTTATTGTTGGCTTTCTCCCACTCTTCAGCTCAACGCCTACCTCTCTCCCTCCATCCATATAGAATCCCAGTTCAACTAACTCCATGTCTAAAGGCCTGATCCAACTCCCATAAAATACTGTTATTGACTCAGTGAGAGCTGGATAAGATCCAAAGATTCAAGGTTCCTCATTTAGACAATTCAGCAAATCCAGGTGTGATGCTTTTTTGATGCACCCAAATCTCAGGTCATTATGTAACCCACCTTCCTTATCAAGAGAGAGATTTGCTGGTGCTAAACTGCATGACAGCTGTCACCCCTCTGTATTAGCCACATTGACAAACCTTCTCATGACTCTGCCAGCCCTCACTTTGCTTTGCAGATAACACTTTGTGCACCCCAATTCCCGAGCCCCCTGGGAAAGCATTCCCCTGGAGTATCCAGCCCCGTCACTAGATCCTCACAGAAATGACCAAATTTGCTATCTCCAAAAAGAGTGTTCTCACCAGCCTGTTTGATTCAACTAAGAATTCGCAGTTCACTTTCTATACTGAGCACTGAGATCTACTTATGAGAACACAGGGAAGTTTATTACCAAAGAGAGAGATTTAAGTGATACAAAGCGAGGATAATGGAAACAGAAATGGTTACAAATAACACACGTCTAAGAGACAAAACATGACTTTGACCTGATGAAGAGCGCTGTGTAGCTTGAAAGCTTGTTCTCTCTCATCAGCAGAAGTTGGTCCAATATTTTACCTCATCCCCTTGTCTCTCTAATACCCTGGGACGGACAAACAGCTACAATAATACTGCAATAAACATTTCTTAAGCATCTTGCCTACAGCAGCTTCTCAATGTCACCAGGCCCGAAGGCCAGGATCCAGCTTTCATGGATACAAAAAGTGCTGTCCTTTTTGCTCCCTCAGTGATGGACCACGAAAGTGGTTGTTTCTCCATCCTTCTTATAGTCCAGTAACCCTCTGAAATGTAGCCTTTTGAACCGTACCCACTAGATGAGAGTTTCTGGTGTGCTCACACCATGCTGCTTTCTCATCCTCCTGTTAACTTATTCGTCCTGATTAACTAGATGCGAATGGAGCATATGTTGTGTTTGGCTTATCCTGCTTCCTTTACATCAGAGACCTAGGCAAACAGGTAAATCAGTGTTCCTTTATCTAGGGAAAACTTGTTTCTCAACTCTTTCTGGTTAATTAGGGTATGTCTACATTATGAAATTAGGTTGATTTTATAGAAGTCAATCTTTAGAAATTGATTTTATACAGTTGATTGTGTATGTCCCCACAGAGTGCGTCCTCAGTACCATGGCTAGCATCAACTCATGGAGCAGTGCACTGTGGGTAGCTATCTCACAGTTCCCGCAGTCTCCGCTGCCCACTGGAATTCTGAGTTAAGCTCCCAGTGCCTGATGGGGCGAAAACATTGTTGTGGGTGAGTTTTGGGTACATGTCAGTCTCCCCTCCCTCCGTGAAAGCAACAACAGACAATCGTTCGCGCCTTTTTTTCCTGAGTCACCTGTGCAGATGCCATAGCACGGAGCCTGCTCAGCTCACCACTGCTGTTGTGAGCATTGTAAACACCTCATGCATTATCCTGAAGCATGTGCAGAGCCTGGCTAAGAGACGCCAGCATGAGGACGATTGTGAGGAGGACATGGACACAGATGTTCCTTAAAGCACAGGCTGTGGCAGTTGGGACATCATGGCAGCAGTGGGGCTGGTTGATACAGTGGAATGCCAATTCTAGGACCAGCAAACAAGCGCAGACTGGTGGGATTGCATAGTGTTGCAGGTATGGGATGATTCATGGTGGCTGTGAAAATTTCACATGCGTAAGGCCGCTTTCCTGGAACTTTGTGAGTTGCTTTCCCCTGCCCTGAAGCACAGGAATATCAAGATGAGAGCTGCCCTGACAGTTGAGAAGTGTCAATAGCTTGGTGGAAGCTTGCAGTGCCCGACTGCTACCAGTCAGTTGGGAATCAATTTGGAGTGGGCAAATCTACTGTGGGGACTGCCGTGATCCAAGTAGTCAATGCAATCATTGATGTTCTGTTACCAAGGGTAGTGACTCTGGGAAATGTGCAGGTCATACTGGATGGCTTTGCTGCAATGGGGTTCCCTAACTGTGGTGAGGCGATAGACGGAACGCATATCCCTATCTTGGCACTGGACCACCTTCCAACAGTTCATATACACAAGGGGTACTTCTCAATGTGCTGCAAGCGCTGGTGTATTACAAGGGATATTTCACTGACATCAACGTGGGATGGCCGGGAAAGGTGCATGATGCTTGCATCTTTAGGAACTCCAGGCTGTTCAAGGAGCTGCAAGAAGGGGCTTACTTTCCAGACCAGAAAATTACCATCGGGGATGTATAAATACCAATAGTTATCCTCGGGGACCCAGCCTACACCTTGCTCCCATGGCTTATGAAGCCGTACGCAGGCAGCCTGGTCAGTAGTAAGGAGCAGTTCAACTATAGGCTGAGCAAGTGTAGAATGGTGGTAAAATGTGCCTTTGGACATTTAAAAGCTCGCTGGCACTGTTTGCTGACTAGGTTAGACCTCAGCACAACCATTACCACTGTTATTGCTGCTTGCTCTGTGCTCCATAATATCTGTGAGAGTCAGAGGGAGACATTTATGGCGGGGTGGGAGGTTAAGTCAAATCGCCTGGTGTCCAATTTTGAGCAGCCAGACACCAGGGCGATTAGAAGAGCACAGCAAGGTGCACTGCACATCAGAGAGGCTTTGAAAACAAATTTCATGACTGGCCAGGCCATGGTGTGACAACTGTGTGTGTTTCTCCTTGATCAAACCCGCCTCCTTTGTTGATTTTAATTCCCTGTAAGCCAACGACCCTCCCCCCTTCAATCACAGCTAGCAAAGGAAATAAATTAACTATTGTTTTGAAACTATGCATTCTTTCTTTATTAATTAAAAAAAAAGTGAGATAACTGACAAGGTTGCCCGGGTGGGGTGGGGTGGGGTAGGGAAGGAGGGAAGGGCAATGCTACATTGCTTATCTTAGCCACACTACAAATCAAAACTGTTTGAATGACAGCCTTCTATTGCTTAGGCCATCCTCTGGAGTGGAGTGACTGGGTACCCGGAGCCTCCTTGCCCCCCCCCCCACCTGTTCTTGGGCATCTGGGTGAAAAGGATATGGAACTTGGGGAGGAGGGCAGGCAGTTATACAGTGGATGCAGGGGGGATCTGTGCTCTTTAGAGGGGGTAACTCATGTTTGGCTAAAGCTGCTTTAATCGTATGTCATTGACTTTCCTGCAGCTCCACCAGACACCTCATCATGTCCATTTGCTCCCCCATAGGCCTCAGCATCGCCTCCTGTCTCTGCTCATTGCGCTTACTTAATGCTTTCCTGGCCTCTGCCACGGAATGCCTCCACGCATTAAGCTGTGCCCTATCAGTGCTGGAGAACTGCATGAGTTCAGAAAACATGTCATCGCGAGTGCATTTTTTCGCCTTCTAATCTGCGATAACCTCTGGGACGGAAATGATAGGGGAAGCATAGAAACATTTGCACCTGCGGGGGAATAAAAAAGGAGAGTAACATTTAAGATGATACATTTCTGAGAACAAAAGAGAGACTCTGTCACAGTGAATCAAATAATTCACAGCAGCCAGCACATGTGCTTTAGGTACAAGATTGCATTTTGCTTTTTATATTGAGCGCCTGCCAGTATGGTGACACATCACACATGGCTGGGCAGCAGAATTCAGTTTGCAGGAAGCCATGGTAAGCCAATGGGTACATGGGAGTTGGTTTCTTATGCCTTCATAACGTGGGAATGGTTTCAAACTGCAGCACCCTCCTTTCCCATAGCAAGCAATGCCAGTTGGGTTTCACATTTAAAAGTTGGGGCTGCGGTTTTTGGGTGAATCTGCAGCACACCGCTCCCTCCATCCCTCCAAGTGGCTATTCTCTCAGATGATCCCTTCACCCCTTCCCACACTGCATGGCTATTCTCAGGGATGATCCCTTTTAGCCAAATGCCAACAGCCCAGCATGAATGGGGTCCTTTTACTGTTCCCTTACAAAAACTCCCCTCTTTCAACCAGGTGACCATGAATGATATCACTCTCCTGAGGCTAACACAGAAAGATATAGACCAAATATGCAACCAAAACCCAGGACCATTCGCTGCCATGCTTTGTGCTTCAATGATTCCAGAATACTTGCTACTGGCTTGGCGTGGTAGTGTCCTACTGTGGAAGACGAAATAAGGCAGCCCTCTCCAGAAACCTTCTGCAAAGGCTTTCAGAGTACCTCCAGGACAGCTTCGTGGAGATGTCCCTGAAGGATTCCCACTCCAGCCCCAGACACGTTAACAGACTTTTCCAGTAGCTGTACTGGCCGCGAATGCATCCCAAGTCTTCAGGGCAAATCAAACATTAAACACTATTGCTTTTAAACCCTGTACTGTAGTTAAAAATGTGCGCTCACCAGAGAGGCCTTCTCCGGCTTCAGGGTCGAGGATCCCGCCTTGGGAGGCTATTGGCTCCAGGGTGATGAAAAGGTCCTGGCTGCTGGGGAGAATGGACTCACCGCTTGCCTGTTGCACATTCTCCTCCTCCTCCTCCTCTTCCTCATCCACAAAATGCTTCTCACTGTTGTGTGAGACTCCCCCCTTGCAGGTGTCCACGGACTGTGGTGGGGTAGTGGTAGGGTCCCCCCTAGAATGCCATGCAGCTGATCATAGAAGTGGCATGTATGGGGCTCTGACCCAGAGCAACCATTTGCCTCCTTTGTCTTTTGGTAGGCTTGCCTGAGCTCCTTAACTTTCATGCAGCACTGCTGTGTGTTCCTGGTGTAGCCTCTGTCCACCATGTCCTGTGCGATTTTGGCATGTATATTAGCATTTCTTCTTTTTGATCGGAGTTCGGCCTGCACAGATTCTTCTCCCCATACAGCAATCAGATACAGTGTCTCCCTTTTGGTCCATGCTGGAGCTAGTTTGCGATTCTGGGGGGACTACATGGTCTCCTGTGCTGCTGAGCTCGCCATGCTGACCAAACAGGAAATGAAGTTCAAAATTTCCCAGGGCTTTTCGACCTAACATGGCTAAATTCGACCTAACTCCCAGTGTAGACCAGGCCTTAGTTTAAACATATTTTTGGTACCTAGAAACAACTTCTTACATGACACCTGTACATACATCTCACCATACTTATGATGACAAATATGATAATTTTTTTATTTGATGCCTTTTGTGACATTCTTTATAGATAAATATGATAGCAATGTGTTTGATGTAGTGAGTTTGTCAGGCCAATAGGACGCCTTTGCCAGTTGGCATTGAGGGGCTCTGAGGCTCACACCACAGTATGGGACTATACAATTGACCACAGTGATGGGCATGGCACAAAATTCTATATAGACACCCTTTCACTTTGACACATTTCCTGAAGCATCTTTTCTCAGCAGAGTAGATAAACATGTTGGGACTTTACAGAATGTGCACATGCTCTCTCTCACTCTTCTTCAATGGCAATGGTGTCCTTTTTTAGTTTGTTGGGTTTTTCCAGTGCCCATTTTTCATTGGATTATATAGATTAATTGTTTTACTTCTGATCTGCTATTTGTTTACTGGACCGTTCTGGCTTTAAGTATAAATTTTGCTTTCAGTTACATTTTTTTAGGCACCATGAGAGTCCTTTGATTCTGAATACCTTAGACATTAAGTTACTGCTGCAGCATAACTTCATTTAGCTCAGAAGTTTTACAGATCACAGAATGAAGTATGCATTTGGATAATCAGGAATGTTCACTGATCCACATGCTCTGTGAAGAGAGATAGTTACATTTTGGATGTAACCATGACTGCATTCGTAAGACCAGAATCAAGCCTTTTGAAAGTACAGAATATTCCAGAAAAGAAGGCCTGAAAATGCTATCCATAAAAATGGGGACATTTATCCTTACATTTAAATAGCTAGACTCTTAGTAAAGAAGATAATCGGACATGGAATACCAGTCAAGCATTGTAGATAATAACAAGACATTTGTAAAAAATTTCACTGAGTTCTAAGAAAAATATTCTAACAATGTTCTACATAATTGTTACAAAGAGAAAAAACAACTCAGTATGAAATACCAAGACATTTTAAATCAAAACAGCTTTCTTCAACAGCCAGTACAGACGTTAATGTACAGTATTTAGTCAGATTATACATTTGCCGTCAGTTGACAAGAGAAAAAGGATATTTTACAGAAGATGCTCCTGCCATTTGCAAGCTTCATAATATGCCTTAAAATTGAAAATAGAGTCCTTTTTCTCACTTTGTTTTGTATCTTTCTTTAAACTGTAAAGGTTAAAACACTAGGTAACATTTTGAAACTGCTTTGCAGTAAAAATATTATTCTTTACCCCAAATTTAGCACTCCAGCTATTAGAGGGGATAACTCATGTTTTGCTAAGGCTGCTTTAATCATATGTCATTGTGCTCCAGTTTAAAATCCACATTAATTATCTATCTTATGTTGATTCTTCTCTTTGTGCTAGTCAGCAAGAGAATGATTTAAGAGTTGCATAACTCTGGCTGAGCATGATAATAAGAAACAAATCATAACCTCTTAATGAAAAGGAATGTGGGTCTTTAGATAACAGAAAAAGCATAACCAATATGATACACTGTGACAGAATTGACCTGGCACAAATGGAAATGGCAGTTAGTTCTCTAACTGAGAGAATAAAAGAGTAAGATTACTGTAGCAATGTTCTGAATAGCAGCCAAAGCAGTAAAATAGCCTTCTTCAAAAATAAAATAGATTTTCTTTCTTTTAAAAAAAATATTTTATTCAATCTCTTGCTCAGGTAATTATACCCAAGTTTGACTGTTATGGGATGTTATTGATGATGTGGGGTTTTTTTGGTTTTTTTTTTTTGGGTTCATTTTGATTATTAAAGTACTGTTAATAGTGTTGACTGATCTTAAATACTGTGTTACTTGCTCAGAGTTCAGTTGGTCATTTCTCAGTCAAACTCCCACAGAATGAAACTGCATAAAACTGAGTTAAGGACCTCAGGATGTGGCTCTGTTTGTGTCACTGTCTACACCTGTCACACTGACAGTAACAGTAGAAGTAAGACATATAGCTGCGGCCCATGTATTCCACAACTACAGAATTCAACACTTGATGCAGAATTGTGCTCCAGAATCTTAGCTTTCATTTTAAAAAATAATCTCATTCTTATACTTGTGCAGATAACTGTACAAAATGTGAACTGATGCAGGCAGCAGGGGGTTAGGAGCCAGAGCTTGGGTCTAATTTGAAGTGGAGGAGCCGGATATATAGGTTGCTGCGTGGGGCTAACTGAAGAACAGTGCAGTGGCCAGACATATTAGATGGTGAAGTCAGTTTACAAACTTTTTCTATCCTAACACACGTGGCAAGAAGCCTGTTGTTGTCCAGGGTGCTTGGAAAACATGAAGCCTGGGAAATGGAACTTGGACCACCTGGAGAGCATATGCTCTCATCCTCAAAAATAATCACTGGACAAAAAATAATTGTTGAAAATAAGCTCTGATAAATGTTATGTTGTTAAGTATGTTTGACTATTAAACTTTGTTGTGCAGGACAGAGAAGGTATTTTGTGGCAACAGAATAAATTAATTTTGCTACAGAACTTAGGGATTGTTTCTGCACAGTATATGGGGTCCTGAAATTCAGTACCTAAAGATCTAAAGTGCCAAGTAGTTTATGATACAGAGGGATGATGATGTTTAAGATGTCTCCTCCTAGATATGCCACCCAAATTACAAATGTTTCCCTTTTATTTTCTCTTTGTCTTGCAATATATATAAACATTTTGACAGAGTTCATTACATCAAAGACACTCCATGTTGCATGACTCATTACTGAGCTCTCCTTAAATGAATAGGGTGTACCTGAGGGTAGATGATGTGCTGCTTCTGTTCCTGTGTGACTAAGAAGAATGACTTGTTACTAATGCAAGTCTGTCTTTCCTTTTGATTCGAAGTCAGAAATGATGACTGTGTTAGTGTCTCCTTTACACTACACGGTGGTGCTTGTGTTTATGTTGCAAATACCTGGAATAACACGTGTCACCAACTTGACGATTAGTAATACTACTGCTCCCTTTTATGTCTCAGCATGCGCAGGATCATATTCATAGCCAATATAATTTGCATTGTGATTCATAACAATGCCATTTTTCCTGGATTTTTTTTTTCATTGCTATAGCAGATGGGAAAAATTGTGCTATTATTTGGTGCTAGTTAGAGCATATACTTTTGTGCCACTTACTTTCATTACAGACCATTTTCCCCCATTGTTAGTTTTACCTGCTGATATTTATTCACAAATATTAACACTGTTACGAACACTTAATCTGACCTCCTGCACAGTCTATAGAATTTCACTCACTAATTTTCCATCAAACCCATAATTTCTGGCTGAGCTTAGACCATATATTTTAGAAAGATGCTCAATATTGGTGTCTTCTCTTGTTCAGATTTCAGAGCAGAACAAGGTATTGTCACCACTGAGCTGTGGTGAACTCTTTGAAGTTCAATTTGGAAAAGGTTTGTGAATTTTTGTTCTGAGAGACAGCTTTCAAAAGAGAACTCCCAGGGGAATTCTGCACCACTGTGCATGCACAGAATTCACGTCCCCTGCTGATTTTTTTTCTTTGCAGAAAATACATTCTGCTGGAACGGGTCAGCAACCTCTGGCACGTGGCTCGCCAGGGTAAGCACCCTGGCGAGCCGGGCCAGTTTGTTTACCTGCCATGTCAGCAGGTTCAGCCAATCACGGCTCCCACTGGCTGCAGTGTGCCATCCCAGGTCAATGGGGGTGGCGGGAAGCCACAGCCAGAACATCCCTTGGCCCGCACCACTTCCCACAACCCCCATTGGCCTGGGACAGCAAACCATGACCGGTAGGAGCCGCGATCGGCCAAACCTGCCATCGTGGCAGGTAAACAAACTGGCCTGGCCCACCAGGAAGGTGCTGCAGTCACACCTTTCGCCCACCAGGGGCTGCTGTGCTACCAGAACAGAGGGTAGCCGGCTCATCAGACACAGCAGTCAAAAGGGACGAGGAGAGGCTGTGTTCTTCACAGTGCTCTGCCTGCTGGGCCAGATAAGGAGGCCCTAATTATGAGAGGGACAGATAGAGCAGGACACACAGGAATACTAGGTGGTCACATAGGCTGCGGTTCAGAAGGGTTAGTGGGGAGGGGGACAGACTGGGGCAGAAGCTGAATGGAAGTGGGATGCAGGGTGATAGGGGGCAGGAGGTGGAAGGACCACATGGGGACATTTATTTTGCCTAAAATTTTCCATTTATTTATTTAAGAATTTCTCTACAAAGTTTCAAGAAAATTAGTCAAACTGTTCTTTGAGTTACAGACCATTACAAAAAGCACCCTAATTTAAATTTTTTACTTGTATTTTACTTTTCTTTTTTGTCTCAATGATGACATTGTGGGAATGGCAATGTGAATCTCAGTACTTGGTGATTTTCTTAAGTTCCAGCTCCTGGAGTTATTTTATCCCATGGAAATCTCAACTCTCTTTTCAAATAAAAAGTACATTTCTAGCCTGTAATGCTATTAGAGAAAAGCTTGAAAACATGAAACTTAAAGGCTTTAAGAAACAGATGGAAAATAAAAAGAACTCCAATTTTATTGTTTAAAAAATCTCATGATTTTTAAGCCAATCCATTGCTCTTGTTGTGGGAGGAGAAAAGCTCATAGACTCAGGTCAGAAGGGACCAATATGATCATCTAGTCTGACCTCCTGCACAAAGCAGGCCACAGAACCCTTCCCATCCACTTCTATAACAAACCCCTAACCTATGTCCGAGTTATTGAAGTCTTCAAATTGTGGTTTGAAGACCTCATGTGGTTTTGACAACCTCAGCTGCAGAGGGATCCACTTTAGCAAGTGACCCATGCCCCACGCTGCTCAGAGAGCAAGGCGAAAGAACCTCCAGGGCCCCTGCCAATCTGCCCCGGAGGAAAATTCTCTTCCCGACTCCAAATATGGTGATCAGCTAAACCCTGAGCATGTGGGCCAAGACTCAAGCCAGCCAGCATCAGGAAAAGAATTCTCGTGCAGTTAACTTCAGATCCATCCCATCACACGACCATTGGGCAGACCTTATCTGCTGATAATCCAAGATCAATTGCCAAAATTAAACTATCCTATCATACCATCCCTTCCTATAACTTATCAAGCTTTAAGTCTTAAAGCAGATATGTCTTTTTGCCCCCACTACTCCCCTTGGAGGGCAGCTGTTCCAGAACTTCACTCCTCTAATGGTTAGAAACCTTCATCTAATTTTCAAGTCTAAACTTCCTACTGTGCCAGTTTGTACCCATTTCTGTGTCTACGATTGTGGTACTAGCTAAATAATTCCTCTCCCTCCCTAATGTTAATCCCCCTGATATATTTATAAAGAGTGAGCATGTCCCCTGCAGCCTTCTTTTGGCTAGGCTAAACAATCCAAGCTCTTTGAGTCTCCTTTCATAAGCCAGGTTTTCCATTCCTCGGATCATCTACGTAGCCCGTCTCTGAACTGTTCCCAGTTTGAATTCGTCCTTCTTAAACATGGGAGACCAGAACTGCACACAGTATTCCAGATGAGGTCTCACCAGTGCCTGATATAATGGTACTAAACACCTCCTTGTCTTTTGCTGGGAATACCTCGCTGATGCATCCTAAACTGCATTTGCTTTTTTTAACAGCATATCACATTGGCGGCTCATAGTCATCCTGTGATCAACCATACTCCAAGGTCCTTCTCCTCCTCTGTTGCTTCCAACTGATGTGTCCCCATGTATATCTAAAATTCTTATTTTTAATGCCTAAGTGCATGACCTTGCACTTTTCACTATTAAATTTCACCCTATTAGTATTACCCAGTTTACAAGGTCATCCAGATCTTCCTTATGATATCCCGGTCCTTGTCCGTGTTAGCAATACCTCCCCAGCTTTGTGTCATCGCAAACTTTATTAGCACATTCCACTCTTGTGCCAAGGTCAGTAATAAAAAGGTTAAATAAGATCGGTCCCAAACTGATCCTTGAGGAACTCCACTAGTACCTCTCCAGTCTTACAGTTCACAGTTCTCCCTTCAGTATGACCTGTTGTAGTCTCCCCTTTAACCAGTTCCTTATCCACCTTTCAATTTTCATATTGATCCCCATCTTTTCCAATTTAACTAATAATTCCCCATCAAAAGCTGACTTATGATTTTTGATTGCTTGTGGTTGGCAATAATGAACTGAGCACAGTAACTCAAACAGGGTTTGTTACTATCCTCTTAAATTCATCATAGTAAAATCTCCTTGAAAAATAAACTTTATTTGAAGAAACCAGGTTTCAATTAAGGAAAGTTTTTCACAATTGTTGTATATAACTAAAATGGTTAATATTGTATATTAGAGGATTTCTACTGGCCAGTTAGTGCTTAGAGAATACTTAGTTCTTCTATACTTCAGCAGTATAACTGAGAATGGGTCTGTGCCAGAGAATTAGTTTGGCATAACTACATTGCTCATGGGGTATGAAGAATGTGGATTACCTATGCTGACAGGAGAATCCATCCTGTGGTGCAGCTATGCTGCTATAGCACTTTACATGTAGACAAGTCCTGAGGTTTCCTCATGGCATAGAGAGGCCAGTCATGGTCCCTGCTAGGCCTTAGCAAGCTAGAGCTGCTGATCCAAAGACCACATATCATTGACCTTAGCCCAGCAAGGTAATCCTCAAATTTAGATAGGCATGTGCCTTAATATCAGCTCTGCAAGCTTGCGGTCCCACATCAGTGACCCAATAGAAGTCTGCCTACGCCTTGACATAAACACAGCTTGTTAATGAAGCTGAGCCAATAACTGAGGCCCATACCTTGACATTAGATACTCATTCTCTGTCAGCAAGTTCTTAAATATTTTTTATCATTGTATAAGAAATGGTCTGGCTAACAATACTAAAATTAGTCAAAGATATTATTTTCTGAAATGTTTGGGTTAATTTACTCCTTGGTGAGAATTTGTACTTCTCTGGTGCTTTCTCTTGGATGATCTCAAAGAACTTTTCCAGCATTCAATATGTTTCACAGCCCCAGCTCGTCATGAAGTACGTGAGTAGTATTGTATACACTTTACAAATGAGAAAACTGAGGATCAAAGAGGAACTAATGTTACAAAGATCACATCATGAGTTGAGAATAGAACACAGGACTCCTGCCTCTCATGCTCCATTTCTCTAACAAGCCCATACTTCTATCAATTACCTCTTCTGAAGTGTTTAAGAAGGTAGAAATAAAATGGATGAACAGGCGAGGAGCGATTTGATCACTCTCCTGCTCCCGTGGCTGAGTTAACAAAAGAAACTCAGAAGGTATGACCTCACCGCACTGTCGCACAACATAGCTTATGTCCAGATGCCTCATGCAAACCTTATGAAGGACTCTTTACCCAGTATTGCAAATTTCAGCTTATTGGGTAAAGCAATCTGAATTATTTGGTCATAAGTGGTTTGAACATGAAATCTCCATAAAGAAGACTTGCCTCGGGAACCTCCCTAATAAAGAGAGGATGATGAAAACATCTGCTGGGAAAGGCACTTGGAACAACAACTAGAAAAAAGTTTCATGAGGGAATCATGTCCAACTCCCATTGGAGATATCATAGTGACATTTTATATATGTCATGAAAAAGTAAAGAGATACTTCCCAGATGGGAAAAGTGATCAGGACAAAACCCTGGCTAGCCATCATTTGGCCATCTTGCTGGATAAGAGGACTTCAATTGGTCTTTTACATCTCTAACCTCTATGATATCAAACCAAATTGGATAATAGCATTTAATCGGATTTTGCGCAATCCACACCTCTGTTGGAATGTGTTGCTTCAGTAAGTGCAGTAAGTAAGTGTGTTAGTTCATATTAGAAAGGTTCTCTTTGTAACTAAACTGGCTACAAACTTACTTGCGCTCATTTTTCTCCCTTTTTGTTTTGTTTTTCATGAAAATTTATATTCTGCAGAGAAATGCTGGAATGGTGAATAATCTGACTTCGAGGTCTGCTGCTGCTGGACAAATACAGGAAGAAATCAGGCTGGAAATCATGGAGGAGGATACTCTTTCTTGAGAGTTTTAGCACTTTTTTCATTTTTAGCTAGGTTAGAAAAACTAGATCATTTTCTGGCATTTTGGCTGAAACCAGAAATCACAAAGGTAGGTAAAGGGAAGTGTAATAGAGTCCTTGGAGGGCCAGGTCGCATAGTGGGTAGTGCACCCAGTTTCCAGTCTCAACTCCCAGTGGGAAGGGCTTTCAGTCCAGTTCCCAGCTCCTGTGTGTGGAGGTATTGCAACATCCTTGCTCTTTCCTTTTCTAGAGGGGGAGAGAAGTGGAAATGAGGCAAGTGGTAGTGGAGCCTGGGCCCTCCCATTCTACTATGCTCTGACCCAGGGTCCTATGAGAGCCAACAGTGTCCATCACCCTGAAGTGCCCTTGGAGTAGCCTCCATGAGTCACTTCCTATCATACATATCCCCACCTCCAAGTCCAAAGTAGGGTTATTGGCCAGACAAGGGTTTCCTGCTCAAGGTATAGCTTCAAAAGGATGGATATGCAGGTGAGTCATATGCATTTCTCTCACCCCAAGTGTTTCTTAGGAAATCCATCTCACACATACAATCCTGCAGTAATACATTAACATTTCTATTTTAATACAAGTTCCTAAGCACCTAACCTCATATCAACAAGGCTTAACTTCATTCCATAGGTTTCTCCAGATATTGCAGGATATTCTCACATCTTGTGATAAGAATCAAAGACATTAAGTAGCCATCCTCATAGGCCATGTGAAATATTTCATTTCTATTCACTGAGTGGAAAACAATTTTCTTTCCATGTTACAAAAGCAGCTCATCTTCTTGGTAAACACTAGGAAGACCCAAAAATAAGCTTTTTAATTTATTTAAAGAAAATAAGCATATATTTTTGAGTGAAATAACATGACTGAGCTCAGGCTAGACACCCCTTACAACAGCTGAATCTGAACCTATTCATGTTGGGTAGCTTGATGCAAGCCAAGTGCACTGTATCTGCTCCATGTTGGTGAGGTTCTTCTGGTGACTGAACCTGGGGTGTGAGTTTTGACCCTATTCAGCCTGTGTAGATGGTGTTTTGGAGTAGGGTGAGAAAGCCATGTGGTGACAGTGATACACTTTATGATGTGGTAAAACCCAAAAGCAAAACAGTCTAATAGTGTCAGAGTAAAGCCTCTCTGCTTGCTGCTTGTAATTCTGGAGTAGACTGGAATAAATACCTGTCATGATGTGAAAACAGGTCTAGCCTGAGAGGCAAGCATAACAATGTCTGACAAGCACTGATTTGGCAACCCAGAGACGTATCCCTCTACTTCCGGCAGCTGGACTGGAGAACTGGCAACTCCTGGCCTGCGCTCCAATTGCCTCTTCAGAAGTTTGGAAATGTAAAAATGATAATGCTGGTCCTAGCCTGAAATGCCTATCCAAAGAAAAAAATATTTTCCTCCTGGACTTATTTTGAAAGAGTGTACTTTATTACTAGCTATCCTTAACCGTAGCAGTAACATATATCAAATTATTCCAGCCAAAACTTGGAACAGAAGGTACTTTCTGCAGAGGGACCATAAAGAATGAAGGTCCTATTTTCTTTTCATATATATTAAAAATCCCATGGCACTTTGTAAATCCATCTCCAGCTTCTGTAGCTGCCTGTGGAACTTAGTACAGTCAGTCCATTGTTCAGGCATTTTATGCATAGCTATTTTGAAGAGAGTCTTCAGTTGTTATGAGGAGCCATTTTTGTCCCTTTTCCTCTAGCTTTTAGTTGTGTGTACCACATATGGAAGTCATTAGCATCTTCCTATATATCTTGTTTTAGAATGTGGTCATTGTTGTTAATCCAAAATATGGATTAAAGTCAACATATATGCATGATTGAAAGAATTATGGAGGAGAGGCTGTGAATGTGCTTTGGCACATTTAAACAGTGCATTCAGTTTGTCTAGCTTTAAAGAGCTCCTATATAGTATGTAGGATCAAATTATGTTCATTGAGTATGATTGATAATGAGATTAGCGTTCATACTCTCAAGACAGATAATTTAAAATCAGATAATTTAATTGTTAATGAAAATCATGATTGTTATAGCCTGATAATGTTTATCTTTATGAAAAATAGCCAATTGTCTACAGTATATGATTCACTCTAAAGATCCTACAATAGATAGACTTATTACATCACGTGAAAATCCTGTTTGCAGTGTTGTAACTGGGTTGGTCCTAGGATATTGCATTAACTACGGTTGGTGAAAAAGACAAACTTTCAAACTACCCAGAGCTCTTCTTCCGGTCTGGGAAAGGTATTCAGAGTATCACAGCTAAATACAAGGGGAAACAGATTGTTTAGCATAAGTAGTTAATACATATTGTAAGAGACCATTCAAGGTGAAACGGCCAGTTAACGCCTCTGCAGTCGTAGGACAAAAAAGGGAGGTTAGTGGATTACAGATTGGTGTAATAAGCAATAAATCCAGTGTCTCTGTGCTGTCCCTGATTTTAAGTGTCTAGCTGACTAATGAATTTAACTCCTAGGTTCGTCTTTTGAAAGTGTGCAGGTTTGCTTTGTGGATGAGGACTGAGAGGACAGATATGGAGTGATGGCTTTGTGAAAAGTGTTTGCCCAAGAGTGATGTGGTGGTTTTGTTTTCTATAATTTTTCTGTGTAAGCTCATTTGAGAGCACAGTGATTGCCTGGTTTTACCCAGTTTTTTATTGAGGCAGTTTGTTCACTGATGAGGTAAACCAAATGTTGTAATAGGCATATGTAGGACCCAAGGATATTGAAAGGTGTGTTGTGGGGGGTGTTGATCATTGAAGCAGTGGGGATATGTCTGCAGGGTTTGCATCTGTTTTTATGGCAGAGTCTGGTGCTGCTTTGAGTTGATGAGTCCTGGTCTGTGGGAAGCGTGCTTCTGATGATGAGCTTAGGCAAGATTGGAAGGTTGTTTGAAGGCCAGAAGAGGGAGTTCGGGAAAGATTTATTTCAAGAGGTCCTTAATAAGTATGGATTATAGTTGTTTAATGATACCCCATATGGGTTCCAGTGTAAGATGGTAGGTTACAACTAAGGGTGTGCAGTCAGAGGGTTTTTTTTCACCTGTATTGATGCAGGTTCGCGCAGCTTATTTGAGTGGCCCATTCCATGATGCAATCTACTCTTCTGCTGGAGTCCTTGTTTGGTGAAGATGGTTTTAAGTGCATTAAAATGTGTATTTCAGACTTTCTCGTTGGTGCTTTTCTGTAGTTATCAGAGTGCTTGGCTTTAGATCACAGATTTCTTGGTGTATTTGGAATGGTTACTGGATCTGTGAAGGTAAGTGGGGTGATCCTTGAGTTTGTTGTGTATATTGTCTGTAGCATTCCATTGTTGAAGCTGATCCATTGTTGCTTGCAGTGTTGTTGTAGACAAGTTGGTCCCAATATATTAAAGGAATATGGGTCAAGTAATATCTTTTATTGGATCAACTTCTGTTGGTGAAAAAGACAAACTTTCAGGCTACACAGAGCTCTTCCGCATATCTGGGAAAGTTATTCACTGTGTCACAGCTAAAGATGGAACAGATTTTTTTAGCTAAGTAGTTAACATAAAGGTACTGTAGGACTCCCACATCGGCTGTAAAGGAGCAGGAGAATCTTGTATGTTAACACGTGCTCCTTGGAAGTGTTCTTGTAAACTCATATTGGGCTGGATGGGTACTTTGCACTGAGTAATGGGCAGCTCTTACAAGGCAGGGACTGTGATGAAGAATCATGATTTGGTCCCTGCTTACCCATGCTATATGAAGGAAGTAAGCTTCACCAGCCCTTTTCCTGGTGTAGCTTACTTCCCCCTCCATACTGGTTCCTGCCAAAGTTCTGCCCATTCCTCATCCCTGTCCACCTAATCCCCACCCACCTGAGAGGGAAGGGAAGTGGTATCCTGGTGGCAGCTGAGTTCCCTTTATGCCCCACCCCAGCCTAGTAATGTGGGTAGCCCACATAGGATGCATGGGGACCCCTTATACCATTTTATTACTCTACATAGGTACGCAGTCTGACGCACAATTGAGCCCACTGTATTCAATAAACCTTATACCTAGTAGTTGAAATCTACTTTTTCCATTACATATAAAACATGGTGTCTGTGTATATAATCTGCCAGACTCATTACCAAGATGCAAGATGTTTCTTGTGAAATATGTGTCTGTGCACTCATTCCTCTGCAAGTTCTAAAAACTTGTAAAAGAACTGTATTGCTCTGAATTAATCTGGCTCCATGGGCTCTTGCTGCTTGAATTTTTTTAAGGATGTCTCTTCTGCTAATCCAAACCTGTAAAGGCAGATTAATTAGTAATGCTTACACAGCACTTTGAAAATGTAAAGCTCTATGTAAGTGCTAAGTATTTATTATCCAGGGAACTAATGTGGATGAATCATGCCATTCTAGCTATATTTCCTCCTCCTCCTCCTCCTTCTCCTTCTTCTTCTTCTTCTTCTTCAGGCTGTGGTAGCTTTCAGTTGTTTAGAATTGCCAGATCAAAATTGTGATTACCTTTTGATTTTCTCTGAATGTTTTGATTTGATCACTTTCTATAGTAGTTTTGTCCACTTTTTTTTGTCATTTTTGCTAAATCTATCTGAACATATGGGACTGTAGTCCTTTTAATGGGAGCTGGAAGAATTTTTAATACCTAGCCCATAGAGTCAAGGCATCAAAGAAATCTTTTTCTGTAGCCTAGCCATTGCTGTAGGTGACTTGCAAGGGGACATAGAGGATTTTTACTGAATGATACAGAAAATTCTAAAAAGGAATGTTGCATTTTTACATAAGCATCTCCTTCAAAAATAGCAGTTTCAAAAAAAAAAAAGGAAAGAAAACTAGAACATTATGGTTTGAATTGTTATTCACACATCAAAAGGTTGCAACTTTTGCTTTGTTTCAGGACTAAATTTCAATTTTCTCTTTTTTGGGTCAGTGTTTTTTAACACAATTGATTTAATTGTGTGTTGGATATGTTTTGCTCTGATTTGACACTGCTTTAGAATTAAATTGGCACCTTCATTTCTGCTATTGTAATTCGAACATTCATTATGTTTTGATGAGACTCCTTTCTTCTAGGGAATATGATTTCATTGTATGTTGGTAATAATATGTTTCAGGCTTTGACATTTCTTCTTGTAAGTCTGTTGAAAGTAGCAGGATTCTGTGACTGTGCAGGACAGAAAACATTTTTTTCCCATATGGTCCAAAAAGTAATGGCCCTGTTCTATAGAAGAAATCGATGTGTATCATAGCCAGAATGAGATCAGCTCATATGATCAGAAGCCTGGATAAATTTTTGCGTTATTTTGGATTGGATAAAAGCTCAGAATCCCAAGTGACACCATTAAGTCAATATCTAGATAGTTTAAAAAAATACAGAGTTCAGAGAGGTTTCCTGCCAATCTTTGTAGCTTTACAATTATATGTTCCTATTTTTTTTTAAATTCCTCCCTGTTGCTATATGAAAGACCCTCCCAAACAGAGAAAACTGACTATTCAGGGGAAACAGTAAAACTGACTATATACAAAGTGCTGACCAATTTAATGCAGCAAGTAAACAAACTGATGAAATACAGAAATATTGTTTTCGCTAATATTTTAGTTACAGTAATTGTAGGCATTACTTTGCTAGTAGTTGTCTCCTTAAGCTTTTAAAATAGTTTTAATTAGGAAAGGCTTCACCTAGATTTACAGGATTTCTTATTTCTCTAGGATGCATGCTTTCTGGAAAACTGAGAAAAATTCAGCTCTTGCTAAATTCTTATTTGATCTTCTCATTTGTAATAACCTTAATCTGTCAACACCTATAGAGAACAGAACCATTATAAAGAATAATGCTTAACAGTGTTTTACTGAACAGATCAAGCAGATACATTTGTATACATAGTGTTTCCTGTCAGAAAGTATCAGGGACATCATACATGGTGTGGGACTGGCAAGGTATTTTTCCAATTTCTGTAAATGCCCATTTAAATGGTTGAGCCAAATGGCTCAGTGAGACCTACGAAGTTTTTTTCTGGTGCCTCAAGGCCCTGCTATTGTATTTTCCATCATTGGGTTGAAGTATCATGCTTTGGAACATTCTGGAGAACAGTGCTTTTTAAACATGAGATCATTCCATATTACATGAGAAAACTTCACTGTTAAATAGAATTCTGGATTCACTTTAAGGTCCTAGTCCTGATCTAAAAGCACTACATAGGGTAGGACCTAGCCACTTCACGTACTGCTTCCACCCAACACACCATGGTTCACAGAGAGACTGATGAAACTTAAGGTGTATCTCTCATGTGCTAAGGAAAATTATTTTTGGGTCTGATAGGTGGAACATCCTAATGCTGGAGATTAGGAGTAGTCCATGAGTTTTGGAGGAAAATGAAAGTTGCATATATTTGTGAAAAACTTTCCTCCCAATAGAGGAGTCTACATCCGTGCAACAAACAGATCCCTCTCAAAACCCAAATACTGCTGCCCACAGCACATGCTTCCCTCACCCAACCCTGAGAAAAAAAAGAGCTAATGGGCTATTTTCAGTCGGTCATGAATGGGTGCTAGATACTTTAGTGATATGTGCATTACAAATGCATAAGCTTGATAAGGGTCTTTCTGACTATTTTCTTTGAAGTGCTCATGTTGATTACTTGGATTTTTAGTGCCATTCTCTGGTAATTACTTTGACAAACTTCCATCCGTCTTACTTGCTCCAATTCTGAATGAAAATGTCTAAATCAAAGTTTGCCAAATTGTGAAGTAGCTTAGGAATCCAGTTTGTGTATTAGGGCTACTTTTCAAGCAGATGCCACTCACTGCTATTGAAAGAAGTCAGGTTTATTTCTCTTTCTTTGTTTTAAGTCATCTCTGTCTTTTTTAGTAGCTGTAATATAACCTGTCTTTTCAGGATGGCTAAGGTCACTCTGCTTGCCAGTATTTAAAATAAAAATGTGTCAGGCCTGGCACGTTACTGTGTCTTGCAAAGTTCCATCCTCTCCTTCTACCTATATTTTCTCCTGCAAATATTTACTTAAATATTTTTATTCCACCCATTGCAGTTAGACTATGTCAGTTAAAATATAGTACCTTTCATTTCCATAGATCTTAATTTTGAGTTTTTCCTTCTGTATCGCCTGTTGTCATTAAATAGCAGCTTGTTGCCGGTTACCTAACCTGCATTTAATACATGAGTTTAGCATTAATTCCTGTGGGTGGCCCATGTGTACTTTCCAATCCCTTTAGACTGGAGCTAGCTGGGTTGAAAGACATCGACAACATAGCTCCGGCCGAATGACATGCTGCCACAAGGGATGAGGAAGCCAAAGCGGCAGTGTCTTGTAATAAAGTGTGTGGATCTGTCCTTGGCAGCACAGAAGGGAGTTGAGCTGCCTCCGTGTCACCATCTTCAACAGATCCATGGAAGGGGTTGGTTGTGAGCATTAGAGGATGTGGAGTAGACCACAAGAGAGGAATTGCACAAGACACGTTGATGCAGACTCACAGTGTATCAACTATTCTAGAGAGCTGCTTCCTTTCAAGGGATGCTTCTTAAAAGAAGGTGCTGTGAATTGCCAGAGTTGGAGGAAGCACAAATGGAGCCACACTGCCAGGGACCCTTCTGTACATAAGAGTTTCCGTTTTTCTGGCAGCATTCATTGCCATTACTTTATCATTGAACTTCAGTTGTTTGAAGATGATGGGTCTGGTCTTAGAAGATTCTTACCATCGAGTATGAGGCATTTGATGAGCCCTTTCAATATTTAATGGGGGCAACTGGGCATCCAATTTAAGTATGTCAGGAAGCAGCTTCTGCAGAAAGCTAATAATATCTTTCTTCTCTAGACCCTCAACAATTCCCAAGAGGTGAAGGTTGTTTCTTTGAGATTTGTTTTCTAAGTTATCCTGTTTCCTTCCAGCTTGTCTAGTCTAAGCTTTTAAGGAGGTAGTTTTTTCTTTAATTTCACTGGTTTCAATGACAGTCTTTTGTAGTTCATGTTCCAAGTGAACTACTTAGGATTTTACATCATATATATCTTTAGAAATGCCACAGATAACTTGAGATTGAATCCAGTCAGTCTATGAGGTATTCTTTCAGTGCTGCGATATCCTGGGCCAGGTTCTGCTGTGGCCTGGCGGTCTCTCCCTTCAGCTGCTTACGTGATCCAGGCTTTTGTTGCCTCTCATTTTTTCATTGGATCCATAGTCAACAGTTTGAAGTTCATACGGGGGATTAATTTAAATGTTTATTTCACAAACTTATTGCCAATTTGCTAGGAAAGTAATTACTAGAGACAAACTGATATGTGAGCAGTGAGGAGGTCCCAGACTAGGCAGCCATCTTCCTTACAACTGTTAAATCTTAAATGCTGCACTGCACCAACTCTGAATGCCTGGGGTTATGATGGTGCATGACAATTTTAACCAGTTCATCAAAGGATTTGGCACTGGGCTTTTCTTGTGCCACTAATTTCAAATTAAACTATACATTTTTCCTCCACAAATGCTCAGTAAAATGTTGTGTTTCTTGTTATCATCCTCCATAACACTTGCAAGGAAGTGCTGAGAGAGTCCCTCTGGGTACTGACTGTCCCTGCATCGTATTCTTCCATTTTTCAATATCCAGCAATTTTTCTTTGCAATTAAAAAAGGTTGTCACTGACTCACACCGCGTGTAGAACTTGCTGGTGTTGTTTTCAGTTTCTCCTTGTCACCAGTGTAGTATATGGAGACCTAGAACAGATTCAAATGGAAAAAGATCTTTATTGTAGTACTGCCTCCATCTTGGAGAAACTTCCTCAACTCCTGCCCCAGCCCAGTGGAGCATGCTAAGTACGGTCCTGGGGCTTCTACCAATAAATAGTTATTCTTACATTGGCCATCAAGTGGCAATAAGCATAACAAAAATATACTTAAAACATTACAATTTCCCTCACAACCTGGAATAGAACCTGGGCTTTGTGAGTCTCAACAGCTCAGATCCACAAACAGTAACACATACAGGTCCAATCCATAAAAGTAGAGTTCAAGTTCGTGACTGGTAGTACTGTATCTATAATATTAAGTTTCCAAAGGGTGACTAAAATCATTTTTAAGAAACAGAAAGCATGTGAAATGGAAAAAAATTGTTCTTTTTAATATTGCCATTTTGCTTTGCGTTTGTAAGCTACAAACCAGTGTTTACATCATGTAAGGATTGGAGAGTGTACAAAAGATTCAAGCAAACCCAATGAATTCTGACACTCAGATTATTGACAAAAAGCTTATCTGCTTCCCTAAAGGCTTTTGAAGTAATTAACTCCCCATCATTTTCAGAGGTAACAGTGATTGTGTATTGATTTAGAAAAGGCAAAGTGTAAACCACATATGAATCAAATGAAATCAGTAAGTAACATCCATCTCTGTGTACAAATGTTCCCATTCCATATACACTACTCAGTGAGAGAAGAAAAAGTGTAGGTCAGTGGCTCTCAAATGTTTTTACTGATGACCCCTTTCACATGGCAAGTCTCTGAGTGCAACCCTCCTTAAATATATAAAAAAGTGTTTTTAATTTATAACACCATTATAAATGCTGGAGGCAAAGTGGGGTTTGGGATGGAGGTTGACAGCTTGCGACCCCCCATGTAATAACCTTGTGACTCCCTGAGGGTTCCCGACCCCTAGTTTGAGAACCCCTGTGTGGGTAGTGTGATGGGGCAAGGCCAGATGGCTACAGTAAAGTACTGAGAAACAGGTATGTTAGCCCCAGGCTAAATAAATCCCTAGGACCATGGTAACCAAATGGCAGTTGCTCCAGGTTAATCAAGGCACCTGGGGCCAATATAAGGACCATTCCGCTGCGAGAGAGCAGGGGAGATAGATACTTTAATTAGAACACCTGCAGTCAATCAGGGTAGGCTATCAGGGCACCTGGGTTTAAAAAGGAGCTCACCGCAGTCAGGCAAGGAGGAGCCAGAGGAGAAGGAGTGCGAGTGAGGAGCTGGGAGCAAGAAGGCAAGGAACTGAGAGTAGAGAGTGTACTGCTGGAGGATTTAGGAGACCAGCATTATCAGACATCACGAGGAAGATCCTGTGGTGAGGATAAAGAAGGTGTTTGGAGGAGGCCATGGGGAAGTAGCCCAGGCAGTTGTAGCTGTCATGCAGCTGTTACAGAGGACTTAATAGACAGCTGCAATCACAAGGCCTGCTGGAGACCCGGAGTAGAGGGCAGGCCGGGTTCCCCCAAAACCTCCCACTCCTGATCAACACAGGAGGAGTTGCCCCAGACTTGGGGGAAGATCACTGAGGTGACGCAAATCTGCCAAGAAGCGCAGACCCACCAAGGTAGAGGAGGAACTTTGTCACACTGGTGTCAGAGTGGGATTTGGTGTGCACAGCGCGCAGAAAAAAAGGGTTTATTTTTTTTTACCACAATGGAGGACTTAGTACAGGATTGATACAAAGGTACGGCGGCCAGCAGGAGGCTACCTGTTGTCCAGGCAGCCACCCAACAGGAGGCAGTGCGGCTGCAGCAAGAGACTAATTGCCTGCTGATGACCAGGCTTCTCAAGACCGAGCTATGTTGCGGAACTGGTAAGCCAGGTAAAAACCTTACAGAGCTGAACTGTGGCCAGGATGGGACGCGCTCATAACGGCCAGCCTTTGCCTCCAGGTGTTCTAAATTAAAGTAGCTATCTCCACTGCCTTCTAGAAAGGTCTTAATTGCCCCAGGTGCCTCTTGATTAACCTGGAGCAACTGCCATTTGGTTACCATGGTCCTAGGGATTTGTTTAGCCTGGGGCTAACATACCTGTTTCTCAGTACTTTACTGTAGCCATCTGGCCTTGCCACATCACAGTAGACTTGTGTGGTGCTTCAGCTCAAAGGGAACAAAGTACAGGTGAAGGATAAGTCACATACTGCAGAACAGTTCTAGTCCACTCCTTAACTGAGCTGTTTGCTCTCCTTTCACTTCGATACTATTTCTTTCTTTCAAACTCTTTATCATTGGCATTTTCTTTTTGTTCAAGAAAATTTTTGATTTTCTTCAGGACAAGTGCTGCTATGGAGCGCCTGCTGGAGGAAAAATGCAGAGGCTCGAGTCCTTGTGAATCCTGCTCACTTTGAACACTGCATCCATGTTGACAGCAAATAATGTAGGTGTAAATATACAGACAACAGTCTATCAAAAATTACTGTTAAAGCTCACATAAACTGGGTGAGCTGGGCTTCAGGATCGGAGAATGAGAGGGGCTTCACAAAAGATGTGGGCCCATGTGTGTAAAATCTCAGAGACAGAGACTTTGGGTATGCCTACATTGCATAAGATATGAGATTGTAGACATACTTGAGCTAGCTTTGAGCTAACTAATGAGGGAAGCTGCAGGAGTATGGACTTAAGCTGTACAGGTCCACCAAGGACCCTGGGTACTTACTTGGGTGCCTAGGTCACACTCAATTCCATGCTGCTGTAGCTTCTTATGAGTGGTACTCACGCTAGTTAGATTAAAGATAGCTGAAAGCTATCTTAGGTATGTCTACACAGGCTGCAATCATACCTCCAATTGCAGTGTAGACAAACCCTGTATTGCCTCTGGGGCCCTGTCTACGCAAGAAATTTTTACTGTTAAAACTCGCCTTTCATTTGGCATATCTCTGTGTACATCCACACGCAATTTTGGGTATTGCTTACTTTCTGTTGATGGCTGAAAACCACCTCCCTGAATGACATACAGTGTTCACAGGTACAATGCCAATACCACTAAAAACAGTACTCAAAGAACTGTCCCACAGTGCTCTTGTCCCCACACAGCAACTGCTCTGGTCACAATTTTGAAGTCTGGTGCCCAGACTGGAAGCCTTCCCTCCTCTTTAAAATTCCCAGCATGGTTTTGAAATGACTGTCTTCCTGCTTTGTGAACACACAGATATGGCTCCACTTAAAGTTACTTTATGCTGCTGCCTGGTCCAGAAAAGGAATGTTGGATTTTTGTCAGCCTTTGGGAAGATTGAGCAGCGCAGGCCCACTGCAGAATAGCCACAGAAATGAAGATGTCTATTTGGACATTGCAGAGGCCATGCAGCAGCTGGGGTGCCATGGGAATGAGCTGCAATGCCAGGTGAAGGGGAATGAACTGTGACAGTCCTACCAAAAAGTGAGGGAGGGCAATAGAAAATCTGCTACCCCCCACGCCTGCTGCTTCTATCTGGAGCTGGATGCCGTAAATGGAGGGACTCTTCCATTACCTATAAGTGGCAGTGGGCGCCTCATGAGACCTGGAGGAAGGAACTTCAGTAGTGCCTAATGATGATGAGCTCATAGATGATGGGGATAAAAGCCAGGAGCTTTTTTTGAGATGCAGCAAGAGCTGAATCAAACGAGTCCAGAGACAGAATCCAGAGGGGAAGGGAGTTCAGGTAGGTGTATTAATACATATTTTCTTTTTCTTTTGTCTCTCTTCATGTTCACACATACACACGCACACGGCTTCACATTCCTCAGCCTTCCAAAATAGTTAGTGCACAGGCAGAGAACATAGGACTTGCCTTGTAAAGTATCCAATTTTTATTTCAAAAACACGCCTTGGTGGTAAAATTAGAGAAAACTGTAAGAATTTCAAGATTTTCACCATTTCAAGATTTTGTCTGTGCAACCAGATCAAATTTCTACTAACCACTGCATAAATCAATGCATTGATTACAAACATGAAAAGAAATGTCAAATAAAATTCACAGAAAATTTAAAATAGCCTCTGTCAGCAATCCAGTAAGTGGTCATTCAGACAAGACTACCTGATTTTTATAAATAAACTTGAAAACTGAACATGTAATGTAAACATGCACAGGGCAGTGCTTAGGTTCTCCAGTCTAAGAACCCATGTCCCAAATGAATCATTCAGGGGCTGTGCTCTGGGGCTGGTTCACGAGAAGTCAGGGATTGGAGGAAGCACGTGGTAAAAGAAAAGCAGAAGGACCAAGAGGAAAGGTAGAAGAATCAAACAATGTATCAAGAATTGCAGCAAGGAAAATGCTGCTCCTCAGACAGCAAACTCAGATGCTTCAAAACATAATGAAGCAAAATACACACAGACTTCTACCCCAGTAGCAAGGTTTGAACAATTCTATGTTCTTGGGCCATATTCCATACACATCACCCCCAGCAAGACAACAGCATAGCCAGCCACAGTACCCTTTCCACGAGGGCTGGCTCCAGGCACCAGAGCAGGAAGCAGGTGCTTGGGGTGGCCAATGGGAAAAGGTGGCACACATGGGTCTTCGGTGGCAATTCAGTGGTGGGTCGCTCAGTCTCTCCTGGAGGGACGGACCGGCTGCCGAATTTCCGCCTAAGAACGAAGCGACGTGGTAGAGCTGCCACCGAAGTGCCACTGATTGCAGCTTCCCCCCCCCTTTTTCTTTGCTGCTTGGGGTGGCAAAAAAGCTGGAGCTGGCCCTTCTTTCCACTCAATCTCAGTATAAAACAAGAATGACTATCATTTAACCAATGGAATTTCATGACATTTTTAATAAGGCATGCAACAGGGAGCTCAGGTGCTGCTTCAGGCGCTAACTGCATACTGCCTTCTTTCAGTAGATGAGGGGCTTGATGGTCTTTTCAGTACAGGATGGGCCTGAAGTCGCCTGCTGTCAGGCCAGAGAAGGACATGGACAGCAGATAGAAGTCCACCTCGATGCTGAGGACAAGTGGTCTTTGGCTTGGTCTTGCATACTGTAGAGTTCAGGCATGGCCCCAAGCTGGTCAGTCTCCACGCAGTACACACAACTCCATGGGGGATGGCAGCGGCTGCTGTGACCTTCTGGCCCTGCAGGGGGCACCCCAACCTTCATGCCATGCCTGGACGCCTCACTCCACTTAGGCCTCTCCAGAACCATGCAGCAAGTGGCTCCTGTTCTCTGCTCCACCTGCCACTGCTGGGCTTCAGGTCCCATGGACAAATCCGCTCCTGCTGTGGCACCTCCTATCTGGGCTCCTGGGTTCTGCCAGTTGGGAACAGTGGCTGAGTTGCAGCTGCCTGTGGGAAGTCAGCAAGCTCTGCTGCTCCCAATCCAGCCAACTCCTGCCCCACTTCTGCTTTCAGGCCCTGATCCCCACTATACAACCCAGTGAATGATTCAGTTCTACATTTGCATGCCTTAGCTACATTTTCCAGTGCACAGCTGGTCAGGAAGTCTAGGCAATTTGGAACATTGTATGCCTTACCCTTACCAGTAAAACAAGCTGAGAGGGCAAAATTGGGATATATGTCCCATCTCTTCATAGAATATCAGGATTGGAAGGGGCCTCAGGAGGTTATCTAGTCCAAACCCCTGCTCAAAGGAGGATCAATCCCCAGACAATTTTTTTTTCACCCCAGTTCCCTAAATGGCCCCCTCAAGGACTGAACTCACAATCCTGGGTTTTGCAGGCCAATGCTCAAACCACTGAGTTATCTCTCTCCCACAGTTAGGGAAGCCCACCATGTTGAATCTCTTATTTTCTGTGCATTGCCCAGCATCACCATCCTGTGCAGCAGGACATACTTAATGGTCTTACACATCTGGATGATGGCAAGCACCCAACACAGATTTTTTTCCAATCTCAAACTGGTTGTCCACTGACTGATAGCAATCTGGTTGCAAGCTTCAACTCATGACAGCCACCCATTTTCCCACTGTAAAAGCAGCTCTCATTTAGGTGTGTCGGCACTGGAGAGTTGGGGTGAGCTTGGTACACAACTCCAGGAAGGTGGCCTTCCACAGCTGAAAGTTCTGAAGCCACTTCTGATCATCCCATATTTGTGTAAAAATCAATGAGAGTTCTGCCATTGTCTTCAATGGGCTCAGGATGTCACCCCATTTGTTTAAAATGGGCCTTATCTTTATAATGAGACAAACAATTCTCGGACTTGTTCATGTTTTGAAATCCAGAGCCAAATGTTAATTATATAACAAACTCCTGATTCTCCATTCCAGTCCATTTATTTTGGTGGTTACATCAGTACATGGAGTGGAGACTCAGGAATTTAGCATTTAATTGCCTTTGTGCAGAACATTTTTCATTTTACAACAGTTCCAGAACATTTGGACAAAGTGGGCTCCAACTTTGATCTAATGACAATAGATTTATTTTATAGGAGGTGTTTTTTTTTGTGGCTGATCATGTAAAATATTAATTTGTATTTAGCTTTAGCACTTCAGTTTGTTTCTATACCTGAATCCTTCACCAATGCAGGCCTAAGGTAATTTCCCATTTTTGTACACAAATCTTAAGTGACTCACAAATAGATTTCAGCTGTTATCAGAGTCGAGGCAAGATATTTGTCAACTCGTTGGATCTGGGCTTGTACAGGTTTTTAATCTTGTAGCTGTTTTTATTATTATCTTTTATTCTTATTACATTTTTGCTCTTCATTAAGAAAATATCCTTTCTGAGGAGATACCAATAGAAATACTTATTACTGATTTTAAGCCAGTTTTCCATAGATTGTATAAATGTTTGAATAACAGGGATTTGTGTGTTGTCCACTGTCTTTTTAGCTGTTTAGTGCGACCTTTAAGACTTCTGACACTACATGGTGGAGCTATGTGACCTTCATTTTGATCTGAAAACCTGTTGTGCAGCCTTCTTTCATATTCTAGTCTGGAATTAGATGTACTGATAATTTGTTACTTTGTTTGATATCTTCATATAAAATATCTAAGGAAGGGATTGGAACAGTTTGATTTTTTGGAATAATTTTGCTATATTACATTTACACTGGTCTGCTCTCATGTTGGGAAGTTGCAAGGTCCCTTTTCTGATTCCAGGTACATCATCTGGCCCAGAAATAGCTGGATTGATTGACTTGAAAATTATGGGAATATTAACAGAAAAACTTGATGAGATATTTAAAGGGTGGCAAGAGTAAATGAAACACATTAGGAGGGGTAGATCCTCCGCTGGTGTAAATCAGCATACTTCTGTTGAAGTGAATGGGGTGAAGGTAATTTAACCAGCTGACAATCTGTCTCCAGGGTTTGTGTATTTTTTCTTCATTTTGTTGTTGTTTCTTTATATTAAGAGGCTTATGAATGAACTTTTTGACTAAATTGTTCTGTTGGGGGTCAGAGCACATCCTGGATAAAACAAGATTAGAGATCAACTAATATCAAGGTATTTCCTTATGAATTATATCCTAAGCATGGCATCATGTGGGCCCACAACTTTCTTTGCAGTCTATATTCTCTTCCCAAATGAGCCTACTCTAGAATTACACTGCACCTAAGGATTGCTAGTCCATGGAGAGTGCTCTCTGCTTGCAGCCAGAAGGATAGTGACCAGGCCTTTCTCTACTGTGATATTAATTTAGTTTCCAAACTATGTGGATCGAACAAATAAGTCCATTGTACCTATCTCCCCTGTACATAATCTCTCTCTTGTAACAGTAATAATGGGAAACTATATAGCATACCAATCAGTTAATGACTACTAATTGTCCTGGAAACTGAAACTGCAGGCAGGTTGCTCTTGAAATATGCAGTGAGAATATGCTCTGAACTGTCAAGGTAATATATTACAGTGGACAGTGACCCTCTTACTTTTTCCTGTAAATGAAGTTTGTAATTTGGGGAATTTATTTAGATTTGGTAAGGATAAAATCACCTAAATGGGAATGTTTGTCTATTCCATTGGTTCTCAAGGTTACTTGATCAGACCCCCTTCTTTGTGTTTGTAGTCGTTTATGCCCCACCCCAACCCCGGTCGCTTGGCCAGCAGCCGCTGCTCTCTGGCTGCCTGGCTCTGAAGGCAGAGTAGAGGGCAGAGGCTGCAGCACTGCCACCAGCAGCAGTGGAGAAGTAAGGGTGTAATAATGTGGTATTGACACTTTTACTTCTGCGCTGCTGCTGGTACCAGCTCTGACTTCAGAGCTGAGCACCCGGCCAGCAGCCGCTGCTCTCTGGCTGCCCAGATCTGACTATGTGTAGTAAGTTTCTTTTCCCTTAAATTTTCTCCTGCCCCTCCCAGAACACATTCCATGCTCCCCAGTTTGACAACGTCTGGTCTGTTCTAATCCAATATTAATAAATTGACAAACAGTACTAAAACAAGAGATGATGCAACCAGTCAGAATGCATAAGAGCTAGGTTTTACTAGGCATTTACCAAACAAAAGCCTATTTTTCTGTTCTATAGTTAGTATAATTGTAGTTAATGTTTATATTGTCTCTACAGTGAACGAGTAAATAGTGAATTGCTTGTTTTAACTTTTTTTTTTAAAAAAAACTCACAGCCTAATGAAATATTTTAATATATTCGGCTCTAGTTCTAATTCAATGGAAGAAAATGAAGATGTAGAATAAAACTGCATTTTTCTTTTGAAATTTCTAAGTAGTTAGTTTCAGTCATCTCTGTTAATAAGGTCTATGCCATGGCAGCAGGGTGGATTGATTTAAATCAAAGCAATTTAAATAACTGATTTTAATCCTGATTTAAATCAGCACACAGGAAACCTTGATTTAAATAGTCAATTTTAATTGTGTTTTGCATTTGTACTTTTTGGTTATTTTCCTAAAGAAAGGTTGATTTAATCTTGATTGGTAACCATTAAAACACATTCATTTGCAATTAAATATAGCATTTGCACTATATTTGGTGCTTCTTTTTGCTAACCAGGAGGATATGCTATGTTGGTACACTTTTATTTAAGCAATTGTATAGCTTAACTCAGATATTTTCAGATTCTTAATTTTTACATATTTTATTATATCAGAAAATGGGGAATGCTGTGTTTCTTATTTATGAGATGATTACTCTTTTACTTGTGATTTGTGTCAAGCACTGTTGGATAGAAATTCAAATTCAATTACAATGCACAAAAACAGCATTTAGTTTTTTTTTTATTACATAAAAGTACTTTATACTGGATAAATAAGAAAAAAGTTTATCAAAACATATTTGTATTTAAAACTAACTGATTTATTAAACAAAGGCAGTATTCTCTGTATATAGTGAATTCAATTGATTGTTTCTGGTCACCATGACCTTCAAGATTTTAGAACTAGTAGATCTCATTCTCTTATGCTTAGTTTGTATTTATAGACTGGAAGAGGAAAATAAGCTTTCCTGTTTTTTTCAACTCCCAATTGATTTCTCAACTGTAAATGAGCCAGTTATTGAACTGAGCTAGTTGAATAAACTGAAATGAAGAAAATATTCTCTGTGCACAAGAAGAAGTGGCTACTGTTGTCAAAAGTCAGTTTAGTGCTTCAACAAACTCTGGTTTCAGGTTCTTACGTAAGTGGATTGACTTCCTTTAAAATTTGGCAGCAAACATGTTCTGCTTAATATTATGTTTTTGTTTTAATATACATTATTAATTATAATAAATTTAGATCTTAACAGAGGCTGTCAGTTTCAAATTTAACTTCAGGTTTATACTCTAAAAACAAACCTATATTTAAATTAAAAAATCTGATTTTTAAAAGAAGCATTAATCACATTTAGAATTTGAAAATATTTCCCTAAAATGCTGTACAAATATTTCAACAAATTTGCAAGTGACTGTATCAGTGGCAGAGATCTTCATTATTTGTGCATTTTACACGTATTCAGGAATAATATTAAATATTTCTCTATTTTGTACACTCTACTATTTCAATATATCTACATAGGTTCATTCCTGTTGTTATTGTACAGACACATATTTCCTGGGGAAATCAGTCGGAGTTTTGTGTTTTACTGAAAGATCAGACCTATGTAATGGAACCAACCTTCATATTCTGAAGTGACTGGATAAACTTAGAGGGTCAGACTAATGCTAGTGGTGTTATATGAGGCATACATGTAATCTGAACATAATTTGAGAGCAAATCCAAGCCTTTTAGATTGAATGGCCACCATTACGAAGTTTGGATTGTACAGGAGTAACTATGCCTTGTCTTCTATTGGATCATGAAAACAGGATGTGTATCTGATCATTCTAGCTGACTGGTAAAGCTTCTGGCAGCAGGGAAATGTGATACTTGTCCTCTCTTATTGAGATCTTGGGCATCCCGACATAAGCCTTGTAAGGCACCTGGATGCCACAGAGATGAGCCACAGAGAAATATTTATAATTCTAATGCTGACCCTATTTCACAGAGCTCAATTTTAAATCCATAAAATCTTCTGGCATATTGTTACATTGTAGAGATGGATCTCTGTTGTTTCAGTTATGTGCCATGCTTAGACATGCAGCTGGAGTAGCTGAGGAATAAGTTGGTGGGCCCTAGTGAGAGAGAGATGAGTGGGGAACAGATTGGGGCAATCTCTCTATCAATCTTGTGGTACTTATATGACCCCCCTTATCTTATCATAGTATTTGAGCATCTCACAGTCTTGAATGTATTTGTCTTCAGAACATCCGTGTGATATAGGGATTATCCCCATTTTACAGATGGGGAACTGAGGCATAGAGAGCTAAGACACTTAGACTTCCTATGTAACTTGGGTATGGTGGAGCAGGGAATTGAACCGGTGTCTCCAAGATTAGTATCCTAAACATTGGACTATCCTTCCTTGTGTAAATCACAAACGTGGGCAGCCTCACAACTTAAATATAAACTGGTGCCTTAGTATTCACCTGATCTTGGAACATCTGTGTGCTGGACCAGTGTCTCACTGTGACTTAGAGCATCCTGACTGCTGCTCCAAATTATACCTGCTCCCCTAAGTGTCCATATGGCAAGTATCAATTTTCAGAGCTGTCAATGGGAGTCAGAGAGAGTGTAGAAATTGCTACATCAGTGCTATCTCACTGGAAAGCTCCTCTGCTCTGAGGTAATCTACCTGTGTAGCACACTGTAACTACACTGCAGCATAAAATATAGGCCTGGATGTGTAAATTCAGGACAGGTCTGTGTATCTGTACATAGTAGCTGAATCTCTAGAAAGGATAATCTCTGCCCAATTATTGTCGTTGAGTGAATTGTATACAAAATACAGTGCGTGGCCAGTGCCTCACTTGTTGTATTTTGAACTTTGTGTTAGTCTTTAGGTGATTCTGATCAAATGCCTTTGTTATTTCTTAGCTGGTCACAGCTTTAAAATGTAATCATAATGATTCTGAAATTGTTTTCTTTATTGTACTTCAGTTATTAATGGATGCACTCAGTATAACCAAATTGCTTACAAGTACTGTAGTCTACTTTCCTAAAGTTAAATTGACTTAGATGTATTACAGCCCAAACTCTGCTAATATGTTTCTTTGTCTTGTTGACTTTAATCATATCCGGTATTAAAACAGAATCGTTGTTAAATAAAGTTAATAAAATGTTCAAATTCCTGTTAAGACTTCAGCTAGTTGTTGAATCTTGGAGAGTCAAGTACTTTAGAAGGACACACTGAGTAGAGAGTTCAAGTGATTATGCAGAAAATTATATGAAGGCAAGTTAGTGATCTGTGTTGTGTGTGGCAGAGGAATAGTTTCCCCTATTGCTCCATTCCATATGAAATGTGTTAGATGTTGCGTGACGTATTGTAAAGCTCCAGTGATTGTAACTGAACTTTTGTGAATGTTGTAACTTTTGAGCAGCTGTTAGAAAATGTTAAAAATAATCAAGATTTAATCTTTCTATGCTGATACAATTTTTACCTGCCAATATTTACTTTATTCCAAAATTGTTTAATATATATTTTTATTTCTTTAATCCTTTGGTAGTTTTTTTCTGTCTCATTTGTACAGTATTTCAAGAGTCCAACATTGAAACTTGGCTGTAAATACCAACCTTTTCCAGAAGAGGCTCTTAGCTACTATTATTAGCTTGTCTTTGGTCTTTTATTTTAAACTGCCATAATTACTTCAGATCAATGTATTTCTCATTGATTATTGGCCAGTAAAAGAGACATTCTCCTGGATTCATTAACTCCCAGTGGTATTTATTTCCTGCAGAAATGCACGGATACTATTATGATCTTCATAATGACATCCAGAAATAAATCTTTAAAACATCTTTTTTAACCATACCAACAGCCTCTTTTTATGTTATTTATATTACTAATTAATTATTTTCATAGCACCAACATTGTGCTAGGCATTTGCATAGAGCTTGGTCCTGAACCCTTGAACTTAGGGCAAGTGTTTCCATTAAATTGAATGGATACAGTTTCAAGCCTCTAGTACAGTGGTATTCAACCTTTTTTCATTTGTAGACTCCTAAAACACGTTGAATGGAGGTGTGGACCCATTTGGAAATCTTAACATAGTCTGCAGACCCTCAGGGCTCTGCAGACCACAGGTTAAAAACCATTATTCTATGGTAATGACAGCCTTTGTCGGAGCCCTTAGACGTTGTCTGTGGACCCCAGGTTGACAACCACTGTTCTGGTGCATTAGATGCTAGTTTAGTGGCAAAATTGGGCTGCTGTGCTATGCATTTATATTCCTAGCAGTTCAAGGGCTGGATGTATTCTAGAATCAGCACACCTCCCTTGGAGGGGAAGGACAAACAATTGGGCTGATTTGGATAATCTCAAGAGGAAGTTGCATCTGAATGGTCTTGGCTGGGAGAAAGATTGTCCTGATGCAAGGCACCAGAAAGGTGAGGTAGGGAAAAAGAAAACGAGGCTTAATGTTGGTGGATCACACCTTTACCCAATCCCTTTACCCAATCCGATCTAGGGGCATCAGGAAGCCACGGCCAGCACATCCCTTGGACTGCGCTGCTTCCCACAGCCCCTGTTGGCCTAGAGTGGTGAACCTCAGCCAGTGTGAGCCACAATCGGCTGAACCTGCAGACACGGCAGGTAAACAAACTGGCCTGGTCTGCCAGAGTGCTTACTCTGGCGATCCGCATGCCAGCGGTTGCCAACCCCTGCCTTAGAGCCCAGTGTGGGGCAGGTGCCCCATCACGCAGACACTTTTACTATTCTGTTGATGGCTTCCTCAGTGTAGTTGCAGAATTAAGCAAGTCTCACTCCTCTTATAATATTTCCGCTCCCATCTCCCCATTTGTGTGTGTGGTTACTCCAGTGAATGCTTGGCAGATTGGCCAATCAGGTTGCACTGCTGCTTTATGACCATTACACTTAGGCCTCATCCACAGAGGTTTACAAGTCGACAGTTTTTTGGGGGTATAACTAAGGTGAGAATTTAAACTGAGAAAATTATCCTGGCATAATGCCCTGCAGGTACACTATCCTAGTATAAGAGTATCTTTTCCAGATTTGTTAGTAACTTGGGAAGAAATTTAAGCTATACCAAAAAAGACACTCTTATTCCAGAATAAGTGTGCCTACACTGGAGTTATACCATCATAAATATATTGGTATAACTGGTAAAACTTTTCCATGTAGCCAAGCCTGTAGCCTCTGGATATTCTGGGATTTCATTTTGATCACCCTCCTAAGAGATATAAATGCTCTTCTTATTCTATTTTTCATATCTTTTCCTTTTGTCCCTAACTTCACAATGACTGCAGAGAGATGTGTATATGAGGGGTAGTAAAGCTGTTAAAATGTTCAATGTTCTTTGCTGAGAAAGGGATACTTTTACAATGAATCAATTATTACATTTCTTGATTACTAAAAGAATGTTGGGATATTAGTATTGCCTGTTAAATTGAAAGAAATCTAATATGGTGATTTAATTGACACAAGTTGCAGTGCCTTATGTATGGTATTGATTTGTTAGTGTATTTGTTTTGATTTATATACCTGCGTGCACTTCATTATTTCTGTTTCTTCTTGACAGGCTGCTAGAAATGCTGCAGCTTACCTTGTCCCTCTGTAGAGTTGATGAAAAGCACCTGTGTGGGCTGGAAGCCTTCACAAAAAATTCACAAGGTAAAAAAACAATATCAGGATCCCTTCCTTTTATAGACAGTCTAGTATCAACGAAGTATAAGGAAATAAACAATAATGAGTATACAGTGCAGTTGATGATTCCTCTGCTGTGGGAATTGTTGATTCTAGAAATGTATTTTAAAAGATCCACCAGAAAATATTTCAAAGTAATTGCAGGGTCCTCAGTGATACACATAAAAGCCACCATGTCACAGCTGAGGTAGAAATGCTGGGTATATTTATACTGCAAAAAAAGACTTATGGCAAAGAGTCTCAGAGCCCAGGTCAACTGCTTGGGCTAAAAATAGCAGTGTAGATGGTCCAGCTCTGGCTGGAGTCCAGGCTCTGAAACCTCATCAAAAGGGTGGGTCTCAGAACCTAGGCTCCAGCCCAAGCCAGAATGCGTATTCTGCTATTTTTAGCCCCATAGCCGGAGCCCTCCGAGCCTGAGTCAATTGACCCTAGCTCTGAGATTCTTTTCTGCCGATTTATTTTGCAGCGTAGACATACCCATAGTCTCCTACTGCTGTTCTTAGGTATTAGCATGATACATAAGACTACCCCACTCTTTACAAATCTCTGTAATGACTACACAGAAGGTAGTGAAAGTGAGCTGGTTATAGGATGTGGCTGTGGGACAGATTGTGGTAAAATTAAATCTAAATAGGTAAGGAAGTTTTCCAGTGGTGGTGGATGCTGTGATATTGGGTCTTGTCATCATGTGGAGATGTGGCACTGTGTATTCAGGGTCGTCCCTAGCTATTCTGGTTGCTGCACTTCCTGCTGCTGGTGAGTGCAGGCCCTGCTGCAATCCTCAGGGGAGTGGGGCCATGGCTGAGGCAGAGCAGGGGTAGGAAGAGGCAGAGCTGGGGTTGAGAAAGGGTGGGGGCTTTCGGGAAGGGGTTGAGTGGGGGCAGAGCAGGGGTGGGAAGAGCTGGAGCAGCACTCAGCTATGCAGGGCACCACAAAATGTGGTGCCCTAAGTAGCTGTGTACTTTGTGTATGGGTAAGGACAGCCCTGTGTGTATTGATAGACTGCAGTATGAAGCAGATGAAAAGAAACATGCACAGAAATAATCTGAAAGGAGCT
Source organism: Chelonoidis abingdonii (assembly GCF_003597395.2). Taxonomy (NCBI): domain Eukaryota; kingdom Metazoa; phylum Chordata; order Testudines; family Testudinidae; genus Chelonoidis; species Chelonoidis abingdonii. Next base: position 303,248,595 of record NC_133769.1, on the reverse strand, counting down.
TGCTCTCAAACTAAGCAAGAAAAATTTAGTGTATAGGTTGCATACAGAAAATAACTCGTAACTCCTCACCTCCATACCAAATTCTGATCCTGCTTGCCTTACTCAGATGTGTAATCCTACTAAAATCAATGGTGCTGTGTAGTGGCGTGGCAGCTTCCAGATCGCATAGGACAGCAGAACTCCTTTTTTGACCCACTCCTTTTTTGCTAGTACCCTGCATAAATCTCCAGAGTAATTATTGATGACTCATGCTGGCAGGCAGTGGTGGTTGCGGATTAGCCTCTGGGCCAACGGAGCCATGCCCAGGGTCCCTTGCCAATTGGGGGTCCCCAGAAAAACGGGCACCCTGTAAACGTGCATGACCCAGCCCTGCAACACCTCCAGCTGGTCATCTCAGGGAATTAGCTTTTTTCCAGCCTCTGAGCGCCCTCTGCAGGCCAGTGTCCTGCTTGTCGCTGGCCCTGTGTCCCTCCTGGTGCTTCTTTACCTGGGGGCTGCCCCCTGGCAATACCCGCACCAGTCGCTATGGTCTCCCCTCTCTGGGAACCTCCAACTCTCTAATTCCCACCTTGCGTCAATTTGGGCTACTGCCAGTCATCACCAAGCCCCCAGCTCCCTGAGGCAGACTGCAGTGCAAAAGCCACTCATCATAGGCAAGGGGGTTCAGACCTGCTGCTTTCCTCTGCCTCCCAGTACCTGTATGGGCCTTGGACCAGGTTCTGCAGGCTGGGAGTTGCCAGCCTGGTACTTCCCAGCTCCTCTGGCCTTTCCCCAGCGCTGCTTCACTTCCAGTACCCTTTCTGCAGCAGCCAGGCCCTACTCTCTCCTAGCTTAGAGAGAGAGGCTTCTCTGGCTCACCTTTTTATACAAGCCAGCTGTGGCCTGATTGGGGCATGGCCCAGCTGCGGCTGCTTCCCCAGTCAGCCCAGCTTTTCCCCTGCCATGGCCCTCTCCCAGGGCTGTTTTAAGCCCTTCAGGGCCGGAGCGGGGTAACCACTCCTGCTGCACGCCCGCATGCCCCAACGCCCTCCGCCCAGGCCAGTGGGGGTGATGGGAAGTGGGACCCTGCTGACGCGGCAGATAAACAAACTGGCCTGGCCCACCAGGGTGCTTACTCTGGTGAACCATGTGCCAGAGGTTGCCGACCGCTGCTCTGAGTGATATAGAACTAGAATTGGGGACAAAACAGGGTCCTTGAGGATAATCAGGCTTGTGGAGAAAACACTGTGTAACCTGAGCAATTATTATATTTATATGAGTATGTACTGGGCTGCAACTTACACTTGTCAAGGATAACAGGTTCTTTTCATGGGTGGCTACTTAAGGTTAATTGAGAAGATGAAATGTGCTGAGACACAGAGAGAAACTTTATTTAATGCAGACAAGCTTAACTGAAATCATAGGAAAGGATCTGTGTACATAAATATAAGAATATGATAAATACAGTAAAGTGCTTTCCTGTATTGTTCATATTTACAATCTTGTACTGTGCCTACTTACAGTTTATGGAGACCATATATAAACTCCCGGCAGCTTGTCATTAATTAACTATGGAGATACCATTAACAATTCCAAGAATAAGGTCAGTTTTTCTCTATGCTACAGTCCTAATCCTGCAAGTGTGAGCATGTGTATAGTGCCAGGGAACTCTATGGGGCTATTCACATGGGAAAGTGGCACAGGGCTAGATTCACAAATGGACTTAGGGCCTAACTGCCTTTTTAGGTACTATGGTGGTATGCAGTGTTGTTGTAGCAGTGTTGGTCCCAGGATATTAGAGAGACAAAGTGGGTGAGGTAATATCTTTTATTGGACCCTGTTAGTGAGAGAGACAAGCTTTCGAACTGACATGGAGCATCCTGAAGAAGAGCTCTGTATAGCTTGAAAGCTTGTCTCTCACCACTCACTTTGTCTCTTTAGGTACCACTGACATTCACAAAACTACTGTTCAGCTGCTGCCTAATGCTGTAGGTGCCTAAATTCCCACTGGTGGGCTTGTGCAACACCACTTATGTCCTGATGCTGGCTCAAAGCTAACAAGCTGCTTGGAGCCCTTGCTTATGGCTAAGACCCAGCGGGATACTCAGACCAGGCAATCCCCTGCCTATCTTGCCTGTGAGCCTCGATCTGGTAGGCATGTTGAAAGCTTCTGTAACTCACACAAAAGATAGCTGGGGCAAGCAGGGGTGTGTGTGTGTCTCCCACATCCCAGCTGAGTGCTGTGACCACTGGGCTATTAGTGTGTGTGTGCATGTGTCTCCCACATCCTAGCTGAGTGCTCAAATCACTGGGCTATTAGTGTGTGTGTCTGTGTCTGTTTGTCTGTCGCTCTTTTGTTTTTTGCAGCCCTCCAGGAGAGGGTTCACAAAGAAGAATCCTGGGAGGAGGGAGGTACCTTCTTCTGGCCTGTCTGTCAGGACCAGAACAATAGGACCTAGGCACCTAAATGCCTTTGAGGATCTGGTCCTGAGCCCTGCCTTTTCCTTTGTAAACCTAATCCAAAGTGCATAAACATTTGCAAGGTTTTGGGTGGGGGTTAACTTTTTGATAGTCTTAGATTATTTTGTAGTCTAGTGTATGCCCACTCGCTTGGTTTGCTTTTGTTTTAACTTTACTTTGTCTTGAGAATCATAATAAAAACCAACCAATGTGAGTTTTGACTGGGTAAGGGCAGCAGAATTTGTCTCTGGGAAAAATACCGTCTATCTCCCATCCACAACCAGACGTTTTAAGTTCCTTCATCTTTACACAATAATGCCCTCTGCCAACTAAATCAGAGAATATGTAATTTATTATTGTATTTTTAACAATGTATTATCTACAAAACAATTTTAAAAATTGACATTTGCCCATATTTTTGTTCTTCCTTTTCCTACCCATCCTCTGTTTCTTTTCCTCTCATTCCTGCCTCTATTTTCCTTCTCTACCAGCCTTCTAATCCAGGGGTCAGCAAACTTTCAGAAGTGGTGTGCCGAGTCTTCATTTGTTCACTCTGATTTAAGGTTTCATGTGCCAGTAATACATTTTAACGTTTTTAGAAGTTCTCTTTCTGCAAGTCTATAATATATAACTAAACTAATGTTGCATGTAAAGTAAATAAGATTTTTTTAAAATGTTTAAGAAGCTTCATTTAAAATTCAATAAAAATGCAGAGCCTCCTGGACCGGTGGCCAGGACACGGGCAGTGTGAGTGCCACTGAAAATCAGCTTGCGTGCTGCCTTCGGCACACGTGCCATAGGTTACCTATCCCTGTTCTAACCCATTCTCCTGTATATCCCCTAATAATTCTGTCTCTTCCTTCACCTCTTAGTCCACACTTCCACTTCACTTTTCATCTCTTCTCTTCAAGGTCACACACTTGTCTGCAGGGTTGTTCTCTTACCATTAGACAATACTGCCTTCCACAGATACAAGGGAAGAAATGTAGCTAAAAGCAATGATTCTTAAATTATGGTCCATGGAGCCCTTTTTGTTGTTCCAAGAATACAATATCTTAGGAACAAAATGGTATTAGGTAGGTGATTGAGGGGCCTAGGAGAGAAGTCCATAATAGACTATTTATCTTAGAAAATGGTCTGCAAAATGAATAGTTTAGAGAATCGCTGGGCCAAAGTATGAGTTATATCTTCCCTTATGCATTACTTACTGATATTAAAGATGCATGATATACATTTCTAGAAGCTAACCACCATGTGTCCTAACAATTATTCATGTAACAGTCAACATTAATTTTCCAAAGATGTGCACTCTTTTTTTTTTTTTTTTTTTGGCACAGTGTGGATTTTAAGAAATGCCCTTAATAAAACAATTAAAGCAAACAAAGCTTTGTCAGACACACTTGGAAGAAAATGTTTGATATAATTTTTGATAATGATTGCATAAATAGTGTACACTTTCTTTGCATTAAATGCCTCATGACTGAGATGATATTCATGAAACCTATAATGGATTTTTTTCCTCAGAGGAAAACAACATTATAAATGGTATGATTTATAGAATTCACTGGATAAATATTTGGAAGACACTTTTTTACATCCCATTTAATATTATTTATATATTAAAACTTTCAAAACCTTGGAATAAGATAAAATTAAATATTTTGAAATTAAATCTATGAAAAGTTTACTATGGAAAAAACTAATTAGTATCCTGAAAATGTTGCTAGTAACAAACTTCAGGTTATGAGACATGAAATTAAGTATGGATATACTTAAGTTTTGCTTTAAATATACAATAGCTGATTTCAGGGGTCGGCAACCTCTGGCACGTGGCTCGCCAGGGTAAGCACCCTGGTGGGCTGGGCCAGTTGTTTACCCGCTGCGTCGGTAGGTTTGGCCAATCACGGCTCCCACTGGCTGCAGTTCGCCATCCCAGACCAATGGTGGTGGCAGGAAGTGGTGCAGGCGAGGGGTGTACTGGAGCCCCAGGGCTGGAGGAGCTTACTTTCTCCACCTGGTCCTGGAACTGGAGGAGTTCTGTGCCCCTGTTGATTACTTGGGGGTTGGGGGACTGTGCCCATGCTTGATCCCTTTGTACATGCCCCTGCTTCAGCACTATTGAACTGTCAATAGCAAATTAAAGGCCTGATCCTGCACATCTCGGCCCTGACTCCCACACAGAATCTCATTGACTTCATTGGGCTTCTTTATGGGAATAACAGCCTAGGCAGAGCTGCTTGAAGCATTGGGCCCTAAAATTCCTTTTCTATAATGTATTTCTTACTGATGACCTCTTTTGTGTGGCATTGTAAGTTACCTATTTTTTTTTTTTTTTGCACAATAGAAATAGCAGGGGCCAGATTTTGCCACTACTCAGCCCAGGTAAGAGTGGCAGAATCAAGTCCCAAGTAAATGTTGTTCTTTTGCCAAAAGTTCTCAGATTTTTAGGATTTTCCCATGGGTCAGTTACCTTTCAGCAGAGAAACTCGGTGACAATGACTCAGGGTATTTTCTAGTGTAACATATTTGTTTACAAAATGTATACAAGTCCTATTTGCTTTCAGCATGGAGAAAAAACAGCAGACTGGTACAAAGTCTGCTAGCCAGGAAAGCAGGTCTAACTATTGGTCTCCCTCTCTCTTTTGGCATATCTTTCTTCCCATCCAGCCTATCTCTTTGGCCAAGGAAATCCATCAACCCAAAGTCAAATGGCCTTCATTTTCCTAAATACTGAGACTGGATGTTTCAAGTGGGCATGGCTACCAACTCTCCCCTTGTCCAGCTGCTCTGAAACTCAGGAACTTCAAATTTGTTTTAAAGGTATTTCTTTGAGGTTATAGATGCCCATCTTATAGGTTAAAACAAACACAATAATACCAAAGAGTGACAATATCTTCAACTCAGTCCATTCCCCTTCCTCAATAGTCTCAGAAAAGATGGGTTATGTAGCATGCGTGAAAGGGTATCAAATCTGTGCTCTGGCTGACAAAGTGAGGGGAACTGGTTCCAAAACTAAGGTCCCCTTCCAGAGAATGCTCTATCAGCAGTGAGGGGCTCCAGCTCAGGATCCTCTGCTGATCTTAGCTGTGGCCATATGTCAAAAGGAGAGAGAGGCAGTCTTTCAGGAAACCAGGTTCCAAACCATTTAGGGATTTATATGTTGAAACCAACACCTTGAATTTCACCCATGAGCTAATTCGGAATCAGTGGACACCACAGAGCTCCCAGCCTGTGACCCTACTTAAAATGTAGACCCCAGCAATCTGCACTACCTTCTGCTTCCACATAGTCCCCAGGTGTGGCCTTGTGTACAATGTATTGTGGGAAGACACATATCAGAGAGAAAATGTTGTACTGTTCTTGTCAGGAGAAAAAATTGCTCTTGACCTCAGCTACCACTTGGATATCAGGAGCAGCCCAAGATCTATCAGCACCTCTAAGTTGTGCACTTGTTTGATTAATGGTGGATATCCTCCTTCAATGGCGCATGCCAGATGTTTCTCCAACTGTTCCCCCATTCAGGTCTGACTATAAGCACTGTCCAGTGTGGACAGGTCTCTGCAAATCTCCATGCAGATAAAATGAGGGCTTAATTCCTGATGATCATTTTGGTGAGGTTGCTGCAATCAACCCTGCACAGTGTGGTCCTGGGTGATGCTCCAAACATTTAACCTTTTTATCACATTTTGTATCAGATACTTATATTAGTATTTCACAGCATGCTTTTCATTGCTACCCTTGCCCTAATAACATAGTGTAATAGGGAATTACTGATTTTAGTACAATTCATGATTTTGGTACAATTAAATCGATATCAGATTTGTCTGCAGTGTGTGTCATTGTTAGTGGTATGCTGCAGATTTTTTTATTATTATTTTTTTTATTGTATGTATATGGAAGTAGCCATGCCAACTGTAAGAGGCCAATCAATTGAGATGAGCTATTATGAGCAGGAGAAAAAAAAACCCAAAACGTCTTACAGTTGGCATAGCTACTACCACCTTTTCATGTTCTCTGTATGTATAAATACTTTCTGTCTGTGTGTTCCAGTCTATGCATCCAAAGAAGTGGGCTGTAGCCCACGAAAGCTTATGCTCAAATAAATTTGTTAGTCTCTAAGGTGCCACAAGTACTCCTGTTCTTTTTGCATATACAGACTAACACGGCTGCTACTCTGAAACAACTCATTTCTTTATTTAACTACATCTGGTTTGAATAACAGAGAAAACCAATGTCTCAGTCTTCGAAATGTGGTGTTATAACAATGAGTGATTTACTATTTCAGGTTAGAATTGTAGTTGGAAAAATCACTTTTTTGGCATATGTTTTCCAGTACTCAGTCAAAGGGACATGATTATTTATTTCACACATTTGTTTCTCTGGGCAAAAGGCAAAATAGTTATAAGGTAATAGTGTCCCCCTCTCTCAACTGACTTCCAATCCGCCTCCATTTCCCTCACTGGCTCCCAGTTCTGGTCTCCTTTTCCAACCAGTCACAGTCTCCAACTCCCATTTGAGGTTTCCCTCCACTTCTCCATTCCTAGTGTCACCAATCTACTCCTTTCCTTCCCCCGTCCAGCTTTTTCCCCTCTGGCAGCAAGAGAGTCATTCAGAGCAAAAGAGAGAGAGTGGCTCCACACTCTCAGTTCCAGTGCCCAGCCCCACCCTGACTCAGAGCAGCTATGGGTAACCATTATAGGAAAAGTTCTTCTGTATTGCTATAGCCCTGGGCTGGAAAGAACATGCTCAGTCACTCTGTGGGGATAGCACACATGCAGTATGGTCGCAGGGAAAATGTGTGATAAGATGGAGCATGATCAGTTACTTTGTGGAGATGACGCATGCAGCCTGGTCAGCACTAGGAGCCATGACAGGCTCAAATGTATTTAGTGAGTATGAAACCTGCAGATTTTCACAGGGATGACAAAAGGTCATTCCCTGCCAAAGTTCAAGACCCCCTTTCCAAAGCAAAGGGGGCACTAGAGCATTGACAAGACCAGGTCTGAGGCAGACACCCAGGATGGAAAATTTCAGCCCAAATGGTTGAAGTTTGGCAATGTTATGAGCTACTGAAAAGAAGGTTTTATAGTGGGAAATGTTGGGCAGCCTCACCTATAATATGTCATGGACATGTAAATTCAAGTCTGTTTATGATTGAGGTAAATACTATTTCTTCCATCTAATGAACTAACTTCTGTGAAGTGCTATTGCATCCCCAGGCAGTAGCTTTGTGACTGTTGTATTAAACGTATGAATGGTGTGGGGTGGGGGTAAGGTTAATAAAGCTCCTATAGGAACTATAACAGATGGAGATGGTTACGTCTGGGATTGTAAAACAGCTCCAGAGAAGTTCCACCGTAGGGGTTGTTCGCATATACCGGTTCAAACTGGGTTTTCCAGAGACTAGGAGACAAAGAAAGAACTTTGTATAAAAGGGAATAGCTTGAACTGACACGGAACCTTCTTTCTGATGCAGCAAATGGTCAGGATCTTCTGTCCAAGGGGGGCCCAATTCTTGCAGAAGGGTTGGAAAGATTTGGCTTACTAGTGCCCCATAAGACTGATGAGTGACTCCTGGTATTGTTAGTGTGTATTTAAATCTGTTTATTGTTTTTATATGTTTTCTCTTTAAGGTGTGCTCTTCTCTTAAGATTAAATGTGCTTGCTTAGAAGGAGCTGTGTGGTAACTACTGGCAATATACTGGGCATAGCCCTTGGAGAGAGAGAACAACATGCAGGCACTAGCCATTAGGCAAACTGGCTTGCTAGGTAGAGAGAGAGAGACTTGAAACAAATCAATAAAACTAACACCAAAAATCAATTTATGAATTTTAAAAAGTTGCTAATTTGAAACACTTAAACTCACAGAGCTTTTAATTAATTAAGTTATGGTTAATCTAAGAAACTAAAATTAATTATTTAATTATGGCATTAGTTAGTGAAGTCTAACTCAGTCATGAGACATGTTTGGAGTCTTTTCTGCAGACGGAAAACTGCACAGGTCCAAGATATCTCAGGCAGATTGCTAGATAAAAAAAACAGGATGGAGTCTGTAATGCTACTTTATGTAACTGGAGGAGTAAAGGTGGACTGATGAGAAGGGAAAGGAGTAGTTTGGTGATCCTGGAAGAGGGGACAGTGACTGGGAAATGGAGATGACTGGGACTGGTTGGGCAAGGATTATATTTGTCCAAGTTGAATTTCATTTTATACTGGTAAATTTCAAATATCTGAGGGCCTTTGGATTATTTCTCTGTCTTCACTACACACACTAGGTTTACTATACCTTTCACTTTTGTTTGATGCCCTAACGATGCAACAATGAGCAGTGAATGAAACTCTATCCTGCGCTATTTTAAATAAACATAAAGTACTTTAGTGTAAGAATATTCTATGCCTTTTAAGGCACTTGTGCTCCTATGGATTGAATATGTAAAGTTTAGAATTTTAACAGACATATTTTTACTTGTTTTTTTTAAGGCATTTAAATAACTTGGTTCTCTATGCATTATTCAAAATAGCCAGATGCTTTGGGGATTTTGTTTGCCTTTGGAAGGAATCTAGCATTTCTAATTTAGTGTAATAATTTAAACTGAAGTATCTAGGTCTAGCATAGTTAGCATACTTCAATACTTTCTTGCTCATTGAAGACATAAGAGTGAATTGTCTCTATAATTAGTTACTTTTGGTTTCTAAAGTCTTCCAGACTCTCTTGTGGTTAGAAAATATTAATGTTTTCTATGTTTCTAGGAAGTATTTTCTCCAAACAGCTTTGAAGAGTTTTACACTCTTGGCACTATTGCCTTTTAATTTATTTTCTGACTAATTAGGGCCAAATGCTGCAGTTGATACTCATTATAAAGACTTAGGACAGGATAAGAAGCAATGGGCTTAAATTGCAGCAAAGGAGATTCAGATTACACGTTAGGAAAAACTTTCTAACTGTCAGGGTGGTTAAGCACTGGACCAAATTACCTAGGGAGGTTGTGGAATCTCCGTCATTGGCAGTTTTTAAGAACAGGTTGGACCAATACCTGTCAGGGATGGTTTACATAATACTTAGTCCTGCTTCTGCAGGGGACTGAACTAGCTGATTTACTGAGATCCCTTCCCAGTCCTACTTCTATGAGTCTATGTAAAACCTCCATTGATTTGGAGTTGTGCCTAAGACCTTGATTCATCACTTTAGAATGGAGGCAGAATTTTTCTTTTTTTCTTTCTTTTTTTTTTTTTTAAATTGAAAGCTCTTCCTGCTGGCTTGTTTGCTGAATTGACCACAATTTCGCCAGTTTCTCTGCATTTCTGGAGGAGAACTGATGGTTTGTTTTTTTTCTATTCTCTGAGAGAGACTTTAAGAATTTTTTTCATAGGAGTTTTCTCCCTTTTTCCCCAGTTTGGCCTTTGTTGGGAGGCAGAGGGTAGACATGGAAATTCATTTGGGAAGGCTGGGGACTCCTAGCTTAGTGTCAGTGATTACAATAGTTGAGCAGTCCTAGCATTAACAATTAAAGGTCACTTACTTTCCCACTGAGTGAATGAAGTGCAGTACATGGGGAAGATTACCTTAGTGCTAGAGGTTTCTCCTGGTGATTACCACCCTGTGGAAACATGGCAGGGTCTGTTCCTGTAGCCAGCGGATAACGGCCCCCTGCTTTGATGCATAGTGCATTGACGCAAGCTAAAAGGTTCAGTAAGGTGGTTCATCGTCGTGCCTCTCGTATAAACAAGTCCTTCACTTTGCTACCAAATATTCTGGGATTGCCTTGAGTAAGCTTTTGGACCAATATTGACTGTTTGCTCCTTCACTGGAATCGACCTCCAGATATACACACACAAACATAGCCCATTCTCTCAGAAAATATGGCAATTTGGTGCTTTCATTCAGATATAACTCTCCAAGTCTGGTCCTGCCAGTTTGGCATATTGTTTCTCAGCTGTTTGATCAATGCTCTTGAGAAGTAGAAGGAGAAAACAACCAGGTGCTGGCCCAGCACTGTGGGATTCCAGGGTGGTGTTTTATTTTGGTGTTATTTTAAAGTGTATTACTTTCTTTCCAGTGTAAGGATGTGTGTGTATTGACCATGCTGAGAAAACATAGAAAACATAGAAAGTTCTGTTCTCTGCCCAGTGGAGCTGAGAATCTAAGGTCTTGATCCTATAATTGGCTGCAGGTGGTCAGATAGCTGTGCCTCCAGAAAGCCCTACTGAAGTCAAAGTGGGTCCACGTGGGTGCAGTGGAGCTTCCCAAACATGATAGGATCAGGGACTGAATTTTAGACAAGACAAAATGAATGAGGATGACAAATAGTGGGGGAACTGATGAAGTGAGTCAGGACAAGAGTTACAGAAATAGACTGGGGGTCACAACAATATGATCTTGCAGTAAGTAAGTTTAGGCCTGTCCACATCTTGTTTCTGTTAAGATTATTTTAAATAAAAAGAATAAGAAAATGATAATACATCTAGTTTTGCCCCCTTTCCCTCTCAGAAAGGATGTGAAAAAATTGGAGAGTCCAGTGGAGGGCAATGAAAATGATTAGGGGGCTGGGGCACATGATTTATGAGGAGAGGCTGAGGGAACTGGGATTAATTAGTCTGAAGAAGATAAGAGTGAGGGGGTATTTGATAGCAGCCTTCAACTACCTGAAGGGGGATCCAAAGAGGATGGAGTTAGGCTGTTCTCAGTGGTGGCAGATGACAGAACAAGGAGCAGTGTTCACAAGTTGCAGTGCAGGAGGTTTAGGTTGGATATTAGGAAAATCCTTTTTCAGTAGGAGGGTGGTGAAGCATTAGATTGGGTTACCTAGGGAGGTGGTGGAATCTCCATCCTTAGAGGTTTTTAAGGCCCAGCTTGACAAAACCCTGGCTGAGATGATTCTAGTTGGGGTTCGTCCTGCTTTGGGAGCGGGGTGGAAGGCGGGAGTTTGGACTTGATGACCTTCTAAGGTCTCTTCCAACCCTAATCTTCTAGGATACTCTGATTATATGATAAGGGAATGAATATTATTGGCTCATTTGTTGTGGGCAAGTCTGAAGAAGTCTGTTTACAAGAGGGATTTAAATGAGAGAAAGAAGGTGGCTTCTCAGACAGAGTATTTCCTACATATGAGTAATATGAAAAAGGTGCAGAGACCAAGTGGCAAGGATTGGGTTGGATTTCAATCAGATTTAAACTTTTATAGTGGGGGACTCAAAGAAGGAGATAAAATGGTCAGATTGACAGTCCAGGAAGATAAGCTGAGTGTCTTCAATTTAGATGGATAGGAAGGGAGGCTATGTAGATTTCAAGATCAGCAGGGAGGAGCAGGCTGGGGAATGGTTGAGAGTTCTGGCTGGATGGAGAAAAGTGATCAGATCTTTGAGATGTCGTGGAGGAAGAAATGGCAATATTTGGACATGGCCTGGATGAGAAGGGAGAATGAAGGGGTAGAGTTTAAATTTATGAGCCTGGGTGACAGAGGAAGGTGATGGGAGTGCCAACAATGATGGAAAAAGAGATGCTAGTGTAACTCCCTAGTCAGTTTATGTTACAGGGTCCCATATTTGATCCCCAGAGGATATGAGTCTGTTGCAATCTCAGCTACAGAGGTTGGCTTTTTAGCTCAAATTGTAGTGACTCATGCTTTTATTTCTGAAGGTTCTTGGTTCAATCCCCGGTGTGTTGATCAAGATGAAGCTGTCACACTATCTTACATTGAACACTTACTGGTTGAACACTTGTATCATGCTCAGTCTCCTTCCCCTTCCAACAAAATGTCACATGCCTCTTTCTGCTACACAAGTAAGATAGGGTTCTTTAAAATCAGGGCCCTACTTTCTACTACCTTACTTTGATATTCTTATTTTACCTTTCCCTCTATTATGTTTTTAATAATATATTTGGTTGTAATTTATAGATGGTACTGAGAAAAATGGGTGATGTCATATCACAATTGCAGCCTTAGAATTTTAAAGTTTAATTATTATCCAGTGAGTGTATATTAAGGCTAATGAAAGAGTAACACAGTTGATTTATGGCTCACCATTAATCCACACAGCAGAAAGAGTTTAGGTAAGCGTAGCTGAACCCTTCCCTGATTTTCAGCACCATGCCATAAACCCGCTTTGCTGTGCAATGCTGCAGCTTGCAGATATGCTATTCTTGTTGCCACATTTTTAGTATTTATTTTATCCAAAGCAGAGGGAAGAAGACCACTGGCTTTTATGTTGAGAGCATCGGTTAGGTGGGGACAATCAACACTGGGGAGGGGAGGGGGGAAATTGCTTAGCCAGGGCTGGATTAAGGCTAAATGGGTCCAGATCCACCAAAAACTTTGGGCTCCTTGAAATCAAAGGGTCTCTTTTGAACTCTGATAGTCTAACTTCATCATCCCCCAGAAAGATTCTTTATCCTAATCCTCCCTTAACTCTCCAGTGGGCTTCTTCATCTAGTCAACCCATCAATCTTGGTTTCTCACTGCAAGCCAGCTCCTCTCAGACCTCCAGGATGGATCTAAGCATCTTGCTTAAATCTGCCCTAGCAAAGCATTCTCTTTTTAGGTGTTTTCTCAAAAATCAAAGATAGAGTGGATGGCAGAAAAATCTCACTGTTTTTTTAAAAATCAGGAAAAATTAAGCAGAGCCAGAGACTTAAATCTTTAGACTGGGGCTGTCACATTCCAAAGGGGCAGATGGTAGGTAATTCTGTGATCTAATACAGTGAGAGTGAGGAGATATATGTTCCTCCCGATATATTACTCCTTCAAGAGTGATTTATGGTAAATATATAGAAGTCATGTAAGTGTGTATATGTCCATAAAATAAGGAAAACCCGGGAAGTTACAGACCAGTTAGCTTAACTTGAGTACCTGGAAAGATAATGGAGCAAATAATTAAGCAACCAATGTGCAAACATCTAGAAGATAATAAGGTGATAGGCAGCATGGATTTGTCAAGAGCAAATCTGTCAAACCAACCTAATAGCTTTCTTTGATGCGGTAACAAGCCTTATGGATGGGGGGAAGCATTAGATATGGTATATCTTGACTATAGTAAAGCTTTTGATACTGCCTTGCATGACCTTCTCATAGCAGTGAGAGATAAAAAGCCTTTCTTTAAAAAATGGAAGTCGAATCCTAGAGAGGCAAATAGAAAGGAGCATAAACACTGCCAAATTAAGTGCCAGAGTGTAATAAGAAAAGCCAAAGAGGAGTTTGAAGAACGGCTAGCTTAAAACTCCAAAGGTAATAACAAAATATTTTTTAAATACATCAGAAGCAAGAAGCCTGCTAAACAACCAGTGGGGCCCCTTGATGATCGAGATACAAAAGGAGCGCTTAAAGACGATAAAGTCATTGCGGAGAAACTAAATGGATTCTTTGCTTCTGTCTTCA
>NC_133769.1:303151810-303232521 GCF_003597395.2 Chelonoidis abingdonii | reverse complement strand
ACATGACCTATGAGGGAAGATGGAAAAAACTGGGATTGTTTAGTCTGGAGAAGAGAAGATTGAGAGAGGACATGATAACGGTTTTCAAGTACATAAAATGTTGTTACAAGGAGGGAGGGAGAAAATTGTTTTTCTTAACCTCTGAGGATAGGACAAGAAGCAATAGGCTTAAATTGCAGCAAGGGCAGTTTAAGCTGTGAACATTAGGAAAAATTTCCTAATTGTCAGGGTGGTTAAGCACTGGAATAAATTGCCTAGAGAGGTTGTAGAATCTCCATCACTGGAGATTTTTAAGAGAAGGTTAGACAAACACCAGTCAGGGATTGTCTAGATAATATGTGCCCTGCCATAAGTTCAGGGGACTGGACTAGATGACCTCTTGAGGTCCCTTCCAGTTCTACAATTCTATGATTCTGTGAATGTCCTATTGAACCTTACATCTCAAGATAGTAGAGTTGGAACCATGAAGAGTAGGATTAGACCTTTATTACCAGTCCTATGTAAAGTTATATTCCTAGGAACATAGATTGCAATCTGGGATGCAGGGAGTCTGAAAAAGACTTGGGGGTGATGGTGGATAATCAGCTCAACATGAGTTCCCAACATGGGCTAATGAGATCCTGGGATGCATAAACAGGGAAATCTCAAGTTGGAGTAGAAAGGTTATATTACGCCTGCCTTTTGCATTGATGCAACTTCTGTTGGAATTCTGCATCCAGATATAGTGGTCACAATTCAAGAAGGATGTTGATAAATTGGAGATGGTTTAGAGGAGAGCAATAAGATTGATTAAAGGATTGGAAAACATGACTTATAAGAGAGACTTGAGAAGCTCAGTCTATTTAGCTTTTCATGCAGAAGGTTAAGAGATGAATTGATCATAGTCAACAAGTACTTACCTAGAGAACAAGTATTTGATGATGAAGCGTTCTTCAGTCTATCAGATTAAAGTTGATTGGAAGTTGAAGCTAGACAAATTCAGACTGAAATAAGGTGCAAATTTTTAACACTGAGGGTAATCAATTATTGGAACAATGTACCACTGGCAACTTTTGAATCAAGATTAGATACTAAAAGATATTCTGTTGTTCAAAAAGGAATTATTTTGGGAAAATTCTATGTTTTATTATGCAGGAGAACAGACTCTATATCAGGGATCGGCAACCTTCGGCACACAGCTTACCAGGGTAAGCATCCTGGCAGGCTGGGCCAGTCTGTTTACCTGCCATAGTTAGGTGCTCCAAGCCATTGGGGGCTGCAGGAAGCAGTGCAGGCCGAGGGATGTGCTGGCCGCCGCTTCCTGCAGCCCCCGTTGGCCTGGGATGGTGAACCACAGCCAGTGGAAGCCGTGTGCCAAAGGTTGCTTATCCCTGCTCTATATGATCACAATGGTCCATTCTGCCCTTAAGATATATGAAAACCATTTCTTGTTTATACAAAACTTACTGTATCAAAGATACTGTTAAAAAGCTGTGAGCAGCAACCCAAACTGTTTTAAAATTACTATCTCTCTGTTACTAAGGCACCCAGACCACATCACGTTGTCAGACCTGTGCTACTGGACTGCCCAGTCATCACTGCAAAAGTGCTATCTGGCACTCTGCACTTTTCAGTCATAAAAATGATAGAGCCATCAAGCATTTCATACTACTTCAGAATTTCTACACCAGAGTTCTCAAACATATCAGAGTGCTCCGGCAGTATTCAACAGTGCTAATAAGCACTTTAGTTCGCTCCAGCATAATAATACCCCAGTACTATGGCCATTTCCAGACTGCTCCACCAAATTAATCAAGTACTATCAAAATACTCCTAAATGTCCCAGTACCTTCACCCCACATCTACACAAGTTGCCTGTTGCTAGGCTCCAGTTGTACTGAACCTGTTATTCTGACCTGTGTTAGAACCTTGTGAAATCAATTCTGCAAAATTCACTTTTATGAGCAGTGCTATATTTGGTGTGCATTGATTTTCCCTGAAAGACTTCTATAGCTTGATCTCCAGACAGCAGAAACTGTTACATACTCATTGCCTTGACTAAGAGTAAATGGGGACTGTAGTTATCGACATATTGACTTCATTAGGGTACTCAGCACCTTGAAAATCAAGCCATTATTATAGAAGCATTTCTGCTCTCAGTTACTTCAGTCTAAAGCAGGAGAAAGTCAAATGAATTTCATCAGATTTAAGCAGAGACCAGAATCAGGTCTTTAGACTTTGAACAGCAAAATAGAACTTGAAATGTGTTGCTAAGAAGTCAATGAAAAAATTGAGTGCAACAATATTCTTTTTTCAGAAATTTATTTTTGGTGAATTTAAATTCCATCTCCTCAAATTATTTTATATCCAGAATCTGAGAATACCCCACAGCTGGAAATCTGAAGGTGGTCATTCTGCTGAAGCGTTTGTTGATAGGCTTTTGGGGATTTTTGTGGTACTTAATACATAATATATAACAAGATGCCACCTCATGATATAAAACTGTCAGAAGAGTGCACATAGAGTAGTAAGAAATAGTGAGAGGTACAGTAAATGAATCATTTCTTTGGTCAGCCAGTAAATTCTTCTCCAGACCTCTTTAGAGGAAGTTCTTCACGTCTAGCTATGTTTCTCTATTTTTTCTGTGGTGATTCAAGATGACTCTTACTCTTCAAAGCAGTATCTTTAATTCCTGCTCTCTGGCACAAGGGTTTAGAGTATATGCTAAGCTGTGCTCTGAAAAGAGAAGACAGGAGGAAAAGGGAAGTAAAATAAATAAATCACACAGTAATGTAAACATCTTAGAAGTCATTGGCTTTCTGTCAATGCAAACATTAAACTTGCATGAGGGATAACCTCGAGAGATTAAAGCATTGACATGCCTCACTGTGCTACTGAACATTAGAGTACATATTAATAGTACGGAAAAAAATCCTACACAGTTTCCAATGACCTGTACAATTAAGGAATGAAATATTTTGATTGTCTCCTGTGTTGACAGTGAATGCTGCATCAGACACTTCATTAGAATGCATTGTTGTATGATCTGATTCCCTATTGTAGCTGCAGACTGCCACTGGCAATCATAGGAGGTGCAGGACATTATACAATCTATAAATCTTGGAATGATTTCTAATTAAATGTAGCAAATAAGGAATCTATAGTTTGCTCTGATTCATTTATGTCCAAGTTAATATAGTTTTGGTGAAAAATATAAATATAATAGCACTTAAATTCAAAGTCCAAACACAAATTATTGTTTAGTAACTCAGGTTGAGAGTCAGCTATGACACTTTACTGAAATATACTAGGTATTTAATCTGTACTATGTATTTCATCAGTTTGTGGAACATTTACCTATATTAGGTGTGAGATCTACTAACCAAAAAATACTTCAATTTGACTTTAGCTGTCAGTACTTATTTCAAAATGGAATGGTCATGAGAATTATAAGTTTCATCATATGTCTAGTTCTTAACAGAGGATGATCTTATTATCAATTGCCTTCTCATGAAACATTTGTTTCAGTCTCAGAGCATTTGTTTGTAAAAGTTGCGAATGAGTAAATTTATGAATAAGCTGGAAAATAAACATTTTTTTATTATCAATTTATACCTTTTTGACCGGCTTTGTTCTGGGGATCTTACAATACCTTGCTGGCTATCAAATATTAGCTGTTAAAAAGATTTAAGATTGTTGTCTAACATTTCAGTGATGCCAATAACTTATGTCATGGTTATGTTTTAATGGTAAACCTTGGTTTTCAGGGAATAATATTTTAGCTATAACCATTCACTTTGCTTTAAAACTCAGCTAACAAGGTCAAAGCCATTGTAGGGGCCTGTTCTTATTGGAGTCAATGGTATGACACACATTTTGTCATTAATTTCAGGAGAAGCAGCAGTAGGTTTCAGGAGTGCCTTTCCTTCAATATAAAACGGTCATTTTTTCCCCCCCAAGTGCTGGGATGTACACACACTCATGACTTTACAGGTTTCATCTTCTTATTTTCCAGAAACAGACTACTTATTTAAAATCTCTATTTCAAGTTATTATAGAATCATAGACTATCAGGGTTGGAAGGGACCTCAGGAGGTAGTCTAGTCCAACCCCCTGCTCAAAGCAGGACCAATCTCCAACTAAATCATCCGAGCCAGGGCTTTGTCAAGCTGGGCCTTAAAAACCTCTAAGGAGATTTCACCACCTCCCTCGGTAACCCATCTCAGTGCTTCACCATCCTCCTAGTGAGAGAGGATTTTCCTAATATCCATCCTAAACCTCCCCCACTGCAACTTGCGACCATTGCTCCTTGTTCTGTCATCTGGCAGCACTGAGAACAGTGTAGATCCATCCTCTTTGGAACCCCCTTTTAGGTAGCTGAAAGCAGCTATCAAATCCACCCTCATTCTTCTCTTCTGCAGACTAAACAATCCCAGTTCCCTCAGCCTTTCCTCATAAATCATGTGCTCCAGCCCCCTAATCATTTTTGTTGCCCTCCGCTGGACTCTTTCCAATTTTTCCACGTCCTCCTTGTAGTGTGGGGCTGTCATAAACAGATAGCTAAGGGTTAATGCCTCTTTTACCTGTAAAGGGTTAAGAAATTCACCTAGCCTAGCTGACACCTGACCAGAGGAACCAATGGGGGAACAAGAAGTTTCAAAAGGAAGGAGATTTTTTTCCTTTGTTAGTTTTCAGTTTCAGCCGGAGTGAAAAAGATCAAGGAACCAACCTCTTATCAGAGTAGTACGTTTTAGAAAGGAATAAATAGGTTTATGTTTATTTTCCTTTTGTAACTTGTCTTGGCATAAGGGGAATAATCAAATTGGGAATTCTTTTTGTGTACTAAGTTTTGCCCAGGGGAACATCCTCTGTGTTTTGAATTTGTTGTCTATGAGATCACCTTATATGCTGTCTCCCAGAGGTTTTTTTTTTCTTTTATTTTTCTTTTCTTTAATTAAAAGCCTTCTTTTTTAAGAACCTGATTGATTTTTTCCTTGTTTTTAGATCCAAGGGGCTTGGATCTGGACTCACTAGGGATTGGTGGGGGAAAAAAGAGGTGGGGGGAAGGAGTAGTTCTTCCTTGTGTTAAGATCCATGGAGTTTCGATCGGTGTTCATCAGGGAATTGGTGTAGGAATCTCTCAAGGCTACCCAGGAAGGGGAAGGTTTTGGGGGGGAAGACAGAGTTTTCCAAATGACTCATATATTTGGATGGTGGCAGCATATTGATCTAAGCTGGTAATTAAGCTTAGGGCTTCTCATGCAGGTCCCCACATCTATACTCTAAGATTCAGAGTTGGGGTGAAACCTATGACAGGGGCCCACAACTGGACACAATACTCCAGATGAGGCCTCACCAATGCCGAATAGAGGGGAATGATCATGTCCATCGATCTGCTGGCAATGCTCCATTATTAGTTCATAATGAAGACTAAGGACCTACTAATTAAAAACACCAAAACACTTAAAGCAACTAATTATATAAGGTAGAGAAAAGAGTCACTGTTTCTGCAACACTCTTAGTTTTTACTACATAGTCAGCATTATGGAAACATAAGAGTGTACCAGTGCATATGATGGATCTTTTATATGCAAATATATTATACTGTGAATATGCATTTGCATTGTAGTATACATAATAATGATATCAAAGCAGACATTACAGTGTAATCTGTCAATGTGTATCTGTCAACCTGTCAATTAAGACTCAAAACATGACTGAATACATTTGATGTTGTGGTTCTATAAGACACATTAACAACAGTTTGCATGCTATATTTGTAACATTCTGAGTCATTGCAGTGTGCACTGTGAATACATATTAAGAATAATGTATTGTGCTCAGCTAAATTTTAAACATACTGATTGGCATGTCTCCTCCACCTTTTTTTAAAGTACTGCCATAATTTCTCCTACTGTCAAAACAAATTATATAAAACCGCCATGGCCTATGTTTATAAAATGTTATAGGTCTGATTTAAACTCATAAAAGTATGACTGTATTTCTCTGGGTATTTGTAATAAGAAAACTGATCCTCTAATCAAATCACTGGCAATAGTGGCCTTAAGTTATTATCATCTTCTGGCTGCATGGTGGTCCATGTGAAATAAGTTGATAGGCTCAGTCCAGTTCACAGTGGGCAAGTATCCACATCATACAACTACCTCCACATTTGTTACTACTGGGAGTTCTTGTTGGAGTCTCCAAAGATTCTGTGAGCCTGGAAAGTGAACTACTTCATTATCCCACTAATAGTGGTCCTGCCAGAACAGGGTTGAGGCACATTGATGGTGCAGTATGGGAAGCGTGCACTCCCACTATACTTGCTTTGCCTGCTTTGGGGAGTACACCAAGCGATTCACTCTCCAAGGCTGTTAATCTGTGCACTTCTTCACCCTGATGCCAAGTGGCAGGACCTATTGCCATTTTGTGAAGATGTAGATCCGTGCTGAACAAGTTACGACTCCACCCTATTTTCACATCCTGCAGGAAAATTGCTTCACATCTCCTCCATGGAATCATTTATGTTCACTTTTTATGTTGTTTATAATTTCCCAGAAATGTATTAGTGTGTCTTATATAAATTAATAAATGAGCAAAAATCAGTGCAAAAATTAATTTGTCTGGGTTAGTACTGAGGACCAGGAAAACAGAAAAAAACAACAATTAGAGCAAAAGTAAGAGTATTTAAAGTAAAAAGAGTTTAATTCTGGAGTTTATTTCATAAACTGTAAATTAACAGTTTGTGCACATATGTGCACACATGCACGTGTGTGTATCTTCTATTACATTGCCTTATTTTAACTGACACACTCGTAGTTATACTTATTAAGATAAATATATCTGCCCAGTGTAGGGGGATGACATTTTCTTAACATTATCAGAATTTTCATTAATGTTCCAAAGTGTGGGTAAAAATCAGTAAAATCAGTTTTTGCAAGCATAAAATCAGTAAATACTGATAAAAAGGGCCTTAGCCATGGGGCTGTGAGCACAGGAGCATCATTGTTACTATTCCCTGATACCTTCTGCTCCTGCATCTTCTGGAGAGAGAGGAGAACCCTGGCACATGGCTTACTGCAATGTGCCAGGTTGCAGCCTCATCTTTCATCTTCTCCAGAACCTCTTATGGAGTTTCTGGTTGCATTTTTTCCTTCACCTGTTCCTCTATGCACTTCCTATCTGTGGCTCTGCAATGTCCTAAGACGTCTTCATCAACTTTCTCCTGGCACTGGCCTAGATGACCAGGACAGGGCTTTGCTCTGTAAATCTGCAGCCCAGGGCTGCCCAGAGGGGTAGGCAAGTGGGGCAATTTGCCCCAGGCCCTGGGCCTTGCAATTTGCCCCGCGAGGCCTGACCAGGTGGTGGTCCAGGTCTTCGGTGGCATTTCGGTGGTGGGGGGTCCTTCAGTCATTTCAGGTCTTTGGCGGCATTTTGGTGGCAGGGGGCCCATCAGTGCTGCTGAAGACGTGGAGCAACTGAAGGCCCCCCCGCCGCTGAAGACCCAGACCACCACCGGGTGAGTACAAGCGCCGCAGCTCCCCCGCTTTGCCCCAGGCCCCCTGAATCCTCTGGGCGGCCCTCTGCAATTTATCTACAGTCCTTTATCCATTCATGCAATTGTGGATAGTTCCTTTCGGTGGTATCCATTGACTCCTTGGATGACTCCTCAGAGCAGCGGGCATTGTCTGGGGTTCTCTGCTTGATCATGTCACCCTCTGAATCCCTTGTTTTGACCCCGCACCTTGCAACTTAGTCCCTGTTCTCCTCCCCTTCTTTGTCTCATAGAATCTGCTGGCCTCAGTCACCCTTCCCTCACCTGAGGTAGTGTTTATGGTTTTTGGCTCCTTTCTCTTTTGTCAAATAGGCTGGGACTTTTCGTTACAGTCATGTAATGATTAGTTGCCACTAGATGGCACTAGTTATTCTTAGGGGAGTATCTCCCTCTCTGGTTATTTTGAGCCCAGCATGGCATGTGAGATTTTTTCACTTGTGACCTGGGAGCCCAGTACAAGTAGCTGTGCCATGGAGAGAGATTTATTAAATAGCACTCTATTACCTAAAATGTCTGGTCTTCTCATGCTACTGTTACTAGCATACTAGGAAGAATCAGCCTATTCTGTCATATATACAGCACACAATGTGATTCCTGCAGTACCTAGGAACAGATAGAGGGTTAAAGGCAGAATTAAATCTTAGTGAAAATTTTCGCTCCATGAGGAGTTTAGGTCAAACTCAGTATTATTTCTGTATAGCTTTAACTCATTTAATTCAATGAAATCAGCTTTATGGAGATCATGGCCACTGTGAGCGCCCACCCCCTTTTGTCTTTATTTGGATTTCCTATGCACATCTCATTTATTACAATATTATCAAATGATAATGAAAGTGAGTATTATTCTCTACATCACACCCTGCTCATACTGCTGATTAATATGGCAACTGCAGAGATTGTTATTCAACTTGTAGGTAGAATCGGAAAAAAGACATAACAGGAACATGGATTATTTCTATTTTAAAATCTTCATTTCAAATAAGCAGAAATTGCTTGTTTGCTGCATCTACTAGTCCACTGACTAAATCTTTTATTGGAATGATGATGATAATATATGGTAATTAGTATGTTCCCTCTGCCTGGTAGGAATATTTCACAATCCAAGTGATTGAGTTCTCACGGGGATTTCTTGTTAGTGGAGTTCACTTCTTTATTTCCTAATGCTTATTGAGTTCTCTGAACCTGGTCAGTGGAATGTCTTGAGAGCAAGAGGATAAACTACATGGACTGGTTTTATGTAGAGGTGTGTTCTGTTTTTTTTCTTTTCAGATTCTAAAAGCTTTGTAAGAGCATACGTACCGTTAAATAGCATATCCCTGGTGTGATAATTGAGGGAAAATAATTGACAGAATCCAGTGGAAACCTGAATATGAAGAAGTCAGATAGCACCTCTTGAATATTACACTGGGAAATCTGAGTTTATGTTAGAACTTCAGATCATATGCTTCTTTCATATTGGAAGACACATTCAACTGATGGAAAATGCATTTCCAGTGAAATTATTCAGGGTGGGATTTTAAACAATTGAAAGTCACTGGCACTTGTGCTCCTAGATCTGCTTTTAAAAATCACGCCTCAGCAGTGTTCCATACTGATTCATCTAACACATGGAACCATATTTGATTGATATCAGATTTACTGTAAAGTAAATGATCACTGAATGACTAGGTTATAAATAAATTGCAGTAAAGAATTCTGGTGCCATCATTAACACAGGAGCACAGCATCAGTTTTTTCTTCCGTTTTATTGATTTAAATCCATTTTTAAATTCACATTTTCTATTAAGGTATCAGGCCAAACTATTTTGATTTCATTTTTTTAAAGTGAAGCTGAGAGCTTGGTAATGATTCATTGGAGACTGAGAGTGCTCAGAGACAATGCTTCAATGCCAATCTGAAAGGACCATTCCTAAAGCTCTCTTGTTGCAAACTAACCTGATTACTTCTTTTCTTACCCTTAGTGGGCATAGAGAAAAATTGATCAACACTGTTTATAACAACAATGTAATATATTTGAAAACTGTTATCATGCCCCCCTTTAATCTTCTTTTCTCTAGGAGACTAAATATGCCCAGTTTTTATTACCCTTTCTCATAGGTCATGTTTTCTAAATGCTTTATCATTTTTGTTGCTCTCTTCTGAACTCTCTTCAGTTTGTCCAAATGTGTGATTTTCAGAACTGGACACAATACTCCAGCAGAGGCCTCAGCAGTGCAGAGCAGAGTGGAACAATGTAGACACTCTTTGTATTGCATATAACACTCTTGTTAATGCACCCCACAATGATATTTGTGTTTTTTTTGCAACTGCATTATATTTTCGGTTCATATTCTATTTGTAATCCTCAGCTCCTTTTCTGCAGTGTTATTACCTAGTCAGTTATTATCCATTGAATATTTGCGCATTTGATTTTTACTTCCTAAGTGTAGTACTTTGCATTTTTCTTTGTTGAATTTCATCTTGTTGATTTCAGACTCATTCTCTAAAGTCTCAAAGTCATTTTGAATTCTAATCCTGTCCTCTAAATTGCTTGCAACCCCTCCCAGCTAGGTGTCGTTGGAAAATTTTATGAGCGCACTCTTCTCTCCATGATCCAAATCATTAATGAAAATAGTGCCAGACCCAGAACAGACCCCAGGCTGGACTATACTAAATATATCCACCCACTTTGACAGCAAACCATTGATCACTACTCTTTGAGTACATCTGTCAGGGTTCCCTCCCCACTCTGAACTCTAGGTTACAGATGTGGGGACCCACATGAAAGACCACCTAAGCTTATTTCTACCAGACAGCTTATTTCTAACAGCTTAGGTTAAAGACTTCCCCAAGGCACATATTCTTCCTTGGCCTTGGACAGTATGCTGCCACCACCAAGTGAGTTAGACAAAGATTCAGGAAAAGGACCACTTGGAGTTCCTGTTCCCCAAAATATCCCCCCAAACCCCTTCACCCCCCTTCCTGGAGAGGCTTGAGAGTAACCAAGGAAAGCACAGACCAGACCCTGGGGGGTTTAGGACACTAAAAACCCAAAGAGATTATTAAAAACAGAACTTTATAATAAAGAAAAAAGTAAAAGAAGCACCTCTGTAAAATCAGGATGAAAGGTAATTTACAGGGTAATCAGTTTCAAAATACAGAGGATTTCCCTCTAGGCAAAACTTTAAAGTTACAAAAAAACAGGAATAAACCTTCCTCTTAGCATAGGGAAAATTCACAAGCTAAAACAAAAGTTAATCTAATGCATTTCCTTGCTATTACTTACTATTTCTGTACTATTAGATGTATCAATTCAGTAGGAGCTGGATTACTTGCTTGATCTCTCCTTTTGTCTCCTGAGAGAACACCCACAGAGCACAAAACAAAGTCTTCCCCTCCATCCCTGTTTTGAAAGTATCTTCTTTCCCCATTGGTCCTTCTGGTCAGGTGCCCACCAGGTTATCTGAGCTTATTAACCCTTTACAGGTAAAGGAGGGATTTTATGCTACCCTTAGCTGTATGTTTATGGCAACATCTTTCAACCAGTTGTGCACCCACCTTACAGTTATTTTATCTAGACCATATTTCTCTAGTTTGCTTATGAGAATGCCATGTGGAATTGTGTCAAAAGCCTCACTAAAATCAAGATATATCACATCTACTTCTTCCACTATCCACTATGCCAGTAACCCAGTTAAAAAAAGGTGCATTTGGCATGATTTGTTCCTACTGGCTATTATTTATCACTCTATTATGCTCTAGGTTTGAGCAAATTCAGTAATCAATAATTTGTTCCAATATCTTTCTGGGTATTGCAGTTAGGCTGACTGATCTCCTTTGCTTCCTTTTTAAAGATGGGTACTATGTTTGTGCTTCTCCAGACCGCTGGACTTCACTCATCCTTCAAGCGATCTTAGAGATAGTCCCTAATGAGATTGCTTTAGCTAGTTCCTCACGTACTGTAGGGTCAATTTCATCAGGTCCTGCAGACTTTAATACATCTAATTTATCTAAATATTTGTCTAATCTGTTTTCCCTGTTTTGGCTTGTATTGCTTCCCCTTCTTTTTTTGTACGATGACCAGCACAATGAGGTCTTTGGGTATTACCATAATGTAAACAGATGATAATGAAGACTTGCCTAATAGTTTAAAATAGCCGTGAGTTAACATTTTTATGCTACATATTTGCAAATTATGTTACTAAACCTTATGGCATGTTATAGCACAATGGGGCATACTACTTAATTTGACTACCTGCAATGGCTCACATAGAAAAACAATCCCCTTACCTCTTGGGTGGCTGTCAGTCCCATATTTGGAAATGTTCAAGGCCTTTGGGAGTACCACCCTTCATCTTTAGAAATAGTCAGATTGGCCAGTTTTGCCAGTCCAGAAAACAGGGAGAGTCTTGGGAGAGAAATGTATTGTCCCCTTTCCAACTAGTCTACTGAGATGCAAGACCTGGAAGAGTATGATGTGGAGTGCCTCACTTCTGATAGTCCGGTTGAGCTCTTGAGCAGAGTAATTCAAAAAATACTTAACCTTATTACTATGCAAAATTACACCAGAACTCTGTTCTAGACTAGACCCTTGGCAAAGTGACTTTATCCATAAAGCATTCATTACTTCTCGCAAACAGGGGCCCTGCCCTGTGCTAATAAAGATCTTTTCACTAAAAAGGAGAAAATATAAACAATCAAAACACACAGACACAGTCTGAGTAGCACAATGGAATCTGTAGGAGCTCGGTACTTTTGGAAATCATGCTGCTTTATTTAGATGCCGAACTATGGATTTAGGTATCTGACTTTGGAAAAAAAAAATTTCAACTGACTTGACCAAGGCAACAGAAAGGAGAGACAGTGCCATCTTAGTCTGACGAGGAATAAGTTCTAAAGAGATTTGAAGGAAACATGGCTAGTAAGTGTCACTCATCAGAATTATTTTATATATTGAGATAGGTATAAGGGTTCTACTTTAAAAAAAATCATTTGCATGAATTGGCTAATGGAACTAGAGATGTGATTCTTTTCTACTAGGTTTATTGTTTTCCATTGGGAATAGCTATAATCTATTGTGTTGTAGTTAGTAAATTTCTACTGAGAGTATTTTTGTATCTTGTGATAAAAATGAATCTGTAGCTAACTTGCCAGTTATCTCACTTATCAAATTCCCATGCTTTTTGAGTTTACATAAAAGTTTACTGATAATGGCCTTGAGTGCTGTTGAGGGAGTTTGTCCATTTGAGCACATGGATTTCTATTCCCCATATACTCTAAAATGATCTCCTCATATGAAAAATCTTTAACTGTAGTCACTGTTGCAAATGGTATGGAATAGTGGGAGGATGAAAAGAATGCTGCAATTCACATGAAAAATGGTAACAAGACTACATAAACATGGCTGTGCAACCTTGAAAAGAACAATATGTTAGAGAACGTTAGCTGCAATACATTTTTTTATTGGACAGCTTTATGTAGGTACAGAAGCTATTTACATTTTAGTAAGGCATAGATGAAGCACACATGTACAGGACTGCAAGTCCTTTTATCAGGTTAGTCAAAATATTAATGGAACTGTTTATGGGTTCATTACATCAGTAGGTTTCACACACCTCCTGCAATTCACCTCCCTGTGCTTGTACCATCACCTAGTTTCACTGCTTCCTTGCTACCCTTTTCTATGATTACTTGCTGTGTGTAACCATCTTCCATGCCTGCTCCTATACTATTTGCTATACTACCAATCAGCTTTTTGTAATGAGTCTCCAAAGTGAGAATTTAGAAGTCCTGACTGGAATGCACCACCAGCATTTTAAGTTAGCACATTCATCTTACCTGGTTCGTGTCGCCATATGCTGTCTCTGAAGCAATTGTCTCATTGTTCCACATTGACTCCAGCTACAGACTGTTCAATCTCCATCACCAACTGGGTCATATGTGTTTCCTCTTCCATCTCTTGATTTTTCTTGTAATAATGTATATTATCAGCTAACGCAATTGCACAGCCCTTATGCTGTGGTTCTGTTGACTCAAACGTTGTTTGTGCTGTATTTTTTCATTAAGTTTCCACAACTTCATCCATGTAATGTCTCTTTGTAAACTCTTGGTTATGGATGGTGGCAAGATCATATTCAAGGATTTTTTGGGTGTATAATTTTAGATCAAATGTCCTTTTAAAATTGGGCTGCCTCTTTTGTGTTCAGTGTACAATGTTGTTGCTGAACCAGTGGTTTAGGGGTTCTGAACCATACATCAAACCTTATTGGTTTGGTACTTTAGGTAAGGTGGGCCAGGGTCTTGGCCATAAGATTGCATCCAGTACAACATCATTTCTAGTAATGTCACATCTCCATCAACCAATCTCTTATATCACTTCAATGCTATTTATACAGAAACTATGGGTATTGTACTATTGGTAGATGCAATTCTGTTCAGCCATCAAACTAGCCTAATAATGGTAATTAAAGAGATCAGTCAGACGTTTACCTTAGTATATAGTGATGTACTTTATTTAACTTTGAACAGTCTTAGAAATTTTGCAAACCAGTGACCTGTGTACATTGTGATTTTCCCTCTCTGAGTTTTAAATAGTAACCCTCACCACTCAAGGAATCCCCAAACTCAAATAAAACATATTTAGGGAAAAATCAGTAAACAGTTTACTTTTACACATGTTGCATCAGGGAATCAGATCAGTTCTTAGCATGAACATAGTCAGCTAACTTCTATGTCAGAACTTATGAACCATGCAACATGGTACTCTGCACTTCTTCAGAGAAAATTAGATCTAACAACATTTGTCAAAAAAAAAACTTTTTTATATCTGTTATTTAGAGTCTTAGCTACTAAAAATTGATCTCTTGAAAACTCAAGATTCTTCACAGAAAGTTGATAAGTTAAGGATACAATGAATGGATGCAATTAAAATCTCCACATTTTCTAGTCCAGGTGTCTGCAGTAACTGGAAAAAGAGAGTGTGTGGAATTAGCCTGTGGGGAGTGGCCAAAATTGGATTTTATTGGTTCCCAGCATATATTGGTGAGCTTGGAAATGAGAAATGTAGACTAGTGAATCATTATAACAGGGTGATGAGATGCAGAACTATTTTTTGCTGACTCACTCAGATGTCAGGTGTTAGACACGCAGAACTGTTTTTACTGACTCAATCTGACATTAGGTCAGCTAAGTTCTATCAGCTATATCAGAACAGGAGGTGAGATGGAGTACTTCTCTGAGGCAGAGAGAACTGCTGGGCTCTTGCCACAAAAACACAAGGAACAGTTACACTCAGGAGAAAACTTAAGCTGAGATTTATATTGCAGTTATTTAAGTTTTTCATGAAGGGAAACTCCAGGAAGAGAAGGAGGGGGGATTCTGGGCCACTTTCATTTGCTACTGTGGTAAGAGCAAGGTAGGAACTACACCTGCCCTGTGCTTGTAGGGAGAGGTTTGTACTCTTGGCCTTAAAACTTGTGAAAACACTTAATGCAGTCAAGGCAGAAGAGAGGAGTACCTATGGACCAATGGCTGATGATCCACCTGCATGGAAACCTGTGCATGGTATACTCAGTCTAATAGGCAATTACAAGGCAAGCTAGCTAGTTAGTCTATCCCTCACTAAAGACATTTTCTTTGTTTGGGATTTTTTTCACACTAGAGCACACTTGGCAAAGAAAAGCGGACAAGAAAGTTCTTAAAATAAATCAGAACTCGATAAAAATATGGATGCTCTTCTTGCTGTACTTTGTTTTTTACTTTATTTTTTAATGTTTTTATATAAAATATAAATACACAATGAAGCAAAACATAGAAAGATACACACAAGATGGAAATAGCATATAAACAACAAAATTCAACTTTCATTATTTGCAAAACCTGAAAAAACCCAAACCCAAAACATAAACAAAAATACCCTGAATCTGTAGAGGTCATGCAGGGCATCAAGTATTAAAGTCACTAATAGATAAACAAGTGAGAACATAACCTGTGAGTTTTGGGGACTAATGTATACTACACTGCAAAAGTATGCAATAATTTAATGAATGACTAGACATCCTCATATGCTGTACTGGCTTTAATGGGACATAATTTGACTAAAATGGGATGGAAGCAGCACAAAATACTAACCCACAATCTGTCATTGGGAAAATGTGGATAGGAGGGTGACATTTAGCATGTAAATGTCAACCTTAAGTGGAATAAATTGCACACTTCTGTAACCATAGCAAAAGGGGCACTAGGAAGATTTTTGGCTTCTTATGACTTCCATATCAACCAGCTACATCAGAAACAAAGATATAAAACTGAGGAATACTATGTGAATTTGTCACACTTCCTGGAGGACACTGGCTCCATAAACCAACAAATGCATGATAACGAGATATAAATGTGTTCTTACTTGCCTCAGACCAATAATACTAAATTTTTGAAGTAAAGAATATGTTGTGAAATATGTATCATAATTAACTTGTCATTTTCTTATTTAGCTGAATCTGAAATGAGCAAAATGGGTAGCGTTGTCTTTTTATTGAATTACAATGCCCTGTGTGAACGAACCCTTCAGAATAGAACTAGCTTGAGCAAAACATGAAATGAACTTGCAGTATTTTCTGGAAAATGCTTTTTTGTAAAGTGAGACATGACAGAAACATTTTTGTGCGTGTGTTACAATACCTCAGAGGTGCTATACTAATAACTAGTTGTGGTGATACAGTCTAGGTCAGTGTTTCTCAAACTTTTGTATTGGTGACCCCTTTCACACAGCAAACCTAAGAGTGTGACCACTTCGCGCCCCCTTTACAAATTAAAAAAACACTTTTTATTGTATTTAACACTATTATAAATGCTGGAGGCAAAGCTGAGTTTGGGGGTGGAGGCTGGCAGCTCGTTTCCCCCCAAGTAATAACCTTATGACCCCTGAGAGGTCACGACTCCCAGTTTGAGAATGCCTGGTCTAGATAGCTCACTACAGTCAAAAGACGTGTATATGTTCTGCTCCTAATAGTATCAATTGAGAAAAGCTATTTTTTATGTTGGTATCATAGACAACATAAAGCTTTAAGAAGACAATAAAGAGACTGACTGGACCAAACAGTAGTTCCCTTGAGACATTTAGTGGATGCTTCCAAGAGCAGTTAAAATAACATAGAGATTCTCCACTAGTATTTGTGGTGAATGAGTTCACAAAGCACATTGTTGGGCCTGTCTGAAATACTGTCATTACTTCCTGCTAGAAGAGTTGACTTGGTAGAAGACTCTTAAAACTTTCATGCAAAATTCCAAGGGGTATTAGAAGACCTGAGCAGATGTGAGCAGGAAATTATAGGATACAGATGTGAGAAAATGCATTTCCCATATTTTCTCAGCTCTCCCACTTCTCATTTTTTAATAGTAAAAAGTTTGTGATGAGTTACACTGCCTACAAAGTAGCTGGAAGTCTTCTCTCATTTTCAAACTCCTGTTCAACCTGACCAGTGCACACAGGTGCTGGCTAGGCTAAAACCAAATGGGAAAATCCATGACTGTGTAGATGTAACTTCTCGAAATGAAGAGACTAAACCCACTGCAGTATTCACACTATAACTAGACTTAAAACCAGTGGACTGGGTGACATGGATGAAGCTCTATTCTCAGTAGTTGTTGCTGGTTAACCTGACATATATTCCTTCTGAGACTTTAATCAAAGCAAACAATTAAAATAAAACAATTAACATGAGACAAAGATAGAGCCATTTTTTCCATTTCCATTTTAACTTTATTTGCAATGTTTGTAGTAGCCAAATCAACTTTATCTATGTTTACAGAGTCACTGCTTTCCAAAATATAGTTTCCCATTCTGTAAATGCTACCTACGTTTTTTGTTTCTAAATGCATCACCTTGCCTTTGTGTGTATTAAAATATTTGTTGTTGGAATAAGACTAGTTTACCAAACAATTCAGATTAGTCTGTGTAATTGACCTGTCTTTTCATTATTTATCACTCCAACTTTTGTGTCATTTACAAATTTTACCAGCAATGATTTTATATTTTCTTCCTGATCATTGAGAAAGATATTGAATAGAACTGAGCCAAGAATAGATCCTAGAGGGCCCCAATAGAAGCACATTTTGGATGATGATATCCCACTGATAATTTTTTTTGGGAGATCTATATACAGAGTTGAGCCTGGGACACTTGTAGCACATTTACAAGGAGGATAATATCTGGATAATTGGTTTTGATTGTAATAAGCAATTCAATACAAGGGATCAGCTCTTGTGGGTTGGCTTTTATTGTTTCTATTGTGTTTTAAAAACGTATTTTCTACACTCAAATGCCATTAGCTGTAGTCAGTCATTGTGTTGCATAAGCCATATTGTTCTATGACTTTTTTGCTGTTAACCAGGAATGTCTCCAATAATTTTGATGAAATTTTGGCTGGAAGTATGTGATACTTCCTGAGGGATACCCAGCATTGTGAGGCACTTCATTGCCATCTACCTTTAGCAGGAGGAAGTTGTGTCTGTGCCTGCCAGGGATCAGCACCACTGGCCACGGGCACTCCCATCTAGGCTTATGCAGGACTCACTATCACTCTAAGGGTTAGCGACAGGGCCCTGAGCCCTCCGAGTGTCTCCTGGGAGAGTCCAGCCCCTGTTCCACTGGACACATAGTATTCACAGATTTGCTGCTTCCAAAGAAACAATACAGCCCAGCTTACCAGTGTTGTCTCAGATCATTTCTCTGCTTAACACACAGCTCTTAGATGTGCTTATAGTAAAATCAAGATTAGTTTTATTTACTAAACTGTAGACATTCAAAGTAATAGCAAGCAGAAGCATTGGAAACAAATGGTTAAATATAAAATTAAAAGTCTAGGCATTCTAGACGCCAGACTCATTAAGATGGTACTCTAATGTCTTGTAAAGTAACACTCACCTGTAGTCCTTTCAGCAGTTCACAGCCATGCTGACTGCAGTGATTTCAGCAGGCAAACGTGCTTGTAGCTTGTTTCCCTGGGAAAGGATCCAGGGTGTCTTTTGGTATCTCATGATCTATCAGAACAATCATTTGTGCTTATTCATAAACAGGATACCCCCTGCTGATTGTCTCTTCCTGTGGCTTTCCTTTTTTGTTGATTTTGCAATATCTTGATTAGCATCAGGCTTAATATGCAAATAGACATGCATTGTGAGGTGGACAATACATATTTGACCAGACAGAGAGCTAAGCATCTGTTACCACTTGCCTGAAATGAATATTTCTGAGGTTTGTCACCTCCTGGTGACTTCCATTAATCCCAAATCTGTAAGAACATAATTTGACTATAGATGCATAACTTAAATAATATCTGTAAATACATTTCACAATGATTCTGATGACTAGAAGGCAACTGGCTTTTGATAGAGACTTCACATGGTGAACTATAATGCCTATATCTGACCCAGGGGACCCCTGTAAAATCTGTACCCCTGTGCCCTCCTTCAGTTGGTCCCAAAGGGTCACAGAGTGGATGTTAGCCACTACTTCTTCAAGGACAATGTGTAGTATATAATGCTATTACTTGCAGCCCTGGTGGTTGAGGGACAGATTTAGATTACTCCCTGAATTTGTATCTGATCAATTTGCTTTCTCACAAGGGAAGAATTCCTTAGTGTTAGATAGGCAGGATCAAAGAATGAGTAGATTATGTACATACTATTATGTAGAAGTCACTTTTAATCTGGCATATAACAGACAGCCCTGTGATAGTAATTACAAGGAACCTATCCTTATCATAGATTCAGCCTTTGTGGTGTATGGTGTTTGAACATGTCATAAGAGAATGTTGACCATTCCTTGTATTGGAAGGTTCTTTTTGCCAGAGGGGTCATTGTACATTGTAACCCTGTGAAAGTTTAATTTGCTGGGGTCTCTGGCTATTACTATATTGTTCTTGTCAGGGTTGAGATACTTCTAGGTCATAAAAATAATTTTAAAGAGCGAATATTTTGGAATTGTCATTTCACTAGGTTATATCACATATCAGGTATTTAAAAAAAAATCCTATTCTGTGATAGACTATCCTGGCAGGCTGGGCTGGTTTGTTTATCATCTGCGTCAGCAGGTTCGGCCAGCTGCAGCTCCCACTGGCCGTGGTTCGCTGTCCCAGACCAATAGGGGTGGTGGGAAGTGGTGCGGGCCGAGGGATATGCTGGCCACTACTTCCCACAGCCCTCATTGGCCTGGAGCAGTGAACATAGAAAAAATCCATCAAATGCACTTCATACAAGTTTGTTTGCCAAACAATGTTTCATCCTTATTTCCAACTATGAAAAACAAAATGACTAGACCACCCTGTTCTTTGCCTCTTCTGTCTGCAAGGACATGCAGTTCTGGTACACAAAATTTAACAGATTGAGGGAAACTTTTGTGGAAGCTCCTTGTTGAAATGTTGGCAGCACATCAATAAAGAAAATAGTAAAAGCTTAAAAAACCTTCATTTACCAAGGACATGTCTGGACAGATTCAACATCTGACTTACACAGGTCTCCTAAGGCTGCATCTCTCGGAAGTGGTCTTTAATTGCTGCTTTCTGATCGCAGAGCACAATGTCTCTGCTTTCAAGGCCTGATGTTTGTTTCTTTCTAGGGGAGTGATTTCTGTTTCTGCTTATCTCTCACAAATCAGCTTCCCATGTCTGAAGTACATTTCACCTTCTCCCATTCCCTTTCTGACACTTGCCTGGTTTTAGCTGACATCCTTTTCCTAACTATGATTATTTATTATTTATGTAGCAGCATAGGTGTGCTATAAAAATGGATTGTGAGACATGGTCACTGCCCTGAAGTGTTTAGATACCACGATGTGTAAGAGCTCTTTAGATAGCCCTAAATTCAGTACAATACAAACAAAGAATAAAGCAGGAGGATGGGAGCCTGCAGACTTGTAGTTGATCTGTGATGGAAGGCAGTGCTGCCAGGGTTCTCTTTCAGCTGTCAAGTAATTTCTTCTCCAAGCATAAATTGGCCACAGACCATCCTCACTTCTACAAGGCTGTCATTCTTCCTCAAGCCGTCCTCAAACCACTACCTGTATCTCATATGTTCCGACGGTTCATTGAAGAAGTGTTATGCATTATTAATGAGTTAATGTGTAGGCCATCTTACTGTGGGGCTTGTATTTATTTGCCAAATTAAAGTTAAAAAAAAAACATCAGGTGAAAGAGTTCAGTGGGGATCTTTCAGTTGAAAAAGCTGTTTTAAGGTTGTTTTTTTGGGGGGGAGAGGATTATGTAAAAGTTGCAAGATTTACATATCAGTTGATGATTTCTCTGAGAAGCTGAAAACGTTAAAATCTATTATGACTCAAATGTGTTGGTGTTACCAGCATTTTTGCCCCCTTGTGTTGCTTTCTTTAGGGGCTAAACTAAACCTATTTTTTAAACTGTTGATGACATTGCATGTGGCTGGAGGGTTTGAAGGCAGGAGCTCAAGTATCTTGTGTATGGTTGTGATAGTGATGGCTGCTCAATTGCCAGTGAAGGCAATTTTCTTGCCATGCTGACTGGCAACCACCATTAAAAATGTAAGCTACTGATATCATGATTTCAGCCAACAGCCCAGCTAAGATCTGCCCTATACTAAATAGCTTAAGATGCAGCTGTTTTGAGGGTGCCTCTTTCCCTACGGCCCTGTTGTGGAATTGGCTCATATTGTTCCCTGGACTGAAACATCTGTACTGTTTTGCTGATTTGGATCACTAGTTGAGTGGTAGTTTATCAGTGAGTGGAACTGGTGGTGGTGTGAAAGGGGTTGATTGTCTGTTTTGTGGCTTAGTCTAGCAAGACAGATATTGATAGCTTTTAATTTTTTGTCAATCTGCCAGTCTTGATGGAAGTGACATAAGTCATTAAAATATCATTTCCTAACTAACTTTACCAGAAGCAGCACTAACTTGCCACATTACTTCATGGGACACTGAATCTTTGTATGATCTGAAAAAAGATGTGGCATTTCTGATGATCCATTGCTCGTTGTTGCTCATTCATTTAAACAAGCTAACGTTTCAAGATATTTTTCTAAATCTGAAACCTTAGATTAACTAGCCATCAGGAGTCTGAGTCTCAAAAGCTGTTAACAAAACAGTTGGCACCATCTCAACTGTGTGCGCTAATTCTTATTTAATTTGTGTGCACTAACCTCATTTTTATGAAAATAAAGAGACACTTATACTTGTCAGCATTTCACAACAGTTACCGCATGGTCATATCTGAGTGTAATTTCTCTGTTTATACCCAGAAGGACGCAACTGTAGCTGATTTAAGGTATCTGTTGGCAAATATGGATTTTTTTTTTTATACTGCCCACTTTAGAAGTGCAGTTACTTGTTTAAAAGACTA
Source organism: Chelonoidis abingdonii (assembly GCF_003597395.2). NCBI lineage: Eukaryota > Metazoa > Chordata > Testudines > Testudinidae > Chelonoidis > Chelonoidis abingdonii. The sequence continues at coordinate 303,210,645 of NC_133769.1, read as the reverse complement.
GGCTTTGTCAGTGCTATATCCTCAGCCAATATACATCATGTATTTTAAAGTGGTCTCACTGCAATGACCTGACCTCACACTTGGCATAATGGGGACTATTTCTTTTCCAGCACATACTCTGTGTACCCGAAAGAAGAGTACTTCAGGGGTTACACTGAGCCACTTTGTTTTTTATTACTTCTGTAAGTCAGGAGAAATGATGAACTATACATCTTTCATAAAATTTATTGATCTTCTTAGGGATGATTTCAACCTCTGTTTGTACCCTCTTGCAGTTTCCCCATAATATGAAACACAGTATGTCCTCTCTATTTGCAGTTCTTACTGTGCCATGAAAATCTTACAATTACGTTAATTTCCTTTAGTGTTAATTCAGAAATATCTATTTCTTTTTACTGTTAATCAATTATGGAAAATTACTGCATCAAATTTAGGTTGCTTTTCTGGTGTTAATGTCATTCTCATCTCTCCATATCTTATCTGATTTGTTGTCAGTAAATTCAATATACATTGATTCTTTGGAAAATCAGAAAACAAGGTGTCTATTTAGCAAGAGTCAGTCCTAAGAAGTGGTCAAAATTAACTGCTAGTAAGCTTCACTTTTCTGTGACTGGCACATAGAATTAATTATGGTCTAGAGTTAGTATGGGCTGGTGAGATACTGAGGCTTACTACAATAGCAGTGTAACACACAGATTGTATAACCTCCCCAAACTATCTGGGGGCAAAGGTATCCTTTACTTAGAATTTAGAATAGTTTTACTGAATAGAATAGTTGTCAACTGTTCATTCACTAGACTCTATTATTCTGTTTCCACAGCATAACATTTGATTACTTCAAAATTATATTTGCTATTAATTCAGGAATTGTGTCCGGCCCACTAGCTCTGTGGGTACTTACTTTCCTCCATTGTTCTGTACAGTATATTGTTCAGCTGGATATGTTTTCATTCTTTCAGACATTTTTTTAGCATAATTGATTAAAGCACTTTCTGTAAAAATTGAGTTTCCCATGTGGAGTTTTTAAAGCCTTCTGGAACCTGATAAGCTTTTGTAACAGAAGAAGAAATGTTTCATGCAGCTTGAAATCCCTCTTGCATAAAGCAGCATTTCATCAGCTACCGTCTGTTCTGTTGAGCTCTGCTGGCACAATGATACCTGAATCCCATAGCCTAGCAGTAACTAGCTTTTTTTATCCTTGCCTCAGGGAATGAGATTCAAGAACAAGTTGTTTTGTTGTTCAGGAATGGGAGATATTGGTGGATAAAATAATATAAATTTTCCTTGTTTTAGTGGAAAGAATTTTGCTTTAACCTTATGAGGGGGATCCAGTCTCTGTTAATGGCAAATGTAACCCCTTGGTCCCATTTATAAAACTGCAGGTAAGTGCAAAACCATTGGGATTTAATTTGTGAACTTAAAGTTGGATATTAAACACACTGACTGCAGATTAAATGCATTAAAAATCAGAATCCCAGAAAGCTGTTTTGTGAAAGGTTCAAACTCTGGCAAACAAGCTGCTACCTCTTCACCAGCTTTCATGTGGCCAGCAGTGACATTCGACTGCTGGTAAGGTGAAGTCAAATAGATGTGGGAGAACATTATTTTTCATATCTGTCACTTTAAAATATGCCCACTCAGGCGGCTGCTCTGCAGCAGTGAAGTAGAAGTGGAAGCGGGTATATTTTAACGTACCAGCAAGGAGCTATAATTAAGCTCTCACTAGGCTTGTGAACCTATTGCCCTTTTCTTCCCTAAAAGACGTGTTTTTCCACAAAGCACACTTTTCTGAACACTCACAGCTGTGGCAAAATGCAACAAAAGTACTTTTATGAATAGCAGATTGTCTTTTTATGTTTGAACCTCTCTAACAATTAAAGAGAATAAATGTAAAAGGCTTATTTTAAATTTAATGTTTTGAAACACTGGCTTTTATAATATGTCAATGGTATGGATGAAGGTACTTAGACTTAATGATTCATTAAAAGTGTGTTTGAAATATTAGATCCCCATGAAAAGTAATACAATGCCTTGTGATTACTATAGCATGTGTATGTGCTGTTTCAGCTGTCACTCTAATAGAGTAACTGTGGGACTGACTGTATTGTCAGGAGGGAATATTATCCTAAACCCATAACCACCCTGCACTGCTATCCTATCCTATGTCATAAGCTCAGTAAACTTAAATCAAGTCTATATTTGGATGGGTGACCTATACGCAAAACTTGGGTTCTGTGGGAAGTGCTGTTAGTGGTTCAGTACGTGGCACTGTTTTCTCTCAGTTGATGTGATCAGATAGCAACCACATCATGGTATTAGAGGGCATTGTAATGCTACAGGTGTGGTGGATGGAGTCATTTTTTGGATTAATAATACTTAGCATTTTTCTTGCTTAGATTTCAAACGGCTTGACTAAGGTAGGTAAATAATATCCCTGCTTTATGGATTGGATAAATGAGACACAGAGAGATTAAGGGCTAGATTCTGAAGTTCTTGCTTGCGCTGAGTACTTTACCCTGCAAATAATTACATTGAAATCGATGGAACTGCTTGTGGAATGAGATGCTGTTCAGCAGGGATAAGAGTTTCAGAAACCATAAGTGACCTATGGAACAACTCAGTGCCATACCTGGGAATAATACCTAGTTTTCCTGACTGCCAGTCCCATACCTTATCCACAAGTATAGTCCTACTTATAGTCAGTGGTGGATTAGCCAATGGGCCTATGAGGCCATGCCCAGGGGCCCCGGCCAATTGGGGAGCCCTGGAAAAATGGGCATCGAGTCCCCAGCAGACAAGCACCAGGGCAGGGTGGAGGAAGCCCCTGTGTCCCAACCCTGCTTCTTGGCAGTTGGGCTGGCGAGGTGGGGAAAGTTCCAGCACCTTGACCCCAGCTGTGGCCTGGGACTGGAGGAGCTCTGGCTCCCTGCCATGGCCTCAGGGCTGGGGGACCTCTCACTCCCCACTGCATCCCTGGGCCCTTGCGAGGGGACAGAGCTTCTCCAGACTTGGGGCTGCAGTGTGGGGGAGGGCATAAAACAGCAAACAGGGGAAGGGTGTAATGGGGGGGCAAAGCATGTAATTGTGCAGTTTCCATATTATTCCCCACCTATGGGTAGAAATCTCATGCATTAGCCAAGCTAGTGAGATTTTTCATTTTGGACTTAAGTGTCTGAGAACTGTGCTTGAGATTTTGTGCTGTAAAATCCAACATAATGATGATATTATTCATATCATGGGAGCACCTAGAAGCCCCAGCCATGGACCAGGACCCCATTGTGCTAGGTGCAAATACAGAACAGAGAGAACAATGAGGAATGAAAAATACAGTAAGCAGGTATAAATGTACAGCACATGAAAAGTTGGGAGTTGCCTTACCAAGTGACGGGGGGGTCAGTGCTAATGAGGCCAATTCAATTAGGGTGTGTCATGAACAGATAGCTAAGGGTTAATGTTTCTTTTACCTGTAAAGGGTTAACAAAGGGAACCAAACACCTGACCAGAGGACCAATCAGGAAACCGGATTTTTCAAAGTGAGGGAGGGAACTTCTGGGTGTGTTTTGTCTGTTCTGTCTGTTTGTTTCTCTCGGCTATGAGGGAAGAGCTTTATTTTTTTTTCTATCTCCAAGCTTCTTTCTACCCTTCTGTTCCCAAGTTGTGAGTACAAAAGGAAAAGCAATCTAGGGTTATATTGTATTTGTATTTACATGTGTGGAGTCGCTGGAATGTCTTAAATTGGATATCTTTTGAATAAGGCTGATATTCTATTTTCTTTTTAGAGCAATAGCCCAGTGTGTTATGTATCTGAGCAGTGCTCATGTATTTGTTTTTTCTTTCTTTTTCTATATAAAGCTCTCTTTTTAAAACTTGTTAGGATTTCTTTCCTAGTTAGGCAAGGGGATGAATCTCTGTGCTAGGAAGTTACTGTCTCTGTCTCAGGTGAAAGACTGGGAGGGGGAGAAGAAGGAAGGGGGTAAGGTAAACTTCCTCTCTGTTTGTGTGGTTCAAGGATTGAAGCACAGAGGAATCTTCAGTATCCTCAGGCGAGCAAGAAAATCTGGAGGAAGTAAGAGCAGAAGGGAGTGTGTTTTTCCCTTTGTTGGAGGCTCCAGGCATCTGATCTTGGTGCGCGTCCAGGGAAAGGGTATGGGAGGTACCAGAGAGTTTATCAGGTACTAGATCTTCTGATTGGTGGCAGACAGATAAGATCCAAGCTGGTAATTAAGCTTGGAGGTTCATGCTAAGCACCCATTTTTGGACGCTAAGGTCCAGATTGGGACAGAGGCATTATTCATGGTCGGCAGCGACGTGGGAAGATAGAATCCAGAAGCCAGTAGGTAATATTGCTTCTCTTTTTCTCTGTAAGGCTTTTTAGCAGAGAGAAAGTGTAGGCCAATTTAATTAGGGAGGATGTGGCCATTCCCAACAGTTGACAGGAAGGGGTGAATATTCATATGCTTACTGTACTTTTCACTCCATGCATCTGATGAAAAGGGTGTTATAGTCCACAAAAGCTTAGCCCCAAATATTTGTTAGATTCTAAGCTGCCAACAGGACTCCTCATTTTTTTTGCTGGATTACAGACATAACCAGCTATCCCTCCGAGAACAGAGAGACAATCCCTGCCCCAAAGATCTGTAATTCTAGCCCATTGACCTTGACTCTGAACACCAAACTCTATCCCAGGGTTGGCACCTCTGGTACGTGGCTCGTCAGGGTAGCACCCTGGCGGGCCAGGCCAGTTTGTTTACCTCGCGTCAGTAGGTTCAGCCATCGCGGCTCCCACTGGCCATGGTTCACTTTCCAGGCCAATGAGAGCGGCAGGAAAGTAGCATGAGCTGAGGGACATACTGGCAGCGGCTTCCCACCTCTGCCATTGGCCTGGGACAGCGAACTGTGGCCAGTGGGAACTGCGATCGGCTGAACCTGCTGATGTGGCAGGTAAACAAATTGGCCCAGCCTGCCAGGGTGCTTACCCTGGCGAGCCACATGCCAGAGGTTGCCGACCCCTGCTCTATCCTAAACCCAATGCTGACCCAGTCACCACCTCCTTTGCCTATCTCTGGTATTAGGTAATTCCTTGAACTTCTAACTTCTGAATGTTTGTGTCTCTGGTCAGATGGAAGTCATGGTTATTAGAGGGTTCTAGAAACCTTCTGCAAAACCATACCTTATCCATCATTCACATACATCCACACAACTCTTAGTGAAATCAGTGGCTATTCTGTGTACATCTCTGGGTGAGAATTAGGTCCTGTGATTCAGTCTCCCCAGATCTTGAGCAGAACTGATCAAAAATTTCTGCTGAACTGAAATCTTGAACAAAACCTGAAAATAATTTCCACATGTATGTGTTGTCAACAGGAACTGCTTTTGAGAACTGAGCCATTCCTTTTGGTACCTAAATATACTTTCATTTAAAAAAAATCATTTTGCCTATATTAACTAAAGTGAACATCGTTATATTTCTTGAATCACATGCAGAAGTTTAGAGGGAGTATAAGAAAGACTGGGAAGAATGAGGAAGAATTGGAGAGAAAGGAGAAAAGTAGAGTGATATGAAGTTTTATCTATCTCCATGCGTTTTCCTCATTCTTTCTGTAAGAGGAATGTAAGGTAGTATACTCATCATCTGTAGCACCCCCTTCTGTCATGGCATATTGCTGCAAGGAGTCCTTCTTTTCAGTGCCTCATGCTGGCCATTTGCCTTTCACTGGATCTTCCATGTTTCGGTCTTCCAGACAAGTAACAAAGTTCAGTTCTGTTCTGGAGTAACAAAGGGTATGTCTACATTGCATTGTAAACTCAGGTCTGTGGGACCCGGGCTTATGGGCTGTGTTTCCAAGCCTGTGCTTGAGCATCCACCCTGCATTATAAACCTGGGTCTCACAGCCATGCTAACTTGTCCATGCCGCACTACACAGACCTTCTGACTCAGCCTGTGGCTTGAGCTGCATCCACACTGAAAAATGACAAAGTATGATGGGACTCAGGATCTTATCTCCCCCACACAGGGTTTTAGGATCCAGGTCAGACTGATTTGTTTGTGAATGGAATGCGTGTGTGTGTGTTGAGGGGGGAGTTGGGATCAAACCTGGTGCAGAGCTTGGGCTCAGCATGCAGTATAGACATATCTAAAATGTTCAACTGAAAGTCCAAGTGAACATTCAAATAAATAATTCTTCCACCCCTCTTGGGCTCCACTGAAGTGTTCTTACTGGACCTTCCTCAGGGCCTCCCTCCCAGGACACTGATCTGCTCCAGCAGTTGGGCTTGCATGTCTCTTCCTCAGGGATTGGTAGAGGAACCCAGGCCAACCCCCTACTCTGAGTTCTAGCCCAGGGACATTGTATTAAATGGATAGATTTGGTTCTTCAGACATGCTGCTGTTTTCCCCTTCCTACAACTAAGCCCTCTTAGGTTTCTCTCTTGCAGCCTGTGTTTAACACAGCCTCCCTTTAGTTCTGAGGTCTCTGGCTTCTCCATTGTCTGGTGACCTAATCAGCATTCCACCTCTCTCAAACTCCACTGAAGTACTTTTACTGACCCTAACTCTGGGTTTTCCTCACAGGAGCCTAACCTGCTCCTGCAGAGTTCTTCCTTTGTTCCTTGTTGTCTTAGCAGGTTTTTCCTCACTGCCACCTTTTCCCACAGTCTCTGGCAGCTTCTCTTATGGATCTCCCTGCTTCTTGTCTGCCCTAGTTCAGTGCTTCCTCCACAGGAGCCTAAGCTGTTTCATGTGGGTTCTCCCAGCTGACTTCCTGCCTGTTTAAGCCCTATATCTCAGGGTTCCTGCCCACAGGTACTTGAACCTTCAGGTTCTTCTACCTCTCCCACTAGGCTGAATTCTCAGCTCTATATGAGTAGTCCTTTGTAATTCCCTGCAGCTAGGGTCACTAATATAATTAAGTTGCCATATTACCATCATTTGGGGTAGGCCACAGGCAAGGCTGAGCCTGGCTTGCCTTAAGGGGCCAGCTAGCCTGTGACAAGGAAAGAATACTGAGTTGCTAAGTTTGTACAGTATAGTCAAGATTTCCATGGACACAGCTGATAATGAAATAAGAATATAAATAGCATCTTGATATATTCAGTTTAAGTAGACATCTCTGATTAGTAGAAATTGTGGTCTGAGATAGGGAAATATTTTGTTCACTTGTTATCATATCTGTTCTCCCCCAGCCCCAGTTTTTATAACTTTGCCTAAAGTTGCTACTATATTATTGTTACACATTTATTTTTTTTTAATAAAAAAGAAATGTAAAATATGGCTCCTTTTGAAGGATAATCAGTGTATAGAAACATCTTGCCAGCATTGCATAAGGGAAGGGCTCTGACACAGTAAGTAATCACAATGGTTTCCAGGCCAGGTGTTTAAATACATAAGCATAATATGTGTTGATTAGCACTACAAGTGGGCTATTCAACATCCACATTCTTTTTAAAAAGTATTTTTCTTACAGCTTATTTTCAAATCCCTTCTCCACTGAATTTTCTCACATCCTTTGTGTTGGCAGTGGTAAAATTTTCTATCATAGTCATAGTGCTGACTTATTTATTAACATTCTTTTGTCTAAGGAGTTGGAGATACTGTACCAAAGGAATGTTTGGTTAACTGAAAAATATGATGGTGATTTTATTGTCCCCTTGTCATAGGTTTCACCCCCACTCTGGACTTTAGAGTATAGATGTGGGGACCTGCATGTGAACCTCCTAAGCTTAATTACCAGCTTAGATCAATAGGCTGCCACCATCCAAATATTTGAGTCCTTTGGAAAACTCTATCTTCCCCCCTAAAACCTTCTCCTCCCTGGGTAGCCTTGAGAGACTCCTCCACCAATTTCCTGGTGAACACTGATCCAAACCCCTTGGATCTTAAAACAAGGAAGAATTACTCATTCCCCCTCCCTCTTCCCCTCCACCAACCCTGGTGAGTCCAGATCCAATCCCCTTGGATCTAAAAAACAGGGAAAAAATCAATCAGGTTCTTAAAAAGAAGGCTTTTAATTAAAGAAAAGAAAGGTAAAAGAAAAAAAAACCTCTGGGAGATAGCATACAAGCTGATCTCACAGACAACAGATTTAAAACACAGGATGTTCCCCTGGCAAAAACCTTAGTAAACACAAGAATACTCAATTTTGATTATTCCCCTAATGCACAAATACAAAGTCACAAAAAGAAAATAAACATAAACCTATTTATTCTTTTCTAAAACTTACTACTCTGATAAGAGGCTGGTTCCTTGATCTTTTCCATTCTGGCTGAAACTGAAACTAACTGTAAACAAAGAAAACTTCCCTCCTTCCTTTTGAAACATCTTGTTTCCCCATTGGTTCCTCTGGTCAGGTGTCAGCTAGGCTAGGTGAACTTCTTAACACTGTACAGGTAAAAGAGGCATTAACCCTTACTATCTGTTTATGACATCATCCAAAGGCAGTCAGTCAATCATGCCCTTTAATTTACTGATTGTTTTAATTGGGTTGAAATAAATTGGGGAGGGATAGCTCATTGGTTTGAGCATTGGCCTGCTAAACCCAGGGCTGTGAGTTCATCATTGAGAAGGCCACTTAGGGATCTGGTGCAAAATCAGTACTTGGTCCTGCTAGTGAAGGCAGGGTATTTGACTCACTGACCTTCAGGGTCCTTTCCAGTTCTATGAGAGAGGTATATCTCCATTTTTTATTATTATAACAGGAAAATAAGCAAATTAGCTAATGATGGAGACCATTTTTTGAAAATTATTCCAGTCCCACTTTATTTTTAGGTATAGTCTTTAATTATAAAAAGAACAGGAGTAGTTATGGTACCTTAGAGACTAAGAAATTTATATGAGCATAAGCTTTCATGGGCTACAGTTGACTTCATCGGATGCATAGACTGGAACATACAGCAAGAAGATATTTATACTTACAGAGAACATGAAAAGGTGGAAGTAGCCATGCCAACTGTAAGAGGCCAATCAATTGAGATGAGCTATCAGCAGGAGGAGGAAAAAAAAACTTTCAAAGTGATAATCAAGATGACCCATAGAAGGTACGAGCATACTTAACGTGGGGAAATAGATTCAATTAGTGTAATGGCCCAACCATTCCCAGTCTTTGTTCAAACCGACGTTAATTGTATCTAATTTGCATATTAATTCAAGTTCAGCAGTCTGTCTTTGGAGTCTGTTTTTGAAGTTTTTTTGTTGTAAAATTGCCACCTTCAAGTCTGTCACTGAGTGGTTAGAGAAATTGAAGTGTTCTCCCATTGGTTTTTGGATGTTATGATTCCTGATGTCAGATTTGTATCCATTTATTCCTTTGCATAGAAACTGTCTGGTTTGGCCAATGTACATGACAGAGGGGCATTGTTGGCACATGATGGCATATATCACATTGGTAGATGTGCAGGTGAACGAGCCTCTGATGGCATGGCTGATGTGATTAGGTCCTATGGTGGTGTCACTTGAACAGATATGTGGACAGAGTTGGCACTGGGCTTTGTTGCAAGGATAGGTTCCTGGGTTAGTGTTTATGTTGTATGGTGTGCGGTGAGTATTTGCTTCAAGTTGGGGGCCTGTCTGTAAGTGAGGACCGGTATGTCTCCCAAGATCTGTGAGAGTGAGAGATCATCTTTCAGGATAGGTTGTAGATCTTTGATGATGCTCTGGAGAGGTTTTAGTTGGAAGTGTTCTGTTATTTTCTTTGTTGGGCCTGTCCTGTAGTAGGTGACCTCTGGGTACTCTTCTGGCTCTGTCAATCTGTTTTTTCACTTCAGCAGGTGGGTACTGTAGTTTTAAGAATGCTTGATAGAGATCTTGTAGGTGTTTGTCTCTGTCTGAGGGATTGGAGCAAATGCGGTTGTATGTTAGAGCTTGGCTGTAGACAATGGATGGTGTGGTGTGTCCTGGATGGAAACTGAGGCATGTAGATAAGTACAGTGGTCAGTAGGTTTCTGATATAGGGTGATGTTTTTGTGACCATCGCTTATTAGCACAGTAGTGTCTAGGAAATGGACTGCTTGTGTGGATTGGTCTAGGCTGAGGTTGATGGTGGGATGGAAATTGTTAAAATCTTGGTGGAATTCTTCGAGGGCTTCTTTTTCATTGGTCCAGATGATGAAGATGTCATCAATGTAGTACAGTAGGGGTGGTTAGGGGATGAGAGCTAAGGAAGCGCTGTTCTAAGTCAGCCATAAAAATGTTGACATACTGTGGGGCCATGCGGGTACCCATAGCAGTGCCGCTAACTTGGAATATGTTAGAAGAGACAGTTAAGTATTTTCTTAGAGAAGCCTTTCAGTATAATGTACTAGGAAAATTAACAAGAATAGTTGAATCCAATGGTAAAATGTATAGACGCTCCATTATCCTAAATAATGAAGTACAGAGGCAGTAAGATAAAGGAATTTTTCTCCAGTTATTTTTAATCCTGTAAACTTCAAGATCAAAAATGGAAGATATCTGTGTCTCTGGATGTGCATGAGAAAAAGAGAAAGATCAATGGCTATCTTTTTTTTTAATGCATGTAAGTTTCTTGACTTTAATTTAATCCATCACTTACAGTAACTTTTGCAACTACTGAATAAATATATTGAGCTATACGTATCTCATAGAACTGGAAGGGACCTTGAAAGGTCATTGAGTCTAGTCCTCTGCCTTCACTAGCAGGACCAAGTACTGTCTGTGACAGGTTTTTTTTTTCCCCCCAGATCCCTAAGTGGCCCCCTCAAGGACTGAACTCAAAACCCTGGGTTTAGCAGGCCAATGCTAATATGTCTTCTGTAACTAAAAAGTCTCATGGCGGATAGGTCATGAGATAATGTGGTGGGATAGAAAAAAGAATATTGCTAAGTGGAAAAAAGGCTAAAGATTTTTTTTTTGGGGGGGAGAGAGTTTCTAAATAACACATAGGCCAGAAACAGACCTATGCCTATTTACTAAAGAGGAAGATGTAGCTCAAGAACTCTTCTATTATTCCTGATCTCTCTTTGGCATTTAATGCTAACGTGGTGTTATTTATACTCCTGGTGGAATTCTGTGCCAAAAAATTAAAAATTTGACACTAAAAAATAAAATTCTGTCACAATATTTTAAAATTCTGGAAAATTCTGCATATTTTATTTGTCAAAATAACACTGTAAAATCATGCCAGTTTCAATTATTTTGGTAATTTATTTCAAAAAGCTGTCAGCAAGTATGTCTATAAAATATAGACACAAAAAAATTCCTCCAGGAGTAGAGAGTTAAAGAAACCCCTTTGACAACCCAGAGCCCAGCTGGGGGCCAGACACCTGCACTCCATATCCCCCAGAGACTAGCTGTGGCACGCCCCCTAGCTCAGACACTTGCACCACTCACAGCCCAGTGATGGGGGGTGCCTCCCAGTTAGGGTTGCCAGGTGTCTGTTTTTTTTACCAGAACGCCCAGTCGGAAAGGGACCCTGGCAGTGCTGGTCAGTGGCGCAGTGGGGCTAAGGCAGCCTACCTGCCTGCCCTGTCTCCACTCTACTTCCAGAAGTGCTGATATATCTGACTCCTAGGTGCATGGGCGGCCATGGGGGCTCTGCGCATTGCTCCTGCCCCGAACGCCAGCTCTGCAGCTCCCATTGGCTGGAAACTGCAATCAATGGGAGCTGTGGAGGTGGTACCTAAGGGTGCGAGCAGTGCGTACAGCCCCCTGGCCTCTCCGCCTAGGAACTGGACGAGTCAGTGCTTCCAGGAGCCATGAGGAGGCAGGGCAGGCAGGGAGCCTGCTGTAGTTCTGCTGCACTGCTGACTGGGAGCTGCCTGAGGTAAGTGCCACCCAGCTGGAGCCTGCACCCCAAACTCCCTCTTGCACCCTTACCCCCTGCCTGAGCCCAGAGCCCCCTCCTGCACCCCAAACTCCTCATCTTTGGCCCCACACCTGAGTCTGCACCCCCAGCTGGAGCTCTCACCCCCTCCCGCACCCCAGCCTAAAGATCCCTCCTGCACCCCAAACTCCTCATCCTCAGCCTCACTCCAGAGCCCATACCCCCAGTCGGAGCCTGCATCCCCTTCCAGACCCCAACCCCCTGTCCCAGCCCAGACATCCCTCCCACACTCTGAACCCCTCAGCCCCAGCCTAGAGCCACCTCCTTCATGCCCAGTCCATGCCCAGAGTGATCACACCCCCAGCCAGAGTGCTCACCCTGTCTCAGATTCCAACCCCCTGCTGCATCCTGGTGAAAGTGAGGGTGGGAGAGAGCAAGCTACGGGGGAGGGGGGGATAGAGTGAGTGGGGGCAGGGCCTCAGGGAAGGGGTGGGAGTGGGGCAAGGGTCTTTGTTTTTGTGAGATTAGAAAGTTGGCAGCCCTATCTCTAGCCCAGACATCTGCAACCCCTACCCTCCCAAGCCCAAATATGAGACACCCTTCCCAAGCCCAGACATCTGCACCGCCTACACTTAGAGCACAGCTATCAGGCATCTCCCAGCCCACACATTCACAGCCTCTCCCCTCAGAGCCCAGGGATCCAGAGGGAGAAACAGCCTGATGATGAATCCTGGGCCAGTTGCCTGCATGTCACCTCGCCCTCCCCCTGGCACTGTCTTCTATTTGCGAGCTGGGGACTTGGACTCTGCCAGGTCCGGTGGTTTCTAATGGTGGCCAGCAACTCTGCAGCCTATTTTGGGGATGGGTGGGGGGAGGAAATTTTGCACAGGCCATTAATTCTGTGCAAATTCTGTGTTGCGCAGTAGTGCAGAATTCTCCCAGGAGTATATTTATCAGGTGCTTTTGTGCTGTTGTCCCAACATAAAAGTAACCACAGAACTGACAGTATATCCCTATAACTCACATTAGGGTGATAAACCAGAGGCATGTGTGGAGGAGGTGAAACTGGGGCACCTAGCAGAAGAGCTTTGTCAATTTGAATGAGAGTGATTTAAAAGCAAAGATGATTTTAGGAACAAATATTTCAAAATCAGACACCTATATTGTGAATGCAAAGCCTGGTCAGGCATCCATTATATGGATAAAATTCTCTGTTGCACGCAGAAATAGACATGTATGCATGCAGCTAATCATTTTGGATGGATAAATGAAAGTTTTTCATGTCACAGAGTTACACAAATATTTGTATAAACATATAGGCAGTCATTTTTTAATATTTGTCCTGAAATGTGTTTTCACTGAAAAATCTCTCATCATGAGAGTGGGAGCTATTTTTAAAAAACTGCTTAAAAGTGAATCCTAAATGAGGTTATCTCCTTCAGATTAATGAGACCTGGTAGGCTGGCAGAGATACTTACGGCTGTATTTCTTACCCCATTATACAGAACAGAAACAAATGTAAAAAAAATTAATAAAAAGTCTGTCAAATGGCCAGCACAGAGTTGTACTGGATTTTCTTTCCTTCTTTTAAACTTGAAATGAATGTAATGCTTCTGAAAAATGCGAGAATAAGGCTGTTCAGGACAAAATTATTTGCTTTATCCTCAGATCTGTTACAGCAGTGCCAGTATGAGAAGTGGCTTCCCCCACAATTTCTCAGCTATGTGTCTTACCCAGGAGCCGGAGAAGGCCATACCTCTGCAATACCTGACCTCTCAACAGACACTTACAGCAAGGATGCCATGTGAGTGTGGATACTTGCCTAGAAAACTTTTGTTGTTGAGGTAGATCTAACCTGCTTTTACACTGAGATATAGTGAGTCTAGTAGCTGGTACACTAGTATAATCATCTCACTGTTACCTTTTGTTCCCCTCCATTTGTTGTATTCACCTATTGTCTCTCATCATATACTCAGGGTCTACTCTGGAGCTGGAGGTGCTATTTCCAGATTGGGCAACTCTGATTGAGCTAGTGCACTTCAAAGAGCAATATAGCTATGGTGGCAAGAACGGCAGGACAGGCTAGCTTCCCTGATTACAATCCTGCCTGAAATGCTAAGTACATACTCAGAGTGGCTAGACTAGCCCATTGCTTGTGCTACCATGGTTACACTTCTATTTTAACATGCTAGCTCAAACAGAGTTAGTGCAGGTATGTCTACCTCAGATGTAGATTACACCTCCAGTTCCAGTGTAGACATAGCTTTAGATCAGGGGTCGGCAACCTCTGGCATGCGGCTCACCGGGGTAAGCACTTGGCTGGCTGGGCCAGTTTGTTTACCTACTGTGTTGGCAGGTTCAGCTAATTGTGGCTTCTACTGGCCGCAGTTCGCTGCTGCAGGCCAATGGGGGTGGCGGGAAGCAGCAGCCAGAACATCCCTCACCTGCGCCGCTTCCCGCAGCCCCCACTGGCCTGGGATGGTGAACTGCAGCCAGTGGGAGCTGTGATTGGCTGAACCTGTGGACGCAGCAGGTAAACAAACTGGCCTGGCCCTCCAGGGTGCTTACCCTGGTGAACCGCTTGCCAGAGATTGCCAACCCCCGCTTTAGATTGTAAGCTTTTGGGGCACGGACCAACTTTTTGTGATGTGTATGCAGTGCCTGTCATAATGGAGCCCCAATCCTGACTGGCATCTCTCAGCACTACTGCAGTATGAACAATAGCAATAATTAATAATAATGTCAGTCACTTCATTCTCATACACTAAGTTAATCTAAGGCAATGTCTACGTGATGAGCTAAGTTGGCATGCTGCGATCGATTCAGCAGTGTCAATTTAGCGGGTCTGGTGAAGACACAAGTCAATGGGAGAATGCTCTCCCATCGACGTCTGTACTTTATCTCCCCCAGACGTGGCAGCCATGTCGACAGGACAGTTTCACCCGTCGACATAGTGCAGTGTAGATGCCGCTGTAAATTGACACAAGATATCTCAACTTCAGTTACTAGCGTAAATTTAGATCGATTTACCTCGTTGGTGTAGACCAGTCCTTAGAATCCAGTATGCCTCAGTACTAAGGAATGTTAAACACAGATATTTCTGATTCTTCCTCATTTTCAGCTGATCATGCACATTGACTTTGCCAAATTATTGCAGCAGCAAATTGTCAATTAGGTGGGGAATAAAAAGCCTCTATCACCCCAGTGACCAGAAAGAATAAAGTAAGTGCTTGGCAAGCACTTGTGAAGTGTTCTAGTGACTGTAAAATTAAACAGGTCATGTCTAATCTTGTAGATTAAAAAATGAGTAAATAAAAAGTAATCACAATATTTTTTGAGTTTACTACAACATCAATAAGTAATGTTGTAAAAAAGACAGCTGCTATAAAGAGTTTACATACCACTGTGATAGGTGCCAACTCTAAGGTAGATAAGATTATTTTGAGAGGATCTGCATGTATTTTTTGTTTCCTTCAGCTTTACAGAATCATTCAAGGACATTTTCCCAGACCTGTGCTGACATTACTGATATAGCTGATGGTAAATAAGGATGTTTCGGCATAAAAAGGTGCTATGTAAGTTGTTAAATGAAAGCAGATATTTCAGCTGCATTTCCACTCACACATAAGAACAAAACAATGTTTCTGAAATGGGAAGTACAAAATTGGCAGCTCTTTTGTGGACAACCAGACATAAGGTTGAGGTAAATAAATGAAAGTTTTATCTCCTGCTAAGCTTTGCAAGGGTGGCTTGTGTAAGGTGGTGCCAAGCAGCTACATTATCACACATCCCCTTTTCTATTCCTAGTGATAAAACATGTATCAACTTAAAAAAAAAAAAGAAAAAAAAGACAGAACTTATTCCTTCTTGCATGCATCACTGTGCGTTTGTCAACAATGAATTTAATCTAGCTTGGTTCATCTGCCTAGCTTGGTTAGACCCCACCATGAAACTATCAGAAGTAAATTACAGGCTAAAAATCAGTAAAAGGCTTATGGTAAATTTTCAAAAGAACCTACGTGACTTAGCAGCCTACAATCAATTTTCTAAAGTGACTTAGGTACTTAGGAGTCTAATTCTCAGTAAAAGAAAAAACACCTAACTGCCTAAGTCAATTTTGAAAATGAGTCTTAAGCTCTGAAGTCACTTTGATGCTTTTGAAAATTTTGCCTATAGTCTTGTTTTTTTATTAGAAGATTATGTAGATTCATAGCAAGATGAAAGAGAGAATAGATTTAAAAACCAAACAGCCAAGCAACTCCACACAAAACCTCTTATAATTACTGAAGGGAAAAGAACAGAAGTCTCAGTTGTGGTTACTTTTGCATTAGGGGTCAACTACTATCTTTCTCTCTCTTATCTAACTTAAAGGTCTTTTATTTTATAGCATCTGTCACTACAGTATCTAACGGCTTCCAAGATAAATTACCTTGCACAGAGCATTCCTAAAAAAAGGAAATATAAATTTTTCATGGCAAATGGACTTCCAGCCAATAGTGATTTTGTTTTCAAAGCATTCAGGTCAATCTATTTGCATTAATATATTTTAAAATGGAAATTGAGTTTGTCAATTGCTCATGAAATTGGTGTGTTATCTACTTGGAAATGCTACATAACGCTATATTATGTAATAACAACTGATATTGAGTTAATAGAAATGGAAAACTCTATAAGGGAGAATGTGATGCTTCCTGGGAGTACCCAAGGTTACAAGGCACTTCACTACCACCTGCACTTAGCATGAGGATGCCTGGATTATCGGGAGTCAGCTCCCTGACTCCACCAGCCACGGATAATACAAGCACTCTTCTCTACATCTCACAGGCCTTGCTGTCTCTTTACAGGTTAGTGATAGACACACTTAAACCACTGAGCCCTCTGAGCATCTCCTTGGGATGTCCAGCCTCAGGTCTACTGGACAATCATGATGTTCATAGATTTGCTGCTTCTAAAAAAATAGTATACCTCAGCTTACCAGTTCCACCTGAGATCACTGCTCTGCTTAACATACAGTACTTAGGTATGTTTATAGTGAAATCAAGTATAAGTTTATTTAACAAAGCATAGAGATTCAAGTAGAAGTATTGGAAACAAACGGTTACATATACAATAAAAGTATAATATGTATTCTAGAGCCTACACTTAATTAACTAAATAACCTAATTTCTAGTAGAATATTGCTTACCCAAAATCCTTGAAGTGTTTACTAGATGTGGCTGTGATCCTTCGTTTGTGAGACGGACATATTGTCAGCTTGTTCCCTAGGTGAGAAACCCCATATGTCTCCTTGTATGCCAGATATACCTTAATAATCCTTTGTTTTTAGTCATAAACAGTACCCCTTCTCCCTGCTGTGTTTTTTTTCCCTGTAGATTTTCTCTCTTGTAGATTTTGAAATCTTTCAACTGGCTTCTCACTTATTATGTAACTAGGTATCCACTGTGAGACATACAATGCACAAAACACGCATGGCCAGACAAGTAGATAAGTGTCTGGTACCTCCTGCCTGAAAGGAACATGTCTGAGGTATGTCACCTCCTGGTGATATGCCTTAACTCTAGGACCTTAAGAACATAATTTTTTTTTATAGATACCTAGCTCCTTAAATATTATTCATCCATACATTATGCAATGATTATGATAGACCAGTGGGCTCTTGGTAGAGACCTCACATGGCACCCTTTGATGAACTGTTATGCATATATCTGACCCAGGGTATCTCTATAAAACCCTATTCTACCCTTGTGCCCTCTGCCAGTAGGCATCAATTGGTCCTTGGGTCACAGAAAGTACAGAGCTTTTTGGGCTACCTGTAACAAGAGCATTAGTGCTAGAATAAGCATGTAATGGTATATAGAAAACTACCATTCAGTACACTCAATGATATGTCTCTGAGAGTAAAGTTTTGTAACTAGAAATTGAGTGAAGAGACTGAGGCTGTCATAAACAGATAGCTAAGGGTTAATGTCTCTTTCACCAGTAAAGGGTTAACAAACAGTGACCTGCAACACCTGACCAGAGGACCAATCAGAGGACAAGATACTTTCAAATCTGGGTGGAGGGAAGCTTGGGTGGGTCTTTTGTTCTGTCTGCTCTTCTCTCTGGTGTCTGAGAGTGACCACACGTACCTACAGGCTCTCTAACCTTCTAGTCCAATTTTGTAAGTACAAAGGTAGAAAGGCGGTATACTCTTTTTAATTGTTTTTCTTTATTTGCAAATGTGTAGGTTGCTGGAAGTATTTTAAATTGTATTTCTGTTGGAGGAAGCTTTTTCTCCAGTTTCTATTAGCTGAAAGACCCTGTAATATTACATCTTGAAATTACAGAGATTTCTTACTCTTTCTTTCTTTTATTGAAAACTTTTCTTGAAAGACACCTGATTAATTTTTTTCCCTGGTTAAGGCAAAGGAAGGGAGTCTGCACTCACCAGGGAATTGGTGGGAAAAAGGAGAAAGGGCGGAGGAAAAGCCTGCTCTCTGTGTTTATCTCTGTCTCTCTCTCCGGGAGAGAGGAGGGGGAGGGGGGAAAAGGTAAATGTCCTCTTTGCTTTAGATTCATGGAGCTTGAATCTGTATTTCCTCTGGGTGAGGGGAAAAAGGGGAGGGGGGAGGTAGAATTCCTCTGTGTGTTAAGATTCAAGGAGTTGAATCCCAGTGATCTTCTGGGGTAACCCAGGGAGGGGAAGCCTAGGAGAGGCACTAGCGAGGGAAAGAGCTTACTTTCCTTGTATTAAGATCCAGGGGGTCTGGGTCTTGGGGGTCCCCAGGGAAGGTTTTGGGGAGACCAGAGTTTATCAGGCACTCAAAGTCCTGATTGGTAGCAGCTTATCAGATCTAAGCTGGTAATTAAGCTTAGAGGAATTCATGCTAGTACCTCATTTTTTGGACTCTAAGGTTCAGACTGGGGAAAGATACAGAGGCAATTTGTTGAGTACTAATAAAAACAACAGACATCCTAAGGCAGCAGAAATAAAACTTGAGGAGAAAGAAACTGTGATCAAATTAAAGTAAATGAGCAGAAACCAGAGGGGAAGCCCTAAGTATAAGTTGCTTGAGTCCGGGAATGTGTCTTGTAACATATGAGTTGCTTATATAAAACTGTCAAAAGACACCAGTAAGCACATTACCTTTAGTCTGCTAGCTAAGTTACATTATAATCAAAAAGTGTTAAAGGATTCTTTGTGATAGCCCCAGAATTAAAATATACTGCTGAACTCCCAGCTGTCAGTGGTTTTAACACGACTGGGTCTAACATGAGGTCAAGGAACAATGTATCATGATAAGTCTCACATTGCTCCACCTTAGAGCTTAGTTTGGTGAAGTTGTTCTTATGATTGACAATCAGACAGCAGTCATATTTCATTTTATCATCATAGTGATGCAGCAGATAATGAAAAAAATTGTGATTTAAACAGACCATAGAGGACAGATAACATGGACTTCAACCATAGCCTTTAATCACTCTGATATTTCTGGTGAATAAATTTGAAGTGAACAAACTAATGTAGAAATCATCAGGATTCAACACTCCACTACCATCAAAAAGTGCCTTGGCAAGTTACTATTTTAAGTGGTTACGTGCACTGACTATATCAAATTAGTCATATTGCTTGCCATCTGTGGAAGAAACCTTACATCTAAATAAATCAATAATAAGTTGGGACTATGTTCATCAGTGTTCATTGGGCTCAGTTCTGAAAAGGAATCACAATAATTAATACATCATTAAAAATATCTATTTCATCCTAAAGGCTTCCAAAGTGCTTCACAAATGGATGCACACTTATAGACAATGATCACTTCATTTATCAACTGAGGTTTTGGAGTGAAATGCTGCAGCTACAGTGTGTGATATGAGATAGGTGCATAGTCTTATATTTACATAATATTCAAATTCATGGGTCAGGAAACAGCACAATTCCAAATCAGAACATCATGAACGTGACTGTCCTGCTCTATAGGGTGGAAATGATCACCATCCCTTTTGGCTGACCTTCCTCCACCTTTTCTCAAGTGTCTAGGACTTCCACTGCAGGTGTACAGATCTTCTGATGACATCTTCATGTGTGGTAGTGTTAGTGGTAGCTAGGAAGTGGACCCCCCACTATCTGTGAGCTAACTATTGCTCAGATTTGGCTTATGAAGAGCATTAATATTCATGCTATTTGGGAGATTTAAATTTGGTTCGCTTGCACCCCCCTTCTCCCCAGTACACAGCAATCTCATGCAACAATTTGAAAGGAAGTGATAAAAAACACCATATCCAATCGAGAATTGGAGGAGAATTTACACAGGCATACTGTAATTATCAAAGTTCCAGTTAAGCTAAGGCACCTGTTTGGTGCAAATGATCAGCACCCAAGTTTTACTTCACATCCAAAAGATGGAACTCCAGCAGCAAAATGGCCCTTTATACCATGCTAGGTTGTTTGTTCAGTACTGACTTAGAGAGAGAAATGCCATCTCCTGAATTGCTAACAAAACTTCCTGCAGCAACGACATGTTCCTTGGAGGTCTTCTGGCCAAGTACAAAATGGGCTTGACTCTACTTAGCATGTAACATTTGGTTTGATCACAGCACAAAGTGGTATGGGTACAGGATCTATACAAAATAATGTATAGATCCAGCTGCTGGCTTATAAAGTTTTCAGGAGGAACAGGAAGTATTGGTTTGGTGTGCATTTATAGTCTATATTTAGTATATTATATAGTATTTATATTCTGTGTCAGATCTGCGTGCTGAGCTAGGTATTTTCCAGTCTTTGTTTTGTGAAATCAATAAAATAGGCATCCGATTCAACTCTGTTTCTATATGTGTAACACAAATGTGCCCAATTAAATAACTGGGAACAAATAGAAATAAGATGAGAGGTTATAAGAACATCCTTGAGGGAAAAACAGTCAATAGTATCAGAGTTATGTAAAACAATGAATCACTGTGAAACTGTCTAAGGCTTAGCTCTAGGGAGATTTACAGTAATAAGAATGATCAGATTTCCTGAGTTCAAGAGAAAATTCATGAGTCATTATATGTACTCTACCTCTCTAATGAAAAGAATATAAACTCTTGGTATCTGATTCTCTACTGCCTAGCACCTTTTGTAGTCATTAAGTTGGTACAAAGTGAGTGTAAAAATCTTACAAATCAGAATACAATAGCCTTTTACTTTCTTTGTGGACAGCTGTAAATCAATACACCGGGTGTAAAAAAATGTACAAATGAGGCCATTATTCTTTAACCTGAGTGGGGGTGAATGCATGTTGAACAAGACCAAAAATCAATCAAGAGATATCAATAGGAAAAAAACAGCATATTATTCAAGCAAAAATGTTATTGTTAGTTTTTCTTTTTTCATTATTTCACTAGATATTGGGTCAAATTTTCAAAAGCGCCTAAATGACTTAGAAGCTTAAGTCTGATTTTCAGGGGTTAAGTCACTTGTGAATATGGCACTTAAGCTCCTGGCCCACTCATTCTTTGGTCTCTCTGCTGAAAGTGTTAACAAGAATACCCATTGAGATGGTAGTTTTATATGATGTGGACATTTGTTCACTGGTGACTGGATTGGTACCGCTCGCTCATTGTGCCCAGACCATTCATGCAGATTGATTGTTGGTCATCATTTACCTGGACAGGAGTTAAACCAATGGTCGAGAGCTGAAAAGTTCAGTATCTCATTTTCAATCCCTTGATCTATCCATTACTACTTGAGAGAGGGCCTGCTTCTTCAGACATTAAAGTCAATTGCAATACTCAATGGGAGCATGAATAGACACTTAAAAAGTAGGTCTAATGATTAGTAATCTAGAAACTGCAAGTAGATCATTATACTATAGAACGTGGGACAAAAATGAGCCAAGAGAGCCCACTTAACTTATCAAAAAAAAAAACAGGATTCATAGATTTTAAAGCCAGAGGGCCCATTGTGATGAAGTAGTCTGACCTCCTATGTAACACAGGCCATAAAACTGCCATGTATTAATTCCTGTTTGAATCAGAGCATATATTTTGGTAAAATTTACAATCTTGATTAAAATAATTCCAGTGATGGAGACTTAATCACAACTGTAAATTGCTCCAACCATTATGTCACTGTTAAGAAATTGTGCCTTATTTCCAATTTAAATTTGTTTAGCTTCAACTTCCAGGCACTGGATCTTCTTATACCTTTGTCTGCTAGATTTAAGGGCACTCTGTTATTAAATTTATATTCCAGGGATTGGCAACCTTTGATACGTGGATGGTTTGTTTACCTGCGATGTCCGCAGGTTCAGCTGATCGTGGCTCCCACTGGCCATGGTTTGCCGCTCCAGGCCAATGGGGGTGGCAGGAAACAGCAGCCAGCACATCCCTCGGCCTGCGCCGCTTCCCACAGCTCCCATTGGCCTTGGACAGCAAACTGTGGCCAGTGGGAGCTGTGATCGGCTGAACCTGCAGACGCAGCAGGTAAACAAATGGGCCCAGCCCGCCAGCGTGCTTACCCTGGTGGGTCGCGTGCCAAAGGTTTCCAATCCCTGTTATATTCCCATATAAGAACTTATTGACTATGATAAAGTCACCCGTTAACCTCCCTTTTGATAAATGAATAGATTGAGCTCCTTGAATCTACCACTACAAGGTATGTTTTCTAATTTTTTAAACATTCTTGTGGCTCTTCTCTGCACTCCCTCCAATTTTTGAACATCTTTCTTGAATTGTGGACACCGGAACTGGGTACAGAATTCCACCAGCACCGAATACAAAACTAATTTAACATCCTTACTCCTGATCAATATTCTCCTGTTTAAACACCCAAGAATCACATCAACCCTTTAATCACAGCATCACACTGGGATCTTATATTTAGCTGATTATCCACCATGATTCCCAAATCTTTTCCAGAGTGTCTGCTTCCTAGGATAGAGTTTCTCATCCTATAAGTCTGGCTGTCACATTCAGGGGTGCAATTCAGACCACTGAAAGGTAGTTCGACCCATTGTTTATGACCAGGAATGCACCCAAATGCTTCTGCTACTATTGGTCCCTGCCTGGGACACACATACAGCCAGCATGCACTCTGTGTTTTGTGTGCTGTACAGCTCTGATTCAACCACTTTGAACCCAACAGCTTTATCACAGACTCACTCTTATCTTTACCAGACTTGTTTAAAATTAGCAATGCCCCTCCCCAAGCTTTCCCAAACTTGTGTGCTCTGTAATGTCTAGCCCTCTGGTGTTCGTTACCCCTTTCTGTTATAGTCCAATGGAGCTTTGAAAATGGATTCTCCTGAAAGTTTCCTCCCAAAGTAAAGTGCATTCAAGCTGTGAAAAAGGCGAGATGGAGTATGGTGGTGAAGGAATCGCCATACTGGTTTCTTTCTTGGTAGTGTTTGCTAACATGCAAATTGCACTGTTTCCTGCAATCGCTTCCCTTTGTTAACTTGATGGCCTTGTTTATTGCTTATATGTAAATTGAGGTAAACCCACATTCCTTTTCTTAAGACAGACCTATTTAATATCTTTGTGTAGGCAAGGCTCTCTGCTCTTGAACATGTGCTAGTAACATCGTACAGGAGGCATTCATAACTTTACATATCATGTTTCTACATACATTTTGCCATGGTATTATTGACCAGTGAGGAATTAGTTTTCAAATGATACCTCACAAGGAGCATTTTTTTACTACGTTTATGACAATTGTGTCTAGGGTGTGAATACAAAGGCCTATATTCTTCATTCCTAGATGTCTGGCCTTGCATTTGGCTGTATTGCAATGCATATTGTTTGATTGTACCTAGCTTACCAAGCAATTTAGAGCGCTCTGTATCAGTGCCTTGTTCTTGTCATTATTTATCACTCCCCCAATCTTTGTGTCATCTGCAGACTTGAACAGTAGTGGTTTTATATTTTCTTTGCAGTCATTGATAAAAAAAAATTAAATAGGGAGGGGCCAACAACTGATCCCTGTGGGACCCCAGTAGAAACACACCCGCGCTGATGATTTCTCTTCGACAATTACATTTTGAGGCTCATTAGTTAACCAGTTTCTAATCCATTTAATATGTGACATTTTGATTTTGTATTGTTCTAGTTTGTTAATCAAAATGTTGTGTGGTACCAAGTCCAATGCCTTGCATAAATATAATGTGATGGGGCAAGGGCAGATGGCTACAGTAAGGTACTGAGAAACAGGTATGTTAGCCCCAGGCTAAACAAATCCCTAGGACCCTGGTAACCAAATGGCAGTTGCTTCAGGTTAATCAAGGCACCTGGAGCCAATTAAGATCTTTCTAGAAGGCAGTAGAGATAGCTACTTTAATTAGAACACCTGCAGCCAATCAAGGCAGGCTAATCAGGGCACCTGGGTTTAAAAAGGAGCTCACTCCAGTCAGGCAGAGAGGAGCCAGAGGAGAAGGAGCGTGTGTGAGGAGCTGGGAGCAAGAAGGCAAGGAGCTGAGAGTGAGAGAGTGTACTGCTGGAGGATTGAGGAGGACAAGCGTTATCAGACACCAGGAGGAAGGTCCTGTGGTGAGGATAAAGAAGGTGTTTGGAGGAGGCCATGGGGAAGTAGCCCAGGGAGTTGTAGCTGTCATGCAGCTGTTACAGGAGGCACTATAGACAGCTGCGATCCACAGGGCCCTGGGCTGGAACCTGGAGTAGAGGGTGGGCCCGGGTTCCCCCCAAACCTCCCAACTCCTGATCAGACACAGGAGGAGCTGACCCAGACTGTGGATTCCACAAGAGGGGAAGATCACTGAGGTGAACAAATCTGCCAATAAGTGCAGGATCCACCAAGGTAGAGGAGGAACTTTGTCACAATAAGTATATTGCATCAACTCTATTAACAGCGAAACATGTCATCTCATCAAAAGGGAATATCAAGTTAGTTGGACAAATTGTATTTTTGTAAACCAATGCTGATTAATATTTCCTTCCTTTTAATTTTTTATTAGTTGAGTCCTGTGTTGCAATTAGCATTATTTTGTCGGGGATCGATGTCAGGCTGACAGGCCTATAATTACCTGGGTCATTTTGTTTATTGTTTTAAAATAATGGTACACCATTAGCTTTCTTCCAGTCCTCTGGAACTTCCTCAGTTTTCCAAGACTTATTGAAAATCAACATTAATGGTCCAGAGAGCTCCTCACCATGCTCTTTAAAAACTCTGAGATGCAAGTTATTCAAATTTGCTAATAGAGCAAAGATTCTTGTTAATAGCCTTTTTGCAATTCTTGGTAAATATCATTACAGCTGTCTGGGAAGGCATCTTCTATGTAAGATAGCACCGTCTGTGATGGAAGTGTTATTATCTGATGCCTATCTCCCTGTTTTAAACATTTCCCTGGTTCTTCTCTGCAGTAGCTGCTGTGTACCTGCTGGAAGATGTGGAAGCTGCATTGCTTTCTGCTTGCACTTTTCCTCAGGATCAGCATGCTTAGCAGCATGCTCAGCTCCAGACTGTGACAGTTGATGAACATACAGCAGTGAAATGAGAACAGACACGCACATAGATTTTAAGCAGCAGAATGGAACTTTTATTAAACTTTAATAAGTTACCCCCCAACATACACACAGTGGTGGTGTTAGCACATTGGGGCCCCCACAATACTAACCTAACTTCCAGCCATGATTGTCTAATCAAGCTAACATTCCTCTCGGATTCTGTTTGTGAAGTTGACTCCAGTTCAACCTCCAAGATTGTTCTCCCAAAGGTGAATGTCCAGGACATGAGGTGAGGCTGCATTGTTCATCAGTGAGTGAAGTGCAACTTTCAAAGGCACCAGCTCAGTCATTAAAAGTGTCAAAAAGAGGGCAAAAATGAATGCAGTCCTAATTAAAATGGACTCCCCCCCATAGCTGCAGAGCCTTGGTAGAGCAGTGTACCACAGCCTTTAACAATCTAGTCAGACTGTCATTCCTCCAGCACCCAACCCTCCTTGACCATCCTTCTAAGAGCTTCCGTACTACAAAATCCCTGCATTGGTCAGGGAAATCCACCAGCCTACTTCAGTAGGACAGACCTACTAGCTGGCCAGATATAGTGGAGGGATCCAACCTGTGGTGAGTTGAAGACACCACATATTGTGCCATCTGCTATGTAGATATGGGCCACTCTGATGAAGCCCTGGGCCTTATAGGTCTTCAAAGTTTGCAGGGCCACCAAGCCCTCAACTAGCCCCAGAGATGTCATGAACCAGGATTCAGAGTTGTTGAGGGCATCACACACAAATCACTGCTGGAAGGTTGGGTGAGGTCCTAGCATATGTCATCCTGAAATCAAGATAGAGAATCGACAACATCATTATTCACTCCTGGGACATGCACTGCATGAAAAAGGATGATACACCACAGGTAATGTAAAATGAAGGCCATCGCCAGCCTCATTAACCAAGTAGTCTTAGCCAGCTGTCTATTTACAATATTTACAATTGGTTGTCACACCAGAAATGGAAGTTTTGGTTCTGCGATTTTTCTCACCAAATAGTGACTGCTATCAGTAAAGGAAAAAACTCAAGGAAGGCAATGTTTCTTGTGATGCCCTGAGCCACCCAGTTTTCTGTCCACCCATGCACCCATCACTATTCTTAAAAGTAAAGCCTAAATCTATGCTTCCTGAGACCATGTGAAATGTCATATTGCAGCCCCTTGAGCTCTTTCAGGAATCTTTCCCATGCTTCTTAATCTTCCTTTGTTTTCTGGCAAAGCGGTGGGGTTTTAGTACGCCAGAGGAGGCTGATGCCAGACAGGCACAGGAGCCTAACTAGGAGCCACCACCTGGCACTGAAAGTTTGGGTGCCTCATGACTAGCTGTAGTTCCCTCAGTGTAGTTTTCTCTGTCCCTTTGAGAGTCCACATCAATGCCCTGATCGATTCCAATTTCTCTGCACATAACTGTTCAGTTCAATGCCCAGTTAGGTGAAACTTTGGGCAGAATGCTTTGTCTTCTCCGTGGCAATGGGAACCCCAGGGTGCTTGCTTAGGTTCTGGAGTGCCTGATGCAAGTACTTGCAGATGAGTGCCCCTAATCTTCCTGCAAATAAGAAGTCATGGAGATCATTCACTCTGTGATGCAGGCCATTCTCGTGCACAATTGCCTACTCTAGCATGGAACTGAATCTTTCAAAAGTAGCACTTGACACTGAGCATCCCATGGGCAGGTAGTAGTGGCCTTCGACCTGAAACCCAAGTGAGTTAAAGTCTCTGGGATGCACTGGAAGCAACCTGAATGCAGACTTGATGTCACATTTAGCTAACATCACCCCATGGCCATACTGCTTAACCAAAGCTACAGCCACAATCAAATGAGAATCTCACTGAATACAGTTGGGCACAGGGGATCAATATGGTTGTTTACTGATGAGCCCTGGGGGTAGGACAAGTGATGGATAAGCCTGTATTCCTCCCTTTCATCTTCTTTGGTACCATGCCCATGGGAGATATGCAGAATTCTGGGGAGAGGGAATGGCCACTCTCTCTGCTGCCACTTCCATGGTGATCTTTGCCCTTACAGTCTGCTTGGAGCCTTTAACGGACTTCAAGTTCTCTGCCCAGGAGTGGCATGTCACTCCCTCATATGGGATTTCAAACAGGCTGAAAAGCCATTCCGTAAGTAAGGAGTATCCTTTTTCCTGGGGTAGTTCATAATAGATTCCATAACATCAGTATTTTAATTGGAGAAGGAGCTTGCCCCCCATGCCCACATAGAATTTCCCAAAGCACTGGTCCGTATGGACCCTCTTTCTCATCACTCTGTTGGAACAGCCCTTTACCCTCATAACGGGAGAGAGCACTATGCTGATTCCCTCACCTCCTACAGCAGTGTTTGTACTTGGGAATGACAACACTTCCGATACTTAAATGAAAAGCAAACATTCTCTTTTATATGCACATTTTGAAACTCAGGTTTTGGCACTGGTTACCCACTATCTGTGAATGACAGCTGGGTGGGGCAATAAGGAGTCATCACATACCAGCCAGAGTTCCTGGTCTGTTTTACCCCAGGGTGAATAAGACTCTTCTGTTGCCCTCTGCCTACATTTTTGCTGTGTGTGTGTGTGTTTCGGAATTAAGGTGACATGACATGATAATGCACGTGGTTTGAGCAAAACTGGTAGCAGTGAAAATATTTTAATCTTGTGTCTGTACGAAGGGACATATGCCCTCCTCATTTTCAGCAGTTGTGCCTATTGTGATGTTTTACTGGTTTGATGCATTCCTGTGTCTTTTATCTTGTTTCTCATTCAGATGTTGCTGAAGTTCAATGATAGGGAAAATGGGGGTATACAATGTTTCTTTATTATCATGGTGGTATGAGATCCACTGGAGCTGGGTGGGAAGATGTTTGGTGTGGACAACCAGACTAGTTTGGGGGCTGAATAGTTGAAGAGAGCTAAGGCTATACATCATTTCCCTACCACATTGTAAAAATATACTACATTTTGGGCTCTAGTTGCCTGTGACACTAGATGGTCCTTATTTAAATGGTCAGCTGTGTCAGTGTGAGAACTTAGATATAGCCACAGTATGAAGGCTGAGAGAATTGGTCAACACTGGTATAGGTTAAGGATTTGGAGCAATGAGGTGGGAGAATAGTGAATCTGAGATTTGATACCTTTAATCTGTTGTGTGATGGACATAAAAAGATGACATAGAAAAAGACTTGGGTCTGGGTACATTTAGTGTCAATCCCACTGATCTCATCATTTGGGATATAATCATTTCTGGTCCATAATCTGCAGTTCATGCCATTCAATACAAAGTTTAATGGTCACCAATGTCTGTGATTAATCATGGTTGAGACACATGATTTTACTGACATGGCTTTTGCTTGACATTACTGATACTGAATGACTGGGCCTTTAGTAGCTCACCTTTCTACAGACTGAACACAAAGAAGATGTAGTTGTGCCATCACTTCCAAAGCAAGAAGTCCCACCCAAAAATTGATTTAGGTTTGTAAGCCAAATGTGAGAGTCAAAAGGTGGCATTAAATTAGGAATCGTGGATGGCGTTCAGGCTGATGTGATTCACTGTTGGTTTGCTCTCTGACCCAACTGAGTCCTTAGGGTTGTGTTGGAGATACCCAAGGTTATTGTCTTGGTTGACTTCAATATTCGTCTGATAGCTTATGAGAATGATTCCTCCTTTCTGGCAGTGCACAAAGGTGGTCTTCACTATGCTGATTATTTTGGATCTGTCAATCTTAACTGTAGTGTTGACAGATAAAGAAAATTACGTCAAAGTACCCATATTTCATTGCATGAATAAATGTATTTTAGGAACTCAGTGTTACATGACAACATTTTCACACTTTTGAAAGCAGCTTCCTGTTCACAAAACCTCCTTATGGCAGATCATTTCAAAACAGAATAAAATGTGGGTGTCTATTTTGTGCTGAAATTGAAATGTCACCTGGCTTCTGATTTCTCCTGCCCCAAGTCATTTGCTTATTGTCTGAGAGAGTAATTTTCCCTAACGTTGTACAGAAGCCCTATAAATTAGGTAGTTTACCTTTATTATCTTATAAAATATATTCGTGATTTCTAGGAACTGTAAATCATCCATTACATTTCAGGCATTATTCTGGTTTTGCTTGACTGTAATTAAGCTGCTGGCATCAGATTATAATTCCTATTTTTATTTGAATTGATTTCCATTACCTTTCTGGATATGATAAAAGGCAGCTTGCAATAGTGAAATGAAGTCCAAGAGTCTGATTCTTCTTTCACAGTTATTTTGCATCAGCGTAGTTCCATTAACTTCAGTGAAGTTACTCTTGAATTCCCATATGGGTTTGAATCTCCTCACAGTTGCTTTGGTGTAAATTTAGCTGTAACTCTCCTGAAGACAGTGGCATTAAACTGGTATAAGTGAAAGCAGGAGCTATCTTTAAAATTGTCTGACTTTAAAATTGTACACTGATGTTGGTGAACAGCATTGATAAATGCAGTCTGTGTTATTGTGGCTTGCAATCTTTGTGAAACCAAAGGTGAACCATTTGCCTCAGAGTGGGCTGATGTCAGTAATGTATTGCTGCAATGTCACACTTATGACAGATTTCTCTTACCAATCTTCCTGAGGAATCACGTGATCAGGCTAAAGCCACAGGATCCTTTGGGGAGGAGATGCCGGAACACATCAAGCGTCTAAATTTTAAAGCTTTATTAATAAAATAATAAAATAACAGCAGAGAGTGCTGTGAATGCTCCCACGTCACTTGGGGGAAGAAAGAAAGCGTTAGTGCCCCAAGCTCTAACCCACTTTCATACTCACACACGCACTACCCAAGACTGGCCAGGCTGGGTTTAATGTCAGAAGAAGGGGTGGAGGGGAAAGATAGATGAAAGTGCTGTCCTGGACCGAGGCCGTCCAGGTCTGCTGTTGCTCTCCAAATTGCTCCAGCTCTCAGGAGGGTTTTAAGTCCTGGCTCCTTGGGGGTGGTGGTGCTCCTTTCGGGGACCTCTGCTCCTTGTAACCTCTGTGCCAGTCCAAACTGGCTTTCCATAGTTTCTATAGCTTTCCCAAAGCACCTCAGCTCCCAGGACGCAAGGCTCGGTCCCTCCGCTTGTCATCTCGTCTGTGTTTTCAGTCTCCGCAGCCCTGGACTTTGTTTTCTTCTTCATTGGCCTTGCTGTCTTGCAGGTCTGTACAGTTGGATTTTTCTCTCTCACAGCCGCTCGGGTACATTCAAGTCCCTGTCTTTCTCAGCTGACAGCCAAGTCTTGGGTGGCTGGGGCCAGCGTCTTATCTTCTGACTGAGCTAGCTGAAATGTTGAGTTAACCCATTCTTTGCTCTCTTCTTTTTCTCCACCACTTGGCCTCTTGTACCTGCAAAGGAAACTTCCACTCCCCACTGACACACCTCTGACCCTTCCCAAAATGCTTTGCGATGCTTGCAACAGCGTTAGTAATATATAGTTCTGATCTGCCTTCCCAGAGGACTCCCTGAGGGAGGGGGCCATGAGGTGTGACACACTCAACCAGAAAATGCACTCATCACAGCTGGAACAGGATGCACCCAAGCAACAGAAATCAGGAAGTCTCGGTGCTCCCATATTATGGACTTGCATGGGCCAAAGGAAGAGGGAGAATAGTATGTTTATGAATGTTTTTTGTACATTAACATTTGCAATAAACGAGGTCCTGTCATATCATTCAGTGAAATGGGGTGTGGGGAGTTACTGTCACTGTACACGGTGAACGGAGAGAGGTATTGATTGTCTTAAATTTTTATTTTGGATGAGATGACTATTAATGTAATGGGAGGAAACTGCATTTACATTATTGATTGCTGTACATAGATTTATTGAGAAATTGTGTTGGGATACGTCTTGTCTGTTGTGCCTCACTCTGTGTTTATCTTTATTATTCCAAGTACACTTGATAAGATGCGATGTAGTGATGGCAATACATTTTCTTAATAAAATAAAAGACTATATTTGAATTACAAAAATAACAATATTAAAGTGCTGCCAGGAGGCCATCTGCCACTAGAACACTGAAATAACCCAAACAAAACAAAATGTATAAACCAAACATTGAACAGTGCAAACATTGCCATCAAAATAATCCCCTAATGTTGCATGTCCCCTAGTATATTCTCCTTTCCCTTTCTTCTGTATTTTGCATGCACTTGCCACCGCTGCATGGGTTTTCATGCCTGTAGAGGGGTGGATGGCTGCAAAGGGAAGGGGGCCTGTGCGGGGGTGGATGTATGCAGTGGGGAGGGGCTCAGCATGGGGGTGGAACTATGCTGGAGCATAGTGTGAGGCTAAGTGAGGACTTCAGAACTATCAGTCTAGCACATTTCATGGCACTATGGGCCTGTCCACATTAGAGAAATCAACTGGTGATGTATCAGCCAGTTGCTTAAACCCAATTGTTCAATCACCAGTTGTGTGTGTCCACACTGTTAATGCTGCTCCAGTTTAGCTTTGTCTCTGCCTCTATCCTTGCTTTCATGTCCCCGCACAGTCTCTCATTTCCTTTATCATTTCCCTTATCTTTTACTCTCTGTTTCCATGTTGTGATGTTGCAGTCTATATGGTTTTATAAAAATATGCTAATGAGTGAATATAATGTAACTGGAATGTGCTTCATGGAAGAGGTCTCTTGTAAGGTCTCATTACAAAGCTTATAATCTACTGAGTGTGATCATCCTATTTGTATAAATGTATCACTCTTGTATCTGAAACTAGAACTATTAAATATAACTCTGAGGGCCTATTGTAATTATGCAAAGTGTGGCCATTAATGGTGGTTTGGAATCTTGATGACTCCCATTAACCAGCACAATTGTCTGCAGATGTCTGTGTTTTACCTGTAAGTCTTACTGTATATGTGTGTGCTGGCAAGTGGGCAATGAAGTCTTGCAGTGACATGTGATCATGTCACTTGAACTGGAATCCATCTTTAACCTGACTCCTGCCTTATGCAAAAGATATATAAAGGGGTGGAACAGAACAAAGGGAGGAGAGAAGTCATCATGAAGAATCCGCTATCTACCTCCTGAGCTGGAACAAGAGCTTTAACAGGGCAAAGAATTGTGCCCAGGCCTGGAAGGTATCCAGTATGAAGAAAAAACTTACTGAAGCCTCTCTGAGGGTGAGATGATCTGTATTCAGTTTGATTAGACATAGATTTGCACATTTTATTTTATTTTGCTTGGTGACTTACTTTGTTCTGTCTGTTACTATGTGGAACCACTTAAATCCTACTTTCTGTATTTAATAAAATCACTTTTTACATATTAATTTACTCAGAGTATGTATTAATGCCTAGGGGAGCAAACAACTGTGCATATCTCTCTATCAGTGTTATAGAGGGTGAACAATTTATGAGCTTACCCTGTATAAACTCTATGCAGGGTAAAACGGATTTATTTGGGTTTAGACCCCATTGGGAGTTGGACATTTGATTGTTAAAGACAGGAACAGTTCTGTTACCTGCTTTCAGGTAAACCTGCAGCTTTGGGGCAAGTAATTCAGACCCTGGGTCTTTGTTGGAGCAGACGGGAGTGTCTGGCTCAGAAAGACAGGGTGCTGGGACCCCGAGCTGGCAGGGAAGGCAGGGGTAGAAGTAGTCTTGGCACATCAGGTGGCAGCTCCCAATAGGGGCGGCTCCAGGCATCAGCACGCCTAGCGCATGCCTGGGGCGGCAAGCCCTGGGGGGCACTCTGCTGTTCGCCACGAGGGCGGAAGGCAGGCTGCCTTCAGTGGTTTGCCTGCGGAGGGTCCTCTGGTCTTGCGGCTTCAGTGGACACGCCTGTGGGAGCTCTGCCGAAGCCGTGGGACCAGCGAACCCTTTGCAGGCGAGTCGCCGAAGGCAGCCTGCCTGCCGTGCTTGGGGTGGCAAAATGCCTAGAGCTGCCCCTGGCTCCCAAGGCTGTTTCTGTGATCTAACCCATCACACATGTAACTCCTTCTATTGTATTACTCACTTATGCCCTTTGCCTGTCAGCCTCTTCTACTTTCCTATCTTTCCTTAAATAAATATTTAGTTCAGGAATCCTTCCTACTTTTCTATCCTCACTATTCATTCCCCACATAATCTCTTTACTGAGCTGCATTGTACACCTAGCCTTTGCAAATTGTGGAGTCTTTGGAGTTAAGCAAGGGTTGGCAACCTCTGGCATGTGGCTTGCCAGGGTAAGCACTCTAGCGGGCCGGGCCAGTTTGTTTACCTGCCGCATCTGCAAGTTCAGCTGATCGTGACTCCCAGTGGCTGTGGTTCGCCATTCCAGGCCAATGGGGGCAGCAGGAAGCCGTGGCCAGTACATCCCTTGGCCCGCGGTGCTTTCTGCCACCCCCATTGGCCTGGGATGGCAAACCGTGGCCAGTGGGAGCCGTGGTCCGCCAAACCTGCCAACATGGCAGATAAAAAACACTGGCCTGGCCCGCCAGGGTGCTTACCCTGGTGAGCTGAGTGCCAGAGGTTGCCGACCCCTGGCGTAAAGAGTGGGCCAGATTCAACCTGTTGAATATTACTGGAGTTACCCAAAGAATAAACTTGGCCCAAGGTATTTAATTGTGTGTTTATAAAACACCGTGTAAATGTATGGCAGTATAAAAGTAATTAACAATCAATATTATATATATAAATTTGTCATCATTGCTGCAGTTGCTCAATGAATATTGTTCTGCTGGTAATAAACATTTTCAACAAATAATAATACCCTTGATTATAGAGGCATCATTCTGGTAATTTACCTTTCTAGTAATTTACCTACTGTAGATAAAATTTGAAATGGGTCAGTGATTATTAATGTATTTAGAATTACTCATTTATGGAGAGAAGCAATTACTGCCTACTTCCACAGCTCAATTACTTTTCATTGCAGAATGGAACAGTAAAAATACACATTAAAAATATGAGAGATGGGACTGCTAAGTCTGTAGATAAAATTTTCAAAAGCACCAGGAGCCTAAGACTGATTTTCAATGTGATTTAAGCTCCTGAGGGCATAAGCCCTATTATGTTTCAAAAGTGACTCAGGCACTCAGGAGCTTACTTCTCTGATTTTGTTTTGTGCCTCTTAAGAAAATCTTTGTTTTGTTTTGTTTCCAATTTTGGTCAAACAGAAGGGAGAGAACTGTTCCCTGTGATTTGGGAACCAAGAAAGGTGACAATATTTCTTTGATATTTGCTGTGCTTAGTTTATTTTGATTGTTTACATCAACTCAGAAATGTTAATTTGCTGCAAAAATCAGGGATTCTTGCAACAGAAGTAGTGGCTAAATGAAGATCCTGTGTATGTTACTAAGAATTTGTTTATGGATTTGATTTTTCTTGTTCTTAACTTCTTTTATTTCAATTAGTTACTTATCTTGATATGGGTGATGGGAAAATCATACATATGCAGCTCCTCAATGGCTATTACCACTGGGGTGCTTTTGCTCCAGGCTCAGATTTTAAAAGGTATTTAGTCATTGCAATGATCAACACTGCAATGCCTAACTGACTTTAGAGCCTAAGTTTCATTTTCAAAAGTGACTTAGACATAGGAGCCTTCTTTTCAGTGAGACTTGGGCTCCTAATTGCCTAAGTCACTTCTGAAAATGTATGTCTACACTGCAGCTGAGAGGGTGCTGATCTGTGTGAGTAGACAGACAGGTGCTAGCTCTGCTCCAGCTCCAGCCCTAAAAATAGTAGTGTAGCTGGGGGTAGCATGAGCAGTAGCTTGGGCTAGTCACCTAAGTACAAACCCACCTGGAAACCCAGATATATACAGTTCTCTCTCCTCTGTTTGTCCAAAGTATATACACATATAAACAAAAAATTCTTCACACACACACACACAGAGCTCCTGAGTTACTTTTGAAAAGTTAATAGGACTTAGGCCCTTAAGCACCTAAATCACTTTTGAAAATAAGACAGGCACCTAAGTCAGTTAGTGAATGCAATGCTGAGGGAAGCATCTAGGAAACACCTTTATAAATCTGAGCCCAAGTACTTTTTAACAAGAAAACAGGCTAAAGCTGGGTAGATTTAATCTGCATACAAAATGGTATATTTTTCCCTGGATGCACATACGTAACTCCCATTTATCCTAATGTGTGTTATAAATGCTCACAAAGGCTAGAAGCCTATGATTGCCTCATATCTTCTTTCTTATACGTATTATAATCGCTGCATGTACAAACAAAAAGTAATCCTCCCATTGTTTGTATTGGGAACAGTGATTATCTGTGCTTGATAAATCTGTAATAGGGCAGGTAACTATCTGACGCAGATAGCTTGGAATTAGTGATACTTGTTCAGCACTTCAGTAACATTTGTAAATACACCTCTACTTCGATATTATGCTGTCCTCGGGAGCCAAAAAATCTTACTGCATTGTAGGTGAAACCATGTTATATTGAACTTGCTTTGATCCACTGGAGTGCGCAGCCCCGCATCCCCCAGAGCATTGCTTTACCACGTTATATCCGAATTTATGTTATATTGGGTCATGTTATATCGGGGTAGAGGTGTATTAAATAAGAAAAGTTGCTAAAGATAAAATTGTGGTTGAAGTACTGGAAAGAGCTAGAAAGTCTGTTTAATTGTATTGATCAACATTTCATCAACACTTTCAATTTGTTCTTTCAGAATTTACAATTCAAATATTTCAAGAAATTCAAACACAGTTTATGTCTAGTCTTCTGTGTTGTTAAAATGAATTGGTTGCTGTTTTCTCTGCATACTGAGTGAAACTTGTGTATTGTTATTTATTTCTAGTAACACTTTTAATGAGCCTGACACTATCCAAAATTTTAAAAAAGCATGGGCTGTGTTCTAAAGAACTTACAACAGTGGTTCCCAAACTTGTTCCGCCGCTTGTGCAGGGAAAGCTCCTGGCAGGCCGGGCCAGTTTGTTTACCTGCCGTGTCCGCAGATTGGGCCGATCGCGGCTCCCAACGGTTGTGATTCACTGCTCCAGGCCAATGGGAGCTTCTGGAAGTGGAACTGGGAGCTGCGATAGGCTGAACCTGCAGACGCGGCAGGTAAACAAACTGGTTCGGCCTGCAAGGGTCTTCCCCTGCACAAGCGGTGGAACAAGTTTGGGAACCACTGCCTTACAATTAGAGCTGTGTGACATTTTTTCAACCAGAACCGTTTTTTGGGGGCAAAAATGCAGATTTGGCAACAATGATTTCGCAAATGTGTCAATTTCACTGAATAGTTAGTTTCAACCCTCCCTTTCAAGATTCTGAAAAAATTAAACATTTCAACATTTTCAAAATGAAATGTTTAATTATTTTTATTTTAAGTGACTTTTGATGAAATTTCCTTTAAAAATATTAATAATTTAATATTTGAAATTAAAATTAAACATTTCGTTTGGGGTTAAACAAAATGTTTAATTTGACCTGAAAAAAGCATTTTAATTAGCTAAAAATAAAAAAAAACATTTTTAGTTCAATCCAGAACTGACAAATGCATTATTCACCCAGCTCTACCTACTATCTGAAGTCCCTATCCTGCAATTTGTGTGTGGTCAGTATTTTGTTTCAACTCGTAGGGCTCCACATGGGCAGTGGGGTTCGTGTACATGCAACGATTATGCAGGGTCAGGGTCCAAAAGACTAAAACACAGCAACAAAATGGTGTGTGGGGAAGTGAGTTGAGCAGAGGTGGAGAAGTGCAACATACAAATAAGTAGTGGCCATGTTTTCATATTTGAAACTCATGGCTTTTTT
Source organism: Chelonoidis abingdonii (assembly GCF_003597395.2). NCBI lineage: Eukaryota > Metazoa > Chordata > Testudines > Testudinidae > Chelonoidis > Chelonoidis abingdonii. The sequence continues at coordinate 303,173,711 of NC_133769.1, read as the reverse complement.
GAGTTTATCATCAAAAGGGTAAAAAGACTATGGCTCAGTAGCTCCAAACTCCATCATTGGCTGGCTATTTTTTTTTATAGGAATCACAGTACAGGAGGGAGAGAGAGCTCAGCAGTTTGAGCATTGGCCTGCTTAATCCAGGGTCTGTAGGCTTAATTACGCACGCTGTGATGATGTGTAAGGCAATTTAAATAAGTGTAACTTGCATGCTGAGGAACCAAAAGAAGCTTAAGCAGCCCTTCTTCCCTACTTTAACTTGTGACATATGCTATAAATGTGGCAGCAAGGATTTGCTTTAGTGACTGGGACAACACATCATGCAGATGATCTGCTGTTCCTTCTGTTGGGAGTAGGAATCTCAGGTATTGATTGGTCAATAATATGACCCTTATCATGCACAATCACATAACAGCTGTAGCAGAAATTTTCAGTGTGATGAGGACTCTTGCATTATCCTTGCTGTGATCCAGATCTATTAAAATGGATATGGTGGAAGATGTCTTTGGACGAGGAAAACCTTAAATATCTACTGCAAGGATTTCTGTTAGGAATAGAAATGCTGCATCATATTAAGTTCAAGAAACTATCTAGAGACTCCTTTTTTTTTTTTTTTTTGGCATAAGTAACAGCAGGTGGTATGAATCCTGCTAGGCTTTATCCAGGGTGAAACTGAGTGACAGTCAGAAATTGATTCTGCATGAATGCTGATTTTATCCTCGGAAGGGTCATCTCCAGCCCTCCAGCAGTGCACTACTATATGCCTCTCCTTCACAGATTCCACTTGTTGTTGCAACTGAATGAAACCCCTTTCTTCAACAAAAAGATGAGTGGCATATATTTTATAGTCCCACTGCATTTAGAACCAGGTGGTGCTTGGGCTTACTTAACCTAACTGAGGTACTTGCTGTTTCTTCTTTCTCAGCCAGTTTTTGATTGTTTTCTTGCTCATGAAGATACTGGGCTTTAAAATCAATAAGAGGTTACACATAACTATATGTCTACTTCGTGATTACATGTGGTGTTTATGTTTTATGGGTATCTGGGGCGATAGATAGTCCTGTAGCTGCTTAGAAAATATGAAGCATAATTCAAATACATGCATATGAAATTTAAAATAAAAGCTCTAGTACTGACAAGTAATTCCCTGACTTTATTGTTCCTGTAAACAAGCATATCTAAATTTAGAATAATCAACAGAGCCAAAGGCTGACAAAGTGCTAACATTACTCTTTGAATTGGAAATTACCTATTACCATTAGTCTCAATTGAGACTAGTAGTGGAACAATTCCAAACCTGTTTGTTTTCAAGAAGTGTGAGTATTTGTAATTCTTCTCTTATCCTCAGTGACCTTATCATGCTTTTGTAACCGGTGAGACACATTAGCTATATGTGGCAGAAGAATTGGATGTGGTAATCACTTTTGGGTTAGTGGTGGGCCACAAAATATCCATTGACCAGAACTTTACAGTTTAAGATCCCTTATGAGATTGTTGATTATGATCACTTAGCTCTAGTACCTGAGATAGTAAAAGATTCATCCAGATTTCTGCATAAGTCTAGGAAAACCCAGGGGCGGCTCTAGGCATTTTGCCGCCCCAAGCACAGCAGGCAGGCTGCCTTCAGCGTCTTGCCTGGGGAGGGTCCACTGGTCCCGTGGCTTCAGAGAACCTCCTGCAGGTGTGCCACTGAAGTCACAGGACCAGCGGACCCTCCTCAGGCACGCCTGCAGGAGGTCCTCTGAAGCCGCAGGATCAGCGCACCCTCCACAAGCAAGCCGCCGAAGGCAGCCTGCCTGCTGCCCTCGCGCTTGGTATGCTGGGGCCTGGAGCTGCCCCTGGGAAAACCTATTTTGTAGGGGGAGCTTCGAGTTTTGTCTGTAGGAGATGGAAAGTTTTAATAAAGCCTGCTTCCGGTTCTGAGGCATCAACAAAGAATGTTTGTTTTATTTACCTGTCAATGAGGCTTCAGCAATGGAAATTCCTCCATTTTTCTCCTGCTTTATCCCGTTCACTCAAGATCCCGTGATGCAGCATCCATTCTTTTTTTCAATGGGGAAGCTGGTTCAGGCTGTATAACTTTCAAAACAATTGCTATTGTGCAAGCTAGAATAATTTTTTCTGCTACAGTATTCACCTTTGCTCTGTTGTGTGATTTATAGATACACCAGATCAGATGCCTAAAAGGCATTGTTGTTGATATTGCCAACTTGAGTAATTGAACCTAGTTGTTTTTTTTACTTCCCACAGCTACAAGTTTCATCTGAAAAAAATCCTCAAGTTTATCTTTCGGTGATGGATGTTTGCTTTCTAAATGTTGCAACAAGAACAAAGGTGCCATACTCTCATCAGCCTGCATTTCTGAACAAACTACATACTTTCATTTTGAAGCAATGGTTGTAAAATCATACATTTTATCTATGTTATTGTATTTCTTCACTTTTTTCTTTGTTTCTGAGCCACCATAGGAACAATTTGCTACTGTCCTTATTATACAATAATCAATGTTTCTCATTCGCCCCTTGGCCAGAGCTGAGCTCCAAAGAGCAACCAGCTCTGCTCTGGGTGAGGCTCAACACTGACTTGCATACATATCCAGTGGGCCAGTTCAGTAACACATTATGTCATGGTCTGTATGCATGCATGCTTGTAATTCATGTTAAACATGGTAGATGGAGCATGTATCGTTTTATATAAAGTAAATCCAGGCACATACAGAGGTACCGCTTAAATACAGCTTTATTAGCCTAGCAGAGAAGCTCTAACAGCCTGATGCCTGAATTAATCTACAGTGCTCCACTGGTGGTGTCAGTTTACAACATTATTGTGGTCTTAAAGAGACACTGGGCTTGTGTTGTATATCTGGTGTTTATTTTGTTTTCATTTATACATTTTTTTGCAGAATTATCATTTTTGCATGACCACCTATATATGCACTCAGAGGTTTCAATCCACAGTTTGGAAAACCCTATTACAGATTACTGAAGTAGTTTTGATTTGCTTCAGTAATAGCTATGACTAATATTTTTCAGCCAGAAGAAGGCCTTTGTCGAATCTAACAATGTTTTGTGGTGAAGGATGTCTAAGAGCAACTGTTTCAAGACAGGAAAAGTGACTGCTCACTGGAGTAATTCAATATGATGAGTCAGTGGATGTCACTGGAGCTGTGCAGCTTCTAGTGTTTGTGAGATATGAGTCTAATAGTTCTGTTGAAGATTTGCTCTTTTGTAAAGATGGGTGAGAATGCACAACAGGAAAATGCTTAGTCAAAACTTTTTGGGAAGCAATCAACCATTTCCACATTTAGTAGGTGTAGGATGATGCAGGCTGGATTGATAGTGCCAAGGTCAAATAAGGTTACTATCCTGGTCACTCAGATCAGGAAAGCTACAACTAATGACTTGGCTTCACATTCTCATGCAGTTCACCACATATCTTCTACTGAGATAATAACTGAAAACCTGCATCAAGAAACTGCTAAAGCTGTGAATTTCATTGAAGGCAGCCCAATGAGTTCATGACTTTTTATATTGATCTGTGATTATGCTATGGGTTCCTTTCACCAGTAACTTATCTTTCACAATGAGGTGAGGTGTCTCTCATCAAGTAAAGTGTTAACTTAATTTGTTAAGATAGGAGGAGTGTATGTTCTCCTGAATGATCAGCAATTGCACCTTGTTGATGATGACTTCAGTACTTAATTTTGTGTGGTGTGCCTAGTTTATCTTGCTGACATCTCTGAGCATCTCAGTGAGCTGAACTTTTGTCTCCAGAGACAAAATATTAATTTTCTTTTCACACATGACTGGGTAGCAACATTAATCAGAAAACCTGGAAACTGATCTTTCTCGGGCACAAAGAGGAATTTCCTCTTTATTAAGATTTTGAGGGAAACTGAGGAGTTGGTTGGGAATCATCGTGAAGTTATAAGTCAGCAACTTCAGACCCAATTGCAGGACTATTTTCTTGACAACCCACAGAGAGGAAATAGATGAAACACACATCCATTCATCCAAGTTGCAGCTGACTCTGCAGCACTGAATGAGTCATTATAAGACAAAGTAATAGACCTTTCCTGTGTCAATATCTTGTGGCTGACTTTCTCTTAAATATCTTTCTCTTAGGTATCAGAGGGGTAGCCGTGTTAGTCTGAATCTGTAAAAAGTGACAAAGAGTCCCGTGGCACCTTATAGACTAACAGACGCATTGTAGCATAAGCTTTCATGGGTGAATACATCTGATGAGGTGGGTATTCACCCACGAAAGCTCATGCTCCAATACATCTGTTAGTCTATATGGTGCCACAGGACTCTTTGTCACTTTTCTCTGAGGAGCTCAGCAGATTTTGACTGTCTCTGAAGGAGTTCCCAAGAAGTTCTCATCCTATTTTCATCTCTGTATCTCTGTAAGCCTCTCTTTTATCCTAGTGGTGATACAACTAAAACATCCCAATCATAGAATATCAGGGTTGGAAGGGACATTAGGAGATCATCTAGCCCAAACCCCTGCTCATAACATAAGATTACTGTGTATTGCCCCAAATTCACCTTTATGTGAAATATCTCTTAGCAATAGGATAGACTCATCCATGACATTGAATTGTTAGGACATACTAAAGTTGTGTCTCTCTGAGATGCTATATTAAAAGGAAGAGAACTAGTTAAACTAATACAGTCAGCACTGTTACAAAATTGCAGTAAACCATGTACAAAGTATGTCATGTTGTTGCCCTGGATTTGAGGGGTGTGTATACCCCATCATGTGATCAAGCTAATTGCAACCATATTATGTGCATTCCACCACTCTGAAGTAATGAAGTAGAATATCACACAGTTAAGGGTTAATTTGGAGACAGGCTTTGAAGCAAGGTCAAATCTAGCTGGTAGTTTCTGCTAATTAGAATGGGAGGAGGGGATAAACATGTAAACAACTGAGTCTGAAAACCCTGGTGGCTGAGAAATCCTGAGTCTAGAAGCCTCTGATATTAAAAGTTTATTGAAAATTAGAAAAGTGATGATATAGCAGGGATCATTATGACCTGTCTTTTCTAGCAGTTAGTTATAAAAGGTTAGCCAATAGAGTGTACTTTGGAGCAGTCCTCTGAAGCCATCTTGAGAGGCGTTTTTCCTGACACCCTTTCTCTCCGCAACTGGCCACTGCAAACCTGCTGTTAATTACTCAATACCATTCCAGATATTAGGTAAATATCTGGGATGTTCTAAACCTATTGCTTATGTTTGCATGTGCTTAGATCTAACAAACTGCAGTGTTAGACAAGAGCATGCGTACTTGCATGAATCTTATCAGATGAAGTGCTGTGTTCATATTGATTTATTCCTTACGCTGCCTGGAGTGAAATAGTTAAGTTGCCCCTGTTGGGGGTTCTAAAATCCCCTGGTAACAATGTAAGGTATCAATGGAAAAGTTACAAACTGCTAAGTTTTATTATCCTGTTTAAATCCATGTATAGTCTTTGCATATGAAGTTATGAAAGTTGGCTATGTTTTTGTATTTCAAATATGCTGTTTTCTTGGTTGACACCCCAAGAAGGATTTGCATCAAGGCTAGCCAGCCTGTTTGATGGTCCATTAAGGACAATTGGCTTGCCCAGTGAGCCCCTCTTGGAGACATTTCAGAGAGCACTGATTCAGCAAGGTATATAAAGACGTGTGATAAAAACATGAGATCTATCTTTCCATGCATTTGGACTGAAAGTATAAAAGGAGACTGTGACATCATCTCTTTGTCTTCATTCCTACTCCAGATTTCTGGACATGATTTTTAACAAAGAGAAGCTTTGAACAATGAACTGATGATCCCCAGTGTAACTGCTGAACCAGAGAGACTTATTATAAAATAGCGGATTTAACATCACTGCTATTATCCTGACCTGCAAATTCTGAAATCAGTTGTAATGTATACGAGTCCTTTAACCAATTAATAATGTTTTCATTTTCTTTTTATATGACTAAACCGTTAGTTTTTAGTTACTAAAGGATTGGGTACAAGCATGATTGTTGGGTAAGATCTGAACTATATATTGACCTGGTGAAGTGGCTTGGTCCTTTGGGAGCAGAAGAACCCTATATGAGATGAATCTGTTTTTCAGTAACCTCTCATAAAGACCAGATGTCTGGGTGGTGATAGGGGCTGGATTGCCCAAGAGGACTGTATTTTGTCTTTCTGATAACCAGTATGTTGATACAGGAGCTCACTTTTGCTACTGATTTGATGAACTCTAATGTTAGAAACACTACCAGATTGAGGGGTAACTACCCTGTTTTTTATCAGTCTCTCCTGAATTTGTCATTCTCAGCTGTGACCCACATTAGGCATGGTCAGACCCTCTATAAAATTTACTTTTCAAAACTTCACTATTTGTTATTCCTGGTATGGTTATAGCCACAATGACTTGAGGCTAGGATTAAATGTTGATAGATTCATGGCCATAAGGGACCATTCAGATCTAGTCTGACACTTCCTGCATAACACAGGCCACAGGACTTCCCAGAATTAATTTCCATTTGACCTAGGGCAATCTTAGTTTTAAAAATAAATAATTTTTAAAAGGTGTAGAGAGAGTGTGTAATGAAACATTTCTTAGTCTGGGGCGGGGAGCAGGACACCAGCTCCTAAACCAGGGATCGGCAACCTTTGGCATGCTGCTCGCCAGGTAAGCACCCTGGCGGGCCCGGACAGTTTGTTTACCTGCCGCGTCCACAGGTTCAGCCAATCTTGACTCCCACTGGCCGCAGTTCGTCATCCCAGGCCAATGTGGGCGGCGGGAAGTGGCAGCCACCTCATCCCTCAGCCCGTGCCGCTTCCTGCTGCCCCCATTGGCCTGGGACGGTGAACCACAGCCAGTGGGAGCCGTGATCAGCCGAACCTGCGGATGTGGCAGGTAAACAAACCAACCTGGCCTGCCAAGCCATGTGCTAAAGGTTGCTGATTTCTGTCCTAAACTTTGGGATGTCTTGTTCTGCAGTGGTCACTGTCAACTGCCTCTTCTCCAGGAGCTAACTATGCATTAACAATCCAGTCTATGACAGTCTGGAGAGTAAGAATCTGGGACAAAGAATTAAACTGTAGCCTCCTGCATGGCCACGTGCAACACAGCGACTGGTTTGCCAAGTTAGTTCAACTCATCACATGTATTTGCCAGGTAGCTTACATGTAATCAAGTATGGAAGGGTTATGAGATGTAAAATTCATATAGGCAAGGATAAATTAGTGTTGGAACGCTTAATAAGTAATTTTGAGTGCGTTTCATATCAGCAAATAAACCAAAAATTCTGTTTTGGATGACAGTTTTGAGCCAGCCAAGACCATTTTTTCTCATTCATCTTGACTCTTGGGGTGCCACAAAAGGCTTAATAATCTTTAAGAAATACTTCCCATTTTCTTGTCCTTACAATAGATCTAAGAGTCTCTCAAAAGATAAATATCCTTGTCAAGACCTTTCTTGCTCAACTAAGTTTTGCTTTAGTGCCACCTGGCCTCTTAAATCTAGTTTCGGCAGAATACTTTGAATATTCATACATAGTATGCATAACTGTCTGAAGAGCCAGTTTTGTATCTTATGATTCCTACTGAGCAGGGACGGAGTTTAGAAAGGGCTTGAATTGCCTTTCACATCGTTGTATTGTCATGTTGAAAGACTACTTAATATGTAAATACAATCAGTAGTATTCTGAACACAGTCTGTAGCATTATTTTTCCAGATTATACATGTAGGTGTTCAATGCATTTCATCTTCTCATTTTAAAGAGACTGTAATTCCAGATCTGCTTACTGTAGTCTCATCCCTGACTCAAAGCATATAAAAATGCAAATAAGCACATAAGTCTTGAGCAGAAGCAAATGCAACAGAAACTCACCAGCAAATCACCAACATTTCAAAATCAGTCAAATACACAATATGCTTCAATGTACTTACATCACAGCAAGTTCCAGTCTTTTTGACCTCTGCAGGTGCTGTGGTCTCCAGAGTTTTTACACAGCCACATTCATGGTTATATTCTCATCTTGATACACGGGAAGTTATCAAGCATACATGAAGCCCTGGTGGGGATGCTAACAGTGTTGTGGTACATCCAGGACTGGCGCTAGGGTTTTGAGCGCCCTAGGCAGATGGCAATTTTGCTGCCCCAGCGTGCTGGTCCCGCGGCTCTGGTGGAGCTGCCGCAGTGGTGCCTGCGGGTGGTCCACTGGAGCCGCGCAAGCAGCCGACCGTCAGCAGGCACAACTGCGGCAGCTCCATCCCAGCCGCGGACCAGTGGACCGCCCGCAGACACCACTGCAGCAGCTCCACGGGAGCTGCCTGCCGCCCCCTTTGGCAGCGCCCTGACCCAGAGGACAACCTGGGCTGCCGGCTGCTGCGGTGGTGCCCTGACCCAAGGGACACCCTGGGCTGCAGGCTCCCTAGCAGCAGCGGCTGCTCAACCATTTAAAAAAAATTTGGGAGTGCTTTTTGGCGCCCCCAAATCTCGGCGCCCTAGGCAACCACCTAGTTCGCCTAAATGGTTGCACCGGCCCTGGGTACATCAGACTCTTTGATACTTGGTGCCTTATGGCACCAGAAGCTCAGAAACAAGTACTGTCGAATTTGCAAATTCCATGCCCTAAGGTCTAGCACATGATGACTTCCCAATAAGCTCTCACCTGTATGTTTAATAGGAAATGATACTTTCCTCAGGCTGACAAAAAGGAAAGTGTTCAAACACTGTGCAGAATCTTAGTTCAGCTGTCGTCATGGATGCTCAGGACCCTTTAATATGTTTCAAGCTGGGCACCCAGAATTTGAGACACCAATTTTAAAAGCTTCTTTAACACCATTTATCCCTGGAAATTTTTTTCAAGGACTTCAACAGGAGCAAGGCTAGGCACCAAATGTTATTGAAATGGAGGGATGACTGCTAAAATGGAGAAAAAAATGCTAATCATCCTTTATACGAATTTCTCACATTCATGCAGAAACATATTTAACTTTGTCTGTTCCCTGAATGAGACAAGTCATGGTTCAATATGAGTCTGTGCTGGGCTTCATAGACATCATCCAGAAAATGAAAGGGAGGGTCTTCGTTCTCTTGATCTCATTAGGAAAAGGAGCACAGCTATCTGCTGTGAGAGTGAGGATGAAATAATAACAGGACTGGGCCAGGGGCAGGTAATTAGTAAGTCATCCTAGAAAAGAATGTTTCTGTGAGGAGCAAGGAGCCTGCCGTCACTGGCCACAGGAGTAAAGGAGAAGAGTTGAGCTGAGGAAACACTGGTGAGCTGAGTCACAGTGTCGACATACTTTTGGGATTTGGATGAAGAAAAACACCACTTTGGACTTTGCTTAAGGAAAGCTAGTTTCCATTTATATTCTGCTCTTAAAGGGCCAGGAGATTCTCTTGTTTTTGAGATGTTCTGCAATAAACCATACCACATCAGTACCTAAGCCATACATTAGTATATATTTTAATTTTGATTCACATTGGCATGCAACTCAGTCTTATAACCTCTCATCAAAAACAAGACAAGTCATCCATAGTTTCCAAGGGACCATATTGACTCCCATTTCAGCAGAGCTGAACAGGGATTTTTCCTGGCTGTGGTATGTAGATAGAGCTTGTATATGAAAAATTCATTTAAAACACTAGTATATGTTCATCTTGAACACCACCATTAGTACGACTTGCTGTGGGGGAGGCTTCGAGGGCCTAAATCACATGCAGTGATGAATGATTGTTACGTGGAATTTTTAAAACATGCCCTCAATTTTTAGAATGATGTATCCAGTGTAGTAAGAGGAGGACCTAAGATATAAACCTTGGTATCAAAGGCCTGGTATGAGGCCTGAGACCTAAACTAAAGTAATGGTCAAGACTTTGCTACCATAAAGCAAAGTTAAGCTGTGAGCCAGAGGCAGGCCCTGCTCACAGAAGCTGGCAAGAAAAGGGCTGATGCTGCAGAAAGAGACATAGCTAAAAGGTACTGAACACCAGATATCAGAACATTCGCATACTTGTACATTCCACACAGATAACAGGGCAAAAGGGTAATATAATGGATAGTGTTGTTTTGTTCGAACCAACATGTACAAGGTGAGAGGCGGCACCTTACTATGTAGAGGGGTTGTACCTTGCTGCGTAGAAGGGTTGCACCTCATACGTCCAGGATGATGTTAACTTGTTTGTACCTGTGTATAAGAATGCATCCCTGGGGCGGTGTCTTTGTCCGGCTGAGGGGGCAGTGGAAAGTCCCGCCACTGACTGAGCCGAGTCCATTGCCAAGAGGCACTTTCTCGTAGTATGCCCTGTAAAGTAACAATCTAGAGGGAGCTACTATTGTGTCCAATACGGCAAGAAACATGGCCGACGTGCCTTCGTACCTTACTAGAGTCTGTGGTCATTGGGGGTTCTTTTCGGGTCTGCTGTGTCAGCTATCTTCGAAGAGCTAGGACAGCACACAGAGGGAACACACGCACGCAGCCGTGTGATATCAACATTGAACAGAGCAGAGCACCACACCGGTAGCATCTAAAACATCCAGAATGTTAAATAAACTGCTGTGGTTCTCCTCGTGCTGTGGCCCAGGACCAGCTCTCTGTACATGTGGTGACTCCTGAATTTTGCGGGGGCGCTAGTATCTACATGAAGTCATAGAGGAAAAGGAAAAATGGAGAGGATTCAATTGCTCTGCATGAGCAGTAGCTGTTTTAGAATATGTGATAATGTAGCTATTAGAGAGCAGAAATTATCCCTTAGACAGCTAATTTCATATTTCTTCTTAATCTCAAGCATTTCTGGTAAAATTCTTGTGATGGTTAAAATGCACACACAGATACATTTTACAAGTGTGGATTGACTTGTACATGCAAGTCTTATAATGTCAAAAGAATATCACAATCAGACTCATGACCAGGACTTTGAGGTAACCATAGAAAAGATAGCTCCCAGAGACTCCTTCTCAAATTTTATGCTGAGCCCAGTGATTGGTGCAACAGGGCTTTAGGAATGCCATTGCAGTGCAGATGTTAAAACACATAGTTACATATTTTTCTATGGACTATTGAAATATCCCAACCCTTAGTGGATTGTGAGAGAACTTCGACATTTTTTACAAACAATGATTCAGATTCTTTCTGTTATATCCATCTACCCTATTGACCTCGCTGGGGGCATCCAAGAGGAGGCCACTTCTTGACAGGGTGAATCAGGCTCACAAGTGACAACTCCCATAGGGAAATGTGCCATGATGGGAAAAGGCAGTTTAGTTTGTAGAACTGATCCAAAATGCTTCATTTTGAGTCAGTCCAACATTAAATTGAAACATGCTGATTTTGTGAATGTTGAAATGTTTTGATCAGAAGTGTCAGAATGAAATAGTGCAACATTTTTGCACTAAATTTGCTGGAATCTTTCATTCAGTGAAAAGTTGATATTTCAACTTTTATTCCTGATTTGGGATGGAAACACATGTTGGAATCACACACAGGATGGAAATTGTGTGTTTTCACTCTGCTGTAGTCATGATGTTTACATGCAGAATGGAAAATAGATGGAGGGAAACCCTTCTCGAAACGAGGCTCAAGTCATACACATAACCATGTGTGCACCCTTAATCTGCTTGCATATTGTATTTGTAACTGTATTTTAAGCGGTAATTGGACCTTTAATCATTTTTCATTCTAAAACAGTCATTTTATTTTATATTTCAGGAAATATTGTTGTTATTATTGTGGGAGAACATTCATAGGCACAAAGGGAAAAATCAATGGGATTTAGGTGTCTAACTGCCCTGTGTGCCTCTGGAAATCTCCCGTTCTTTATTACAGCATGTAGAGGTGTGCAAGATGATTTGCAGAACATATGACACAGTCCCTGTCCTAAAGAGCTTAAAATGAAATTGTAAATATAGCAAGTGAGGTTAACAAACGATTGGGGTGGCGGAATGAAGTGAAGAACTAATGAGAGATACAGTAAGAACATCCAGGAGTTATTCAGATTGCGTGTGAAACTAGGGATTAAATATGTAAAGGGATTCAACCTGGCCTCCAGTTCCATATATGTAATGTTGCCCACACAACTTTTTGCCCAACATTACTTGTACCCCAGTCACTTGTTTCTGATGCTTATTTGTTATTTTAATTTTAAAGCACATTCTGCTACCGACTTATTATTTTGTTTGTTTGCATTACAGTAACACCTAAATGCTCCAGCATAAATCAGAGCCCCGTTGTGCTAGATGCTACAATCATATAATAACAGACTTCCCTTTCCTAAAGAGTTTATGGTCTCAATAGACAAGACAGAGTGTTTTTCTGCAACATCCTTACTTCTTCCTTCTCTTTTCACCTACTCAGTCACAAACACCTTGATCCTGCACTCACTGAAGTTAATGGCAAAACTCCCATTGGCTTTAATGATATAGGACTGGGATCAAAGAGCCTTTCAGTGTGGTAGTGGGAGCATTTCTGATGTAAATAATCTCACCAATATTTATTTGCCCTAATACTGGCCTTTACTGGGACTAGTCACATATATAAAGTTCATCACATGCATAAGTGTTTGCAGGATTAGGGCACAAGAAGTTGATTGCTATATGTGTGTACAACTAGTGATAAATGCAGCCAATGCTTCCATAAGTAGGCAGCACTATGTTTTGAGATACTATCAAACTTTGGCCTCACTTGCATTTTTTCTTGTCATTCGAAGGAGTTTATTTTGGTGGTCTAAGTTTGCTGGTGCATTGACTTTCAATGTTATATCTAAATATCTTTAGCGAGTTGTTTAACATTCATGATATTAGATGCTCCCCTTGATTAATTATAAATATTATATAATAACATAGTTGATGAATAATCACGAATTCCTAACCATAAATGAAATATCACATACTTTATTAAGCACAGCAGTAACGTTGGCAGTACTGTACTTGGTGTCTTCCTGATTTCTTTAGTGATGTAGTGAAAATATTTGTATATATACCAATATCATTATTTAAAAAATCACTTTAACTAAAGCCTATTATTAGAATTTTATTCAGTCGTTGGAAAGAGGAAAATTGTACAAAGAGAAGGTGTATGCCCTTGGCAGATAACATAGACCTGAAAATAAATGGGTTTGCAGAAATAAAACAGAAAGAGGGATCATTAGGAAACCAGCAAGCTGTTGAAAGAACAGTCAGTCAGACAGTGTCATAAAGATTTGAAATGCTGCAGTGTTTTTTTTTTTTATGCCAGTCCTCATTCAGAAAGGTCATGGCAGTATGGAGGATGAAGGGTTATGCTTTATGATCGCTAGTAATTTTAAATGGTGTAAACAAATAAATCCTGAGGATGAGGAAATGTTTATTAGCCTTCAAAACCTTTGCAAGCATTGAGTTAAGTTATTGGAGAGTTGTAGGTGTCATAGGGGGTGATGGAGAAAATCAGTACCTGTAACTATCCCCACTATATTTTAGTACCTCTGACAACTGGTCACACAAAGTTTATCTGATAATAAAAAGCATAATTCTAAAATCAAAATATTCTGCTATAAGATAGCTCCCAAATAAATAGACATAATGGCTAAGGGCTGTGAGAGTACAAAATGGAAGATACACCCAGCCACACAAAGCAAAAGAGTAATAAAGATGCTGAATGAAAAAGTGGACTTAGGCAGGTTTGCAGGTTGATTTAATAATATTAGGTTAATCCTATTTCTCTAACTTCCCTGAGTCTTTCATGGTTGAACAATGACCACAAGTAATATCGACAGGAGTATCTCTCAAAAGGTTAAATAACTCCTGTTATTAAAATAATAGGTTATGTTTTCAAAGGGCCTCAGTCTGGTCTCTATTTTGAACACTGGCACTTGTTTACACAGTTGAGGAGATATTAACATCTCTGTGCTCAGGGGATAGAATTTACTCCAGTTCAATCAGGCTCTTAAGCACCTGCCTAACTTTAAGCAAAAGGTGAGTGAGATATCTTCTATTGGATCAACTTCTGTTGGTGAAAGGGATGATCTTTTGATCTTACACAGAGCTCCTTTTCAAGTCTGGGAAGTGTATTCAGGCCTGGTCTACACTTCAAAGTTAGGTTGACGCAAGGCAGCTTGCGTCAACCTGGTTGTGCATGTGAAAATGGGGACTGTGGCAAGCGGTGGCCAGCACATCCCTTGGCCCGCGCTGCTTCCCACAGCCCGCATTGGCCTGGAACAGCGGATGCAGCTCCCACTGCTCCAAATGCTGCAGGTAAACAAACCATCCTGGCCCGCCAGTGGATTTACCTGATGGGCCGCATGCCAAAGGTTGCCAATCCTTGGTCTAGACTAAACTTGTCTCCCACTGATGTAAGTGCCTTGATATGCCAACATAGTAACACTACTCCCTGAGTGGCATAGATCTATGGTCAATGCACTTAGGTCAATGCAGCTGTCCCACAATGCCCCACTGACTGCTCTGGTAACCATTGTGAACTTCTCTGCTCGGGGTCAAGGAGACTGGAAGCCCCAACTCCCCTTTAAAGCCCCACACATTTTTGGAATTCCTTTTCCTGATTGCCTGGCTTGGCAATCACCCCTAGCAGCTCCCCCTTGTTAAGTGAAACTGCCTAACTGACTATGCCGGCTACACACTCCAGATGCATTCTTGCCTGTAGTAGATGGGAGATATTGGATCTTCTGGGCCTGTGGGGAGAAGAGACTGTGCAGGAACAGCTCTGAAATAGCAATAGAAATGTCAACATCTAGAAGCAGATTACTCAGGTGATGCCAGAGAAGGGGCACAATAGGGACCAGGAGCAGTGCCACATGAAAACCAAAGAGCTGTGGCCACTTTTACAATGAGCTGTATGTCAAATTGATGGAGACCCCACAACCATGCCCCACAGCACTGTGGATACCTCAGAGAAGCCTGAGTCATAGGCCCCTGAAATGAACACCAAGGAGGACGATGAGGTGGTGGACGAGGAAGAGGAATATGCTGAATAGGTGACTGGGATCCAGCTGTGCGGCGAGCCAGGACTTGTTTTTGACTCCAGTGCATTCCTGCCAGTCGAGCATGGGCAAGCCCAATGCAGGGGACGGAACCGTGGGTAAGTATGTACATAAATTTTTCATTTCAGAGATGCCCCCCTGACCTGAAATAGCAGGATACAGCTTTTGAGCTTTCATTAATTTACTCCTGCTAGAATAGGTAATGGCGCAACCAGGCCGATGAGATAGGGGGGAGGCTGGTACAAATTACTGGGGCCCGGCGGTCCGGAAGGGGGCCCAGGGCCCCGTTTCCCCGGCTTCGTTGGCCCTGTTTAGTCGGTCCTTGCTGGGGGGCCTGAAAAATTTTTCTCACCAGGGCCCTAACCCGCTCTTGGAGGCCCTGGGTGCAACCAGGAGAGGTAGAGTTGCTCCGTGCTTTTCATTCACCTCTAGAATTAGGCAGGGGTGGGAGGCATTCAGAGCGCTTTGTTTATGTACACAGGGATGTCACTGAATCCTCCTCAGAGATCTCGATGAAACTTTCATGGAGATACTCTGCAATATGCTGCTGCAGGTTTCTAGAGATGGCAGCCTTATTTCTTCCTCCACAGTAGAATATTTCCCATGCCAGTCAGAGATAACTTCAGCAGGCATCATTGCAGTACGCAGGCTAACAGCATACAGGCTCAGGCGGTTTTGGAAGGCCAGAAACAACTGTCCTCTCTGTTCCTTTGTTACCCTCAAGAGTGAGATATCACCAAAAATCACCAACCCCCGGAGAAAATGGTGCCAGTATTCGGTGCCATTGTCCTATACTACTAGAATCATGCAACAGAGCAACTCTTTCCTCATTTCCCTCACTCCCGGCAGGCCATACTCACCACAGTTGGTGCTGTGATTGGCAGGGTGCACAGTCAATCCCAAGCAGAAGCGAAAACTTTAGGGGAGCAAGAGGAGTGAGTTCAGCATGTTAAGTTTTGTTTTCCATCATGAATAAGCTGAAAATGGTACCTCTGTGTGTTATATCTGCAGCTGTTGACATTGAGGCCTTCAGGGTCTCCCCCTGCACACCTGTGGAATGCTTGAACCAGATAAGGAGGGAAAAGAAGAGGTCTTGGGATGACACGCTAAGTGAGATCCTGCAAGCCAGTGCTGCATCAGACCGTGAGCACAGGGCCTGGAGGATGAACACTGCAGGCAGCCTAGAAAGTGTGGAGAGGAGAAAGGTCCAGGAATCGCAATAGGAAAAGGAGAGGGAGTTGCATCAGGACATAATGGGGATTCTCAGCAGGGGTGGCTCCAGGCCCCAGCACGCCAAGCGCGTGCTTGGGGCGGCATGACGCGGGGGGCATTCTGCAGGTCACCGGGAGGGTGGCAGGCAGGCAGCCTTCAGCAGCATGCCTGTGGAGGGTCTGCTGGTCCTGTGGCTTCGGTGGAGCCGTGGGACCAGCGGACCCTCCGCAGGCACACCTGCAGGAGGTCCACCGAAGCCGCAGGACTGGCTACCGGCAGAGCACCCCCCGCAGCATGCTGCCGTGCTTGGGGCGGCGAAATGTCTAGAGCCGCCCCTGATTCTCAGGCAGCAAATACAGATGCTGTAGACCAGCAGAGGGCAACCTGCCACTGGGAGCTGCAGGGGGCTGCGCCTGAACATGGTCAACATCAGCAAAATGTCTCGCAGCCCACAATCAGATTACCCTGATGGGCTGCATGCGACCTGCAGGCCGCCCGCCACTGCTGTAGATTCTAGTGGACCTGCATGTTCAACAGTTCTGGGCTTGCTTCCCTCTGAAGCCCATCTGTGAGCATGTGGTACTCACCCCTGAGGTGTCTCCTGCTGGTTGTCCAGGGAATTAGCTCTTCCAGCCTCCAGAGCATCCTCTGCGGGCTGGTGTCCTGCTGCTGCTGGCCCCTGTGTCCCTCTCAAGACCTGGTGACCCTTCTCTTTAGGGTGCTGCTCCCTGGCAATGCCCCCACAGTCTCAGGTTCTCCCCACCCAGGGGAACCCCCAACCTGCTATCCCCACCTTGCCTCAGTCATAGGCTACTGCCAGTCACCAGCTAGACCCTGTTCCCTGGGGCAGACTGCAGTGTCAAAGCCACTCATCATAGGCAAGGTGGGGTTGGACCTGCTGCCTCCACCTATAGCAGAACTGCCCCTCTGCAGCCCTAGTACCCTTTAGTGGGCTCTTCCTTTGGCCTGCAGTCTGGGGCTCTGCTAGGCTGGAGCTCCCCAGCTCCCTGGCCCTTCCTCAGTACTGCTCCATCCTTGGTACCTTCTCTGCAGACAACCAGGCCCTGCTCCCTCCAAAACTGGAGAGAGCCTTTTAGAGCTCCTGGCTCCCAGCCTTTTTATACAGGCGAGCTGTGGCCTGATCAGGGCGTCACCGCAGCTGTGGCTGTTTCCACAATCAGCTGAGGCTTGCTGCTTTCCTAGCAGCAGCCCTCTCCCAGGGCTGATTTCAAGCCCTTCAGGGCATGAGCGAGTAACCACCCCGCTACACCATCGAAAACTCAATATTGGGAACTCCACTGCACCT
This sequence comes from Chelonoidis abingdonii, assembly GCF_003597395.2. Taxonomy (NCBI): domain Eukaryota; kingdom Metazoa; phylum Chordata; order Testudines; family Testudinidae; genus Chelonoidis; species Chelonoidis abingdonii. The sequence goes on along the minus strand of NC_133769.1, from coordinate 303,156,230 downwards.
CTACCCCTACCACTGCTCCCCAAGGGGACATTAAATACAATCACAGTTTCATCTGTTAGTTAGTTTGTATCTGTAGTTTAAATTGACATGAATGTTCTTTCCCCTTTATAAGTTCTGTTCTCTGAATTAATTTAAGTTTTATTGTGTTTTTGAATGTATTTGTTTTAAAATTGCACTTTTTTTGCACTGATTTTGTAACAAAATAAAATTCTGTTTGGAACATAATTCATCTTTATCAGTTCACAATTGGTGCTGCCGAGTGCTCAGCAGTTCTGAAAGCAACTAATTTGCTTTTACTGCACGGAGTTGCACAACTCATCAGATCATTCAGAAACAAAATTAATAAGTGCAGTAACAATGTTTTATTCCTACATGCATTGCATGTGATTCCAACCAGGCCACAAAGGAACAGTGCCAGGTAGAGCACAGTAAAACAAATGCATTACTGTGTTTCACTGTTAAGATAGTCTTTCAAAGCCTCCCTGAGCCATATAGCTCCCACACTGAGCTTTTCCAATAGCCCTTGTATGTGGCTGTTCAAATTCAGCAGAAACTTTCTCCCCTTTATTTCACAGATACTATGCAGGCTACATCAGGCAGTTATAACCATTGGGGTATTTTTTCTCACTAAGATCCAATCTTGTGAGTAAACATTCCAGCCTATCTCCATCATCCAAAAGCACATTTAAATCTCATTGTGCACCTGGGGAGCTGGTAGTTGAAACATTCCTTGATGCTGTCGAGATGGCTGGTGTATGGCTTCATGATTTGTTTCTTCTTGTGGCTCTGCAAATATGGCAGGATTCTGCACCCTGTGCTTGCAAGGTGCATGACAATAGTGCAGAGCTGTGTAGGCTCCACACTTCTGTCAGAGATGGTGGAAATCCAGGATGGAGATTCGGGTTTGTGGGTATTTGAAAAAAAGTTCTGCAAATTATGAGAAACAGATAATATTATGGGTTCTTTTATTGGACCAACTTCTGTTGGTAGAACAGAGAGAATCTTTTGAGCTACCCAGAGCTCTTCAAGTCTGGGAAAGGTAATGAGAGTGTCTGAGCTAAATTTAAGGTGGAACAGATTGTTAAGTATAAGTTACCACCTGTTACAAGGAACAATTCAAAGTGAAGTGGGTCATTAACACTGTGGTCATAGGTCAAAGGAGAGTTGGTAGGTTAAAGATTGTTGTAATGAGATATCAAACCAGTATCCTTATTAAGTCAATAATTCTTTTTTGTCTAGCAAATTTATGAATTTAAGCTACTGGACTCATCTGTTGAAGGTGTTATGCAGGTTTCCTTTGAGGACAAGGTCTCAGAGGTCAGATACGGAGTAATTTTTTTTTGAAAAGTGTTTGCCCACAGGTACTAGGGTTTTTTTTTTTTTTTTTTGTCTTTTACCATTTTTCTAAGTGAGTTCATTTGAGAATGCAGTGATTGTCTGGTTTCACCCACATAATTGTTGGGGCATTTGATGCACTGGATGAGGTACACCACATATTGTGATAGGCATATGTAAGATCCATAGATCTTGAAAGGGGTGTTGTGGGAGGTATTGATCATCAAAGCAGTAGAGATATGTCTGCAGGTTTTACAACTGTTGTTCTGGCAAGACCTGCTGCTTTTTTGAGTTGGTGTGTTCTGGTTTATGTGGAGATTACTTTGGATGAGGAGCTTGACTCATAGACTTTAAGATCAGAAGGGACCATCATGGTAATCTAATCTGACCTCTTGCACATTGTGCACAGAACCTTTCCCACCCACTCCTGTAATAGACCCTGACCTCTGGCTGAGTTACTGAAGTCTTCAAATCAGGTTTAAGACTCCAAGTTACAGAGATTCCACAATTTACACTAGTTTAAACCCACAAGTGATCCATGCATCCAGAGATTCCACCATTTACACTAGTTTAAACCCACAAGTGATCCATGCATCATGCTGCAGAGGAAGGCAAAAAACCCCTTTGGTGAGGTTGTGGGTAGTGTTTGAAGACCAGAAGAGGGGGTTCCAGAAATATTTTTTTCAAGATGTGGTTCCCACAAGTATGTAATTGTTGTAATTGTTTGATGATATCCTGTATGAGTTCCAATATGAAGTGGTAGGTTTCTATTAGGGATGTGTGGGTGGGGGGTTTTATTTCTGTATTGAAGCAAGTTTTCTCTGAGTATTTGGGTGGCCCATTCCATGATGTGATCTATTTCTCTAGTGGAGTGTCCTCATGTGTTAACGGTGGTTTTAAGTGTTTTAAGGTATGTATCCTGGACGTTCTCCTTGGAGCATATTCTGTGGCATCTGAGTGCCAGGCTGTAGATAACGGATTTCTTGGTGTGTTTGGGGTGGTTACTGGATCTGTGAAGGTAGGTTTGGTGATCAGTAGGTTTCTTTGATATGGTTGTCTGTAGGGTTCCATTGTTGAGGCTGACTGTGGTATCCAGTAAGTTGATGCTGGTGTGGCAGTGTTCTGGAGAGCATTTGATGGATGGGTGGCAATTGTTGAAGTTGTGTTGGAGTTCAGGTCAGAGCATGAAAATATCATTGATGTATCTGATGTATAGCATTGGTTTTGTTGTGTATTTTTCAAAAAATTCTTCCTCAAGGTGGGCCATGAAGAGGTTGGCATAATTGGGAACCATCCCAGATGAAGAAAGTCATGACTTTGTTTCACAGTATCTGAAAAATGAAGCACTACAATGTAAAAAGCTTTTATTGTTTAGAGGTTTCATATTTCATTTGAAGACTGGAAAAGTCTGAAGTGCATTTTAAGGTAGAATTTTGTTTATATAAACATATATTTTAAGTCATTGTTATTGACATCAGCATGGAAAGAGGATCTCTGATTTTCAGAGTTCATCTATGCCTGCGGTTTATTCTTACTTGAAATTAAAATATTCTGTTTATGACATCACAGTTGGCTGTTGCATAATTTTGTTAACAGAAGAGTATGACCTCAAAGGAGAAATGAGCAGATTAAATATCAAAAAAAAAGATCCTGTTTTCCTGCAAATGTATCTAATCATAAAAAGAACCAGAGAAAGAAAAATACAACAATCTGTGCTGTGCAACCAGAAAGTCTCAAGAGAGAATGCTTTTCAAAGAAGTCATCTGGCCTGAAATGACAGTTTGCCTTTGTACATTTAAAGTATTAAAATAGTGTATATGGTAAATTTTCAGTACTCTGTATGACAAATCTGATATTTTATGCAGTATAAAAAATATCTTATTTTACAACATACATTAATACAAGAAATCACAACTATGAATGTGTTAAAATGACAATGGTATCTGTCTTCTATGAGTCCCTCAAACCCACGAAGAGTGGGTTGACTTTTACTGCTACTATCTGCACTGGGAGTTGCGGGTGTTCATGATTTCATTAGAAATAAGTGATGCAGCAAGGAGGCAGAATTGTTGGAAAGAGATATTTAATGAGCAAGCATACAAACTATTGTTACATGCTAAGAGGCCTGTGTTTTGTCTGGTAGGAGCCTGGCCCAGCTTCTCTTTATTGTAGACTTCGGCAATTGAATTTGCAAACTTATGCTGTCCTATCATGAGGGGTAATTTGCTCGACAAAGGGGACAGATGAGGAAATAGCTTGATCTCTGTTGGCTAGATTGTGTAATGATGATCTACCCTGGGTAGGATGCAGCAATTTGTTGCACTGTCTCTCAGGAAACGCATGATGAAGATTGTGGTTCAGAGCCATAATCTCCCTCCTGGCTACTCCATGGCTGGGGAGGGAGTAAACTGCAATTGGTGTATCTTTGGTGCAGCCTAAGCAGCCCAATGCACTGCCACAGCTACTCTGCGTGGTGAAATGGACATGGGTGGAGCCAAGAATCAGCCCATTTTCTACCCTGTTCTTCATTCTCCTATCCACCTGTACCTAGGAGACGAGTTGGGATGGGATAGGGATGGGATGAGGAATAGTAGCTCACTGGAGTCTGCTTTCTCTCCTGCTTTGCTCCCCATCATTCTCCCCATTATGTCCCTTGCTCTGTCATGTTAGCTAGGTCAAAATTTAGCCCTATATTTTTACTCCACTACATACTGCTCTTTCAGCTATTTGTACCTGTATTTTCCTGACAGCATAGATAGCCAATTTGCATAGGTCTGCTAATCACTGATTTTACTCCCACTGAAGTCAATGGCAACATTTCCATTAATTTTAATGAGAGCCGGATTAGACCTACTTACTTTATAGGAAAAAAATCCCTTTCCCTTTGCACGATGTAAGTGAGAGCAGATTAGTGCTTTGAATATATATATATTCAAAGCACTATATATATAGACCTAATGAGAGGGGATATATGAAACGTATGAGGGGACTGTGGATGGACAAAAGACCTACATCCACACTTACTGAGAAACAGCTAGTTACCCAACGCTTCAACATAGTAAAGAGGAAGCTGCTCTCACAGCTT
>NC_133769.1:303132162-303138927 GCF_003597395.2 Chelonoidis abingdonii | reverse complement strand
GAGATAGACCAATCCACATTACATCCAGACTCAAGAAGACTGGAAGAACAAGGATGATGCGGCCACACCTGAAGCTGAAATTCACTGTCACCCCCATTGCAGACACAGCAGCTGATATGAGGCATAAGACATGGATAAAACTAGCTACAGTCATCCTGAGACCATTACCAGCGTCTATGAGATACACAGATAGTATGTATTGGTTTGAGTTATGGTGGTAGTAGGGATTGTGATGAGGGCTCTATTGGCATCTTCTAACATACTATCTGATGGTACTTCTCCACTGAGCCTTGGTAATCGGTCTCGAGGATTGACTGTAGCTAGTTTTTCCATGATCTTATGCCTCATATCAGCTGCTGTGCTCTATAATGGAGGGGGTGGCAGTGAAGTTTCAGCTTCAGGTGTAACATGCATTGTAGAAATGAATGAAGATGTGATAAAATTCTCATCATAGCTGCTTCTAATTTCAGAGAGATTCAAATCAATAATGTTCTGAATTAGACTGTATATGTTTATATATGAAAAAGTTCTATATGAAAAAGTTCATGGTGTCTTGGAGAGAGAAATAGGATATGTGCCAAAGATTAATACATACAGATAATGAATTCTGAAGAATTCTAAGCATGATTCATGAAGATTTGTATTTACGTTTTGTTGGAGCTTTTAAGTAACTCATCTGCTGTACCTCATGTTTATTTTGCAGGCAGCTGGTAGAAAGACTTAATGTTGTTTTCCACTTTAATTGCATTTCTTTTTTGGGGCCCAGATTAGTTAAAGCTTTGCACGTGCAGAACCAACAAGCTCTTGGGAGCTTCTGCAGGCCAGCACCAGCTAAGCTGTTTTTTTTTATTGACAAGAGCTCATAATGAATATAAAACCACATCTATAATCTCCTGCTGAGGGATGAGTAAACTGGCTTAGATAAAATCAGTCCTACCATTTTCTCCTTGAACTTTTGTTCATTTTGAGAACCCAGACCAAACTTTTAGAAAATTCTGATGTATCTAGTAAAGGAACCACCAATCTCTTTCCCTCAGAGGTGGAGATGGGAGAGATCCAACCATCTCATTTTTCCTTACACCCACTTCCCTACTTCACACTGCCTCTGGAGGTAGAGACCAAGTAGTAGACTCCTGCCCTTTCAGAAAGCAGACAGCTGAGCCATTCATATCAGCTAAAGTCTGGTGGTCATTTTTTTGGGCAGGCATTTTTCACTTCAGCAGTGGGACCCACAAACACACTGCTGAATCCTGCGGCTGCTAGCTCATTAATAATGTTGAAACATGCTGTAGTTGAAAAAGGTGTCATACAAAGCACTGCTGCATTCACAAACCCTCGTTGCCCTTAACAGGACTCAGAAGTCACTCACACATGGAAGATGTGTGATGAGATTGGATGGAAGAATGGGCCAGCCAGTTTTTCTCTGAAAAACCGATAGAGGGCAACAGGTTAGCAAGCTCTGTCCCCTAAATATGGCAGAGGGAGCTCTGAATCCTAAATCTGCCCAAGGCTTGCTGCTGGGTCTTCTACTTTGGAGATGATATCCAAGCAGGGAGGGCCTAGGCCTCTATGTGGGGAGGGCATCTCTGATGTCTGTGACTTAGTTACATATCTAAGAATATTAGGTGCCAAAAAGATCATATAAACTCTTATGTAACTCCTTACAGAAACTGAACAGGGATTTCAGATCTCTTGAAGTGTTCCAATCCTTTCTCTTGTCATGCTTCTACTACAGTGTAATACATTTGGGCTATTGAGGAAGACCCTTGCTTGATGGTGTTTAACCTGACCTTTTTAGTCCTTGTTTATGCCTTTAAAAGTATTAGTACATTTGAAAGTCTTTCATTTATAAAAATTACATGTAGGAGAAAGATGATACAAAAAATCTACTCATTACCTCTGAGCAATATTACTGTAACTACAATGTACAGTTCATGGCTGATAAAACGAGAGAAGAAGTTCAGAGAAAAATAGCATGAGCTAATCCCACAATAAGCGTATGTTAAAGATGTGACAGATGTGGAGCTGATATGTAATGTTGTTATTGCTGACATGTGATCATTTTATGAACAATGTGTGTGAGAGTGTCAGTGAGGGCAAATTATTGCATATTGGGCTATTAAAATTTCCTGTGTGACTATTGACCTAACTTATATTGGGGATAGTACAATGCTCACTATATGCTTATGCTGCTTGAATTCAGTGGGGTCTGTGCATGAAGGCAACATAATGGCTTCTCTGAAAAGAACATCCAAATGTGCTCGAAAGACAGTAGGGCAAGCTGTTTGCTTCAAGGATCCTGTCTCCAACAAGTTCAAAAGCAAAGCTTGGAGTTATCAGATCAAAGCAATGTAAACCAGTTAAAAAGTGTCCTGTTGCCTGAGAAGATGATTAGTTGTCATGCTCTGCTCAGAGAATTGTTAGTGAGCTCTGACAGTGAAACAAACTGGCAAAGAGGAAATCTGTGGAAATGTGTCTAGGGAGCTAGTTCTACCAGGTTCCCCAGATGGGACATGTTTAAACACCTGGTAGGCTTGACATGTGTATAGTCTTTTTTATTGTTTTTAGAATGTGTTTTCTCTTAAATGCTTTAGTTCCAAATATAAAATGCTTTGCTTTAAGGAGGCTGATTGGTCCATAATTACTATTCATTGTCCCAGAGGCAACAGAATTGCAGTGTCTGGATATGAGTCAGATCTGCTGAAGTAAATCATGGTTGATAAACATGGGACTGAAACCTAGAGCTGCACTGAGAGTGGGAGAATCACATAATTCCACCCCAATGTGGAATGCTAGAAACCTGAGCACTAGAAGTGGTATGATCAGAGAAATCAGGAGGGGTTAATTATATATATATACATATGTTATCATCTCATATTTAAAAAAACATGAGGGGAAAATGGGGAGAAAAACTTTAAGGAAATCTCTCTGGAGTATCTTGTCTTTCTGTGTCTCTGTCAAGATTGTAATATCTCCTTGGTGGGCTTTATTTTGGTATCTGTTTGTGTGCAGCATCAAGTATATTGTAAGCACTTAACAACCATCAACAACATTATTCGGCCACAATCATAAGTAAAAAATAAAGGAAACGATGAGAGGTTGTTATAGCAGAATGAAAGACCCAAAAGACCAAAATGGTTTGGGAGCATGCAGTGTGCAAATTTAAATTCTGGTTCTAGCTACACTGGACTTATAAGGAACAGTTTAGTCTTCTGCGTGAAGAAAATGGCTACCATCTAAGAGATTTCCATTACAATTGGAGGTGGAATACACCAAAGAGGTGCATGGAATTACTTGGAATGTTTTTATTTGAAAGGTATGAGGGAGTGAGTTTGTTTATCTTGTGTGATGTCATGCAGTGACTTCAGTGTAAAGCAAAAGACTTAGTTTGTGGTCAGGTCCTCAGGGTTCACTCTATCCTTCTTGCAGCACTCTCATGGCTATGTTGACACCCCAATGGGTCAGTCGAGCACCTGGGAGCAGTAGACATGTCTTTTTGCCAGCTCTACACAACCAGAGGGTTTCTTTACATTGGGGTGATCCTCCTATGGCAGACTACATGAACTTTAGGTCCAGAATTAACTAACAAAGTGGCAACCCAAGGCTCTGACCATAATGCCTATGGACTTCAGTGAGCATTAACTCGGATAACAGAAGTATTTCTATTGACTTCAGTGGGCATTGAATGTATAGGACTAGGCCCATAATGTATATGAATATTATGGCATGGTTTCTTGCTATTTTTTCATAATATAATCAAGTCAACTGATTATTTCCCCTTCACTAATGTTGAAAAGAATCCCAGCGTTAGAAGGGACTGCAAGGGTCATCTAGTCTAACCCCCTGCCAAGATGCTCAATAGTTGAACAAGAAGCTGAACAGAAAATAAAAAGCATTTTAGATCACAAATAAAAAGGCACAAAATCAAGTCATAAATCAGCCTTTTTATACATCTGCAGCCAAACAAAGATACAGAACTTTATTAAGATTCTATCTTTTTATTTTATTACTTTAATTTGCAATGTCAGCCCTTACACAATGTGTTTAACTTTTTATTTTTACTATGGGGATTGTGTGTCTAGTGGGTAGTTGAAATGTGTAAAATTATTGTGAATTATTATTCAAACATTTATTGAATTTAGTGTCAAACAGATACATTCATTTAGTCTGTATTTTATCTACTATGTTTTACTTTAGAAATGGAAAAAAAAGAAAAGAAAAAAACCCAAACACCTATAATAGGAATAATATAATTTCAGGTTTTCATAAAAGACAATGTAATCTATTCCCCAAGTTATGGCAGAATTTTTTTTATTTGTACTATACTATATATATATTTGTAAATAGATCTTATATAGTTTAGTATTCAGTATAAATGCTGTCAGTTTTGTTATTGTAAAAATCTCTAGTTATTCTAGCCTATGTATTGTGATCTTCTGACCATATACTCTGTGCTTATGCCCGCCTACCCACAATCCTTGGAGTCATCACTAGCATAGTTCAGCATGTGAATGTGCAATGCTGTATCATAGGTAGGTTTGGAAGGAATAGTGGTAAATGTCAATTTCACTGTATTCACAAACCGATGGAAAAAATATTTCCATCTATGATGATAATAATGTACATATAGGTAATGTAATGTAATAGGCTGCTTGAGAACTTACTAGAGTTTGATTTAAGGATATTTACTTTATATATGTTGACCTTTGATGTTGACGATTTGTATTTCAAAGGTTATAAAATTATAATGTCTCCTGTCATTAAATAGTTCCTGTCTGACACCCCCCGCCATAATTTCCTGTGAAAATCCTGTTGAAGCTATGAAAATTTAAATCAAAATATAGAAAAAATGCCTAAAATGCATAATTTATCAAAACTGTAATTTTAAATAGTTAAAAATTGGAAAAAATGCTTAAAAATAAACACTCATAATATCTGTTGAAATTATATAACAAAAATTGAATTCTGCCAAGCCCAATCACAGCTGAGTAATTCCTTGGCTGAGTGAAGAGAAACACTTTAAATTTGGGACCAAATGGCTCTGTAGTCCTGTCACAGCACTCAACTGCTGTCAGCTCTTGTTTCTTTCACATAGCTGTTATGTCTGCAGACTTTTTGGATGCTACATCTGCTGTTTGTGGCATTTCAGGAAGAATAACAAGGACAGCCAGAATTCAGAGTTGAGGAAAATAATAGTGGCATCATCAACAAAAGAAATTTCCAAGTATGGTATCTCAAATGGGAGCTTGATGTGAGGTCAGGTTGAGATATGCTAGGAGAGATGCACAGACCTTGGGTTAAGTACTTCAAGAGGGATGGTGGAAAGTGGTCGGAGGGAAAGAGTTGGGAAAGGTAACAATTGAGGCAGTGGGAGTGGGCAGCGAAAATAGATGCAAGGGGGAGAAAACAGGCCTTCAGGCCATATCCTTGTGAACCTGATCCAACTCCCATAAGAATTACGAAAGAGGCTTCCATTTACTTCAGTTTTAGCTGGACAGGGCCTTTCATGAGGAAGGTTGGGAATGAACATAGAGGAGAGTAGGAAGCATTTTTGTTCGTGGGCATAGGCTTGGCGTGAAGTAGTCATGGTGGTAGATTTTGAAATATGTATTTTGTGGGAAGAGAGGTGGTGGGCTGAGAGTGGGACAGGGAGCAAATCTGAAGTCTTTTAGTAACCACTCTCCCTCCCTGACAACTTTATCATCATAATAAATGCATTTAGGCATGATAGGCAGGGTATCAGAAATATGGGGTCATGCTGGTATGCAAAAGGGTAAGTGCAGCACTAATATAATTTCCTTTGACTGAAAGGTCCAAAGTATTTGCTCAAATAAGTTAAAATTATTTTTTCATAGGTTTTTATTTCAGTTGTACTCGTTTCCAAGTAAACTAGGTTATTTAACTAACAGATTGCAGACATTTAAGACATGTTTTTTTTAAATTGTTTTCTGCATACATAATGAGTTTTAAATCTTTATTTTAAGAGTTAGGCTACACTCTGTAGGCCTGGTTCTCAGTGAAAAATTTGGAAAACATTCAGATCACTTGACGGTGGGAGGGAGGGAATCAAGAAAGGAGCAAATCTAAATAGTTATAGGTATAGATAACTGTGAAGTATGTGGGGTTGATTCCTCAGGAGTTTGCAAGGTTTATTGGATGTGCAATAGGACATCATTTAAATTGGATTATGATTTCATTTTGTTAAAGGGTCCACTCACTGTAGCTGTGCCTCCTTGTGGCTAGGTCTGGGAATTAGCTCTCACCTAGTCTGATGCCCCCTTCTATTGGCTGCTCACACTGTGGCCCCCCCTCTCTGTGACTCGGAGAAGCTTCCTCGTTGTGACTCAGCCCTTGGGCAAAGTCACTATATGGTCCCTCCTGTCATGGGGTGTAAGGACCCCATCTGGCATGGTGACTAAGGAGTTAATACAGCAACCATTAGCCAGTTCTGATTGGCAGGCTCACAGCAGCTGGGAGAATAAAAGAGCTGAGAAGTAGAGGGACAGGGTGGCTGCCAGAGGAATAAGTAGGCTGGAGAAGGAAAGTCTTGCCAGCTAGCTGATGAAAAGCCACCCAGAGACAACACCCTAGAGAAGGGACAACTGGATCTACACAACTAAGGGAGGTAGAAAAGAGCTCAGGGCACAGAAGGAGGAGTTAAACTCATAGACTCATAGGTCAGAAGGGACCAATATGATCATCTAGTCTGACCTCCTGCACAAGGCAGGCCACAAAACCCTACCCATACACATTTATAACAACCCC
>NC_133769.1:303098509-303126881 GCF_003597395.2 Chelonoidis abingdonii | reverse complement strand
GCACACACACTCACTCACACACAAACTCCACAATACAATCCACAAACTACAAAAACCTGCTCCTCCAACAGAACTCCCACTGAAACTCCCCTGTTAGCAGCTCTGTTTGCTGGCTCCTGTGCCGCTGCAGCTGTCTGTTGAAGCTTGATTCTGCCTGTCTGGTTTAAGGGCCCCAAGCTGGAACCCAGTGGACTGGGTGGGCCTGGGGTCCCTTACTAACCCCTCAGAGTCTTAAGAACCAAAGGGGTTTCTAGACCCCTGAGGATCAGGACTAAGCTAATCTCACCAAGTGTAATGGGAAACCATATATCTCAATGGGACTGTGGTCAACACCTTTCATAGCCAGAATGGGATTACTATAGGGGCTCAGGCAAGAGGAGCTGACTGACTGCCCTGCCAGACCGAGTAGGCTCTGTGCAATGCTGTGCCTGACCAGAAGGGATATTGTTGCATTAGCACATCTGCTCACACTCCCATTCCTGGGTGACAAAGTCCCACTGGACAAGATGTCCAGAAGCTGTCTCAGATGGTCTTCCATTAAAAGTATCTTGGTCTTGTGCCACTTTCCCAGTGGCTGGTGGGGGAACACAGGCCCTACCTCTATATTGGGTTCCAGCTCAGGGGCCCTATAACCAGCAGCCAAGGTCTGCACAGTCCCATTCCTTGCTGCTGTTTCCCTGGTCATCTTCCTACTCAGCCTTTCTCAGACTTTCTTCCATGTAACTTCCATAGGTTCACTCTTCTTTCAGGGCTAGCGCTAGGGCTTATTCTGCTTCCTCAGTGTCCTCCTCATCACCTTTCTGAGAATCCTTCCTTTCACCCTCTTCTGCTCTCAACTTCCTGGCTTTGTACTAACCAGCCTGCTCCTGCCCCACTGGGACTCATGATCAACTGAGTCTGTCCCTCCCTTCAAATGCAGCCAAGTGCCATAACTGCAGGGCCGGTGCAAGGATATTTTGCGCCGTAGGTGAAACTTCCATCTTGCGCCCCGCCCCCCTCAAAATCACATATATTATACACAATACACGGTCACAGAGTAACATGTTATAATTTAGAATTTGTTTCTGCACTTTAAGTTTAGCAAATTTAGAAACAAGTTCCTCCAAGTCAATGCTGTGAGCAATGTCATGTTCTATTGACAAGGTAGATAGCCCAACAAGTCTTTGTTGCAACATTGATGTTCGCATATATGTTTTTTATCAACTTGAGCTTCGAGAAGCTTCCTCAACCACTGCCACAGAAACTGGGAGAGTCTAAGAGCTGGTAAGAGCAAACACTGTTTCAGACATATCTCGATCAGCTTATTTTCCATTAGAAGTTCAAATAATCTTGTGTGATTGAACTTCTTGGGACTCGTCCTCTTACATAGCTTCCATTCACTGCACAAGTCAAAGACATCAAATCTTTGGATTCCCATGTTCACAAGCTTCCTCCAGGATTAAGCAATGTTCCATCAATTTCTTTGAGTTTTATTTTCAAACTTGAACCTCATATATCTAAGCAAATACTAACTAATTGCGGCATCAATAGGAATCTATTCATTCAACCAAACTGTATTGCTGTGCCAATGACTTTGCAGAAGTAACAAACGTTCATTTGATTTTTCTCTTGATCATAAATAGGTTCGTCATCTTTTCATAATTGTGACACGCTTCCTTTCCTGTCTAATACAGATTCGGATCTGTTCAAAGAGTGTGTGTGAGCGAGTGCAACTCTCGCATTCACCTGCACCTCTACCAATGTTTTCTCAAAATCTTGATCCTTCTCGCCACAGCTATTTCTTGTTTCTCAAGTTTGACTTAATTCATCACATATATAAATTCTTTTCCGAAGTTGTTTGCTAGTTGTTTCATCTAAACATATTTACCACAAAACAAGAGAAACAAGAAACTGTGAACAACTAGAAATGACTTTTGTAAGAGCTCTTAGCCAATCAATTGTGATTATTGCCAATGAATCCTGGTCAGAGATTGTACTTCCATAGATGTCACCATGTTAAGAATAGGGATGGAAAAAGCTACCCCCAAAGACCAAACATGATGGACGTATGACATAAACAGACACTGCCATCACAGGCATACCTCATAACATGCAATTTTGCTCAGGACAGAACATATAGAGGAAACTATGCATTCAGTGGTCTTACACTGGCCAAGCAACAGCATGATCAACTAACCTAACCAGCTCATGCCAAGTTTTTGATGCTTCTTGGGCACTGGTGAGGGTAGCGGTGCAGACTGGCCATTGATGGGTCACTACAAATCTAACAAACTGAGGCAAGGTGCTGGGCTAGAGCTGCTGAGACCTGCTGTCTGCACCAGTGAGCACAGCCTCCATGAGGAGAGAACTCAAACAAATATACACCTCCCTGCATGATATCCTCATAGCACTTGTTCAGGCAGCTGCTATGGGGTCACCACAGGCTTAGCCTGCTGTGGCAGGCAAAACCAGCAGCAGGCTTAAAACTCAGACAGGCACCAGAGGACTCAGGGGCTTGGGCAAAGCAAAATCGGGGCCACCATTCAAAACATTTGCAATACTATAGTAACATGTATTAGAAATGTAAAAAATAACTAGTGAAATACATTCAAAAATTAATTGTAATAAATTTGAAAATAAACTATATACAATATTTAAAACACTAAAAAGCTTAATGTATGTATAATTTCATATCTACTAATGGGCAGTTGCTGGGTGATTGTGATGGTTCCGGTACTAATGGGTCTGTCCGTATGCCTGGGGTGGCTGGTGCTGAGTCCAGGCTGGTGTTTAGAAGCTTGGCGCTTGGGTTAGGGGTTCCAGCTCAAAGGGCTGGGCTCAGGGTTGGGGAGATAGGGTCAGCGGGGTGTCCAGATTCAGAGGGCTTGGCTCAGAGCTGGGGGGTTCAGGCATGTTCGGGGGGATGTGGCAGGTTTCGAGCGACCCCCCCTTTTTCCGTCCCCCCCCCCCCCCCCCCCTCCTCCCCCCCCCAGAGACTAGCGTCGAGCGGGTCAGGGCTGTGGGGAGTGTGGCGGAGGGGTGCTGGGGCAGTGCAGCGTAGCTACTGCCTGTAGCTGCTGTTCTCTCCAGCCTTCCAGGCACAAGGGAGCAGGGCAGGGATCAGCCAAGGACCAAGGGGGCATGAGCACAGGCACCTGAGACCGACCTGTGGGGACACTTACTTACCTTGCCCAATTCATGGGCTTGGGTCCTTTCTTCCTCCGCTCCACCAGACCACCGTGAGGCTCTTTTTCTTCTCCGTGCCCCTCGCTGGGCTGACGTGGAGCTGAGCAGGGGCAGCTGCCGCTTTCCTTCGAACGAAGCCCTGGTGTTGTCCACTGTCGCAGGCCCGCACGTGCCCGAAGCAGAGGCTGCTCAGCCTTGCCCAGCTGCGCGAGCCGACCGCTGCCCCCGGCCACAAGAACAATTGCCAGAGCTGAGCCCCCTGCCTCTGGAAGTGAGGAGGGATTTTGTAAGCCCTCCTCCCACTCGTCTATGCCACTTTCCTATTCCCGGCGAGTCATACGCTCTCAGACACATTAACATCTACCCTAGCATACTGCGAGGTGTAAATCTTAATTTTGTGCTGTATTGGTTCTATCCTACTAATGTCACATGTATTCCTACTATGTAGAGTGACTTCGTTAAGTCCCTACTCTTTCGCACATTTAACCTCGTACTCTATGTATTATACCATTTGCTCACTAAACTTCGCTATCCATAACCTCCTGGTCCCGCTCTACTACGGATACTTCCTACATCTACTTCCCTTGACCATTATCTACATTGTACACTTCTACTATCTTCTATCTTCGTCTTGTCATGAATACCCCTCCAATTCGCACGATCAGTCGCTCCACCTCCTCGCTAAGCGCCTCAACTCCCTGCTCTCCGTCCCTAATCTCCTCCAAACCGTGAACATCTCGCGCTACGCCCCGAAGGATACGAAACTACTTATAGACACTCGCCTTCGAGCGTCATCTTCTTACAGCTCATCGTATTCCTCCTCTCGCTACTATCACCTCTCATTATCTCGTATCATCACCCGACGCGTCACATCCTTCTCCTTCTTCGCCCTCCAGGCCCTACCTAGCCGCATCTCTTCTGCTGTACTCTTAACGAACTCTCCTTCACTTCTTGTCAGCTCAGGCATTTTCCCATGGTACGGGCAGCCCGACCTCTGCACGTGCAGCCGGTGGGCGCATACCCGGGTCTAGGGCTGACTGGGCTCCCTGACCCCGCTGTGGCGCCCCTTAGCCCCGGGATGCCCTTGTTCTTCCTCTGATCAACTTATGCTCGTGGGGCGCCCTACCCTCCGGGGTGACCTGGCTGACAGCCCGGCAGGCCTCCGAACCCCAGGACACCCTGGGCTACCGGCATGCCATGGGTCCCTCTGATTGGGAGGATCCCGGGACTACCAGTGCGGGGCCTCCCTGACGGGATAGCCTGGGGCGCTCTACCGACTCGTGGCTGTGCTTGCCCCTGGCTGCGACGCAACGTCTCAGCCTTGGCTGCAGCCCGACGCTTGTCCATGCTGGCGACCTCTCCTCTTGACCGCAGGGTGCGCTGCTCGGGTTCTCTGGCTGCTCGCCCGTGGCCTGCTCGCTCTTCCCTACCTGCGATGGGGCCATCGTGCTGCTGCCGCGGCTGCGTGCTGACCCAGAGGGGTGCCCTGGGCTGCCGGGCTGCCGCAGCTGCGTGCTGACCCCAAGGGGCGCCCTGGGCGGCTGGGCTGCAGTGGGGGCTCCCTGACCCAGGGGGCTCCCTGGGCTGCTGCGGGGGCTCCCTGACCAGGTGGCGCCCTGACCCTGGGGGCACCCTGGGCTGCCGACTCCAGCTCAGACTACCTCTCCAGCAGCAGCGGCTGCAACCATTTAAAAAAATTGGGGGGGGCACCGCTTTTTGGCGCCCCCAAATCTTGGCGCCCTAGGCAACCCCTAGTTCACCTAAATGGTTGCACCGGCCCTGCATAACTGGGCTCTCAGGCCAATATTAACACCTTCAGGGTCTCTGTGGGGTACATACCCTATCACACATTAATATTAAAAGCTATTTTTTCAGAGAAGAACACAGCTGATTTTGCAAGATGACAGGGTGAGACTGCACTAATGGCGTTGTCTCAATATATCTTTTTAATAGTTATTATGTAATTTCCGGAATATTCCATTGTACATCTAGAGCACTAAGAATACCATACAGTAGATGTACAGTAAGAGTAATATTATACTAGTGATCTGACCACCCTTATTATTCTTATTACTATACAATTACAATACACCTGTCAGTACCAAACTTTAGCAATTGTCTTGCCAGTATTTTCCCTTACTGGGAAGTCTGCTCCACTTTTGCTGAGGGAATATACTGAACTCACCAGAAAGATATTAGTGATTTTTATTTTAAGTACATGTTAATGGTTTAATGAAAAATATTTGTATTCATACAATTCTCTTGGACAGCCTCATACGTCCGTGCTAATTTTGTATCAAAGAGGGGTGGGATTCCTTAGCCCAGCCCTCACCTGTTGCTGTTGGAGAATTGGAGCCAGATATTTGCATTGAGCTCAGTCCACTGTTGCCAATATTTTGAAAAACTCAAGGAAATCTAGGTCTTTGAGGCTTAAACTCTACGTGATGTGTGAAGTCTGGCAAATTATTATATAACATTTCAATCAATGTTTGTAATCATCACAGGTCTCTCTGTGAGTTAACTGAGTGTTATCCTCATTTTGCAGATGGAAGCTGAGGCAGAAAGGTAGTCCAAGGGAGAATCATACCTTCTGCTACATTTGACTGAGAATTATGCAAATAAGTAAAACAATAGATGAACATTGATAGACAATAATATTTTTAAAATTCCTAGCTGAACTACAGTTGTTGAAATAAAACTATTGTAACTACATGTGTTAACAGCATACAATACTCCTTATATAGTACACTCTGTATCTCTACCAAAGGGCCTACATTTCAGCTATCTTATTATCATGGATACAATTAGATTCACTTTAATATTCATTTACTCAGTGTGATTTAATTTATTATTTCTGAAGAGTGTCCTTCATACATCCTGTCTGAACACATGGTACAAGGAGTTAAAAAATAATGAGAATTATTATGACAGGGAGAATCCCTGTCAGAAGAGTGAGAGAAATTGAATCAGTGCTTCTTCTTGCCAGCCTGGCTCCATCCCTTTCTGGGACAGAGCTACTCACTTGTAGGGGTTGTTCTTTCAAAGGAACAGGTATTGAAGGTGGTTTGCAACTCTGTGCACCCATGCCAGGATGACCTACTATCACTGCAGCCTGCATATGAATTAAAGAGCAAACTTTCTTAAGAGCAGGAGGAGGAGTGGGTTTAGCAAGATCTCAAAAGTTGAAATGTAGACCAATCACAACATTAACATTTTTGTAGGGACATAGCACTGTTACAAAGTCTCCTTCTAGAAATAAAACATTATCATGAAGGTGGAGAGTGACAGTGAGTGTTTCCATTTCTCTGATCTGATGCACTGTGACCCTATTTATTGTAGGCACATCTCATTTTAGCTAGAAAGATGTTCTATAATTCTAGGCTGCTATCCATAATAATTTCAGGAGTGAGCATTCTTTTACTCTCCAGTTATCTCATGGTTCTTTTTCCAGTGACTCAGAAAGTGAAAGGTAATTTTTGGTTACAATTTCTTTACTTGTGCATTCTAATGAAATAGTGTTAAAAAAGTTGTTACAAAACAGAACCAGAAAGCTGTGAATGTTTCCTTATCACAACTCCCTTTCCAGAAATTCAGAGAACTAGATATTTTTATCTCATATTGAATATTTGGAGTTCTAAAGAAATACAAGATGGTTTTCCCCTGAAATTCCCTCCAAGAAGAAAAATAATGTGTATTTTAATGAGAACATTTAGACAGCATTCCTTTGTCGTTTTATATGTGGCTGACATTCTTGTGCCCATTTATGACGGAATATAAAAAGAGTGATCTTATTTTATCCCTCAATAAAGTGTGTGTATTTGTGTGTCTGTTTCTCTCCCCCTTTGTTAAATAACTCTTTTGGACTCTTATTCCCTCTTTATTTTGAAGAAAAAAACCCTCCTTTTGTGTTTGTGGTTTCTCATGTAGGTCCCCAACTGATGTAAGGTAAGGTGTCTATGTTGAACATATTTCTAAAATGTTTGATCATGTTAAGTTGAATTCTATTCCAGCTTTGTCAGATGATTTCAAAGAAAAAACAATTGTTGAACACAATTTAATCCTCTTCCTAGAAAATTTCCTATCAGGTAAGCATATAAATTTATATAAGAGCATTCTGAAATTACAACAGACAAATGGAAAAATGTATTTCTATAAGAATAACTTGACAGCATTATGTATTATCATATTCTGACATATAAAATACTCATTTTAAAAGCCTACATACTGCATTACTTTCCCTTATGTCCTTCAGCTGTACTTTATCCTACGCTTCTAAACAAAAAGTACCCCGTGGTGCTTCTAATTGCAGTTGTATTCACTGACTATGCTTACTCTATATCATAGTTTTCAAACTTGGGTGCCTAAATCTGTGTTTAAGCACTTACATCACCACATCTAGATATAAATGTCTAACTTTAGGCACTAATTTTGAAAGCTGTGGGTTTTTTTAAATATATGTTTAAAAAGCTAAATTGGGAGCTTATACTATGTTTTGTTTTAGCTAAAAATGATCTATTAAAATGTCATCTGCTACCTTTAGATGTCTATTATCAGCCTTATTATGCATAGATCTGAAGTAAGACATGCATAAAAATATTTTTGATTGACATGTTCATTATGCATGGATTTGACATTTCATGTATGTATAATGGTCGTGCACTAACTTGATGGTTTAGTATCAGTGATTTTATTTATATTCTTTTATTTAAAGAATAAATATTCAACAGCAGAGTACAGTGCTCCTGTCTGGTGTCACTCATCTCACACGATGCCGGTCACTGTAGAGCTTAACAAAGCTATGAGTATAGTTACCGGGACTTTACGTGCAACTCTGTTTCCAGAGTTGCCAATACTTAGCAACAAAGCATTGCCTCATGTTTGCTATGAGAAGGCTTGTATCATACTGCTGGCCAAGACCCATGTGAAGAGTGACCTGCCTTTGTACGCAGACATCTTCAACCACCCGTCACTTCACCTGTCTTCTAGACACCCTTTATGGTCATTTATGCTACCACAGGACATGATGGTTGAATCTGCTTGGTGCTGCGAGTGGTCAGTGGTGACAATTGTTAATCACTATCTCGTCACTGACCCAACCAGCTGTCCATCAGGTTTTGATCTGTCAAGACACCTGTGGTCTTCTCTGAACTGGTATCGAGCAGGACAGGGCAACTGTACAGTCAGTCTCTTTAAATGGGGTTTTTCTATTGACCCACTGACTTATTTTGATTGCAGGCTATTGGCTGTCTATCTGGCTGATGATGACACCATCAAATGGTTGGGCACATTGTGCATACACTGAGAGAGATTTAAAGAATACTGGCTGTGGATGTTTTATTCTAGCTGTCTGTTTTGCATAATAGAATATAAATAATTCAGTGCTACAGTTTTTTCCATTTTCCCTTTCTCATTGTCAGAGTTATATGTACACAGTTCCAAGTAAGCCACTCTCCCAGGGAGCTCCCTCAGCTACCCTGTACGATGTGCTGCTTTGCCTGATCCATTGGCTCATGGTCATAAACACACCTAGGCTGTTTCCTTTTAATAACATGTACCTTTTATTCCATAGTTCTTTTACAAACAGAACAGTATACAGGCATATTGCAACAGGAGCTTTCCACATACTTTCTATCCTGCATACAGTCTACCCTCTGAGCTCCTCCCCCACCACTTCCTGTTCCTCCCACTTATATCCTCCCAGTCACTGCCAATTGCAAGACTAGGCTAGTAAATACCACCCAGGTGCTCATCATCCCCCAGTAGAAAAGTGGTTAGCTTTCAGCTGAGCCTGCAGCCTTTTCTGTGCTGCAGCAACATCAGTAAACAGGGTGCTGTTGCTAGCACTCTGTCATAGCCACACTTAGGACATTATTATTTGCATCACTGGATTCACTAGCACTTTTCAGCTACTTTGTGCTACTCCAGTGATGTACAGCAGCTACAAATCCAGCTATACTCACCTTTGCTTGTCTGAAATGGAATGACAAATGCTCAAGATTGTGCTTTTTGGCCCCTTGCAATCTATCAAAAAGGCCTCTTATTATATCATACAAGAAGTATATTAAGCTTGAGACAATGAGCCAGATTCTGTTTCCTTTTATGCTGGTGTATATCTGGTGTACATCTGACTTCAGTGGAATTACTCTGGCTAATGTGATATCCTTTATTACATACCACTTCTTCTTCAATATTCTTTCCTGGAATCAGATTTTACTTAGCCGTCTGCTAACACTGCCATTTAGTTTAGAGGTAAAGGAATGCAAACATTACCTATATTTGAGTATTTATATTGCTTCTTCCATAGAACCTTGTGAATTAACACTTTGGAAACGTTCTTGCTTGGCTACTTTCTGTGTTCTGTAGGACAGTAGAGGAAATTACTTTGAGCTGTAGCAAACACAAAAGCTACAAGTCCAGAGAAACCTGTATAAAAGCCTATTCTTAAAAAAACCTCTTGTCTCAAATGTCCTGAGTACAATTCTGCTTACCTTTGGTAAGAAGCCAAATTTTAGTTAGTACTTTGAAGATCACATACTATGTCTACAGTTGGAGTTGGAGATGTGATTTCCTGTGGTGTAGACATACTGGCACTAGCTCTAATTGAGCTAGCATGCTAAAAATAGCAGTGTAGTTGTGGTAGCATGGGCAGTGACAAGCTGTTGCACAGGCTGGCCACCCCAAATGTGTACCCATGGACTCCAGGCAGCTTTGTACTCAGGGCATCTAACCTATGCCCTGTTCACCACTGCCCGTGCTACCATGGCTACATAATTTTAGCACGCTAGTTCTCATCAAGCTGTTGTGAGTATAGCTATGCACGCTGGGAATCACACTCCTAGCTCCAAGTGTAGACATAACCTAACTTGCCACTGTATTCAGTAGGAGAACCAAGGCAGCTCGAAAAGAAAGGAAAAAAATATTACAGTGATTCATTTGGCTTCTCCATAAATCAGAGTACCTTCATAAACTGACAAACAATTTAGCTTATGATTTCTGGACATATGGTTTTAGTTAATCAGACAAAGCTGAGTTCTTATACTTACTAAGTATCACCTTTTATTATCAATTTTAGTGAAGAAGGTAGAACCTGTGAAGCTCAGGATAGGTTCACCCATGGAAGAAATATTAATATTTGGGTAGCGTGATGATGGGTGATCCAAGGTGGCCCAAATACAGAAATAGCCCATGTTTGAACTCCCCAAGAGTTCTGCCTTTCCTGTCTATGCTTCTGAAGAGCAATTACATATGAAAGGACTTAGTTAAAACTAAACAAGAGCTTGTAATTAGCCCTGCTTTTACAGTAATGTAAAAAAATAATGAAAGAAAATATTGGAAGAAAATGACAGAAGCAAACGACATACGTTATATAAATGTGTACACGAGTGCAGCCGGGGCTCAATCCTCTCCAGTGGGAGGAGGGGAGCCAGACCAGCTCACTACACACCGGTGGGTCTGGGAAAATAGCCCGGCAGTCCTCGCGGCAACCTGTAGGGGCAAGGGGCTCAGGTCCTTCGGCAGGACTGAGCCATAATAACTGCTATGAGCCTGGACCTAGGTCAGGGCGGGGCAGCGAGCACTGAGTCAGGAAGCTCAGGCCCTTGGGCAGAGCTGAGCAACAATAACAGTTAAGGCCTTGGCCCTAGGTCAAGGTGGGGCACCAAACACTGAGTCAGGGAGCTCAGGCCCTTGGGCAGGGCTGAGCAGTAGTAACAGTTCTAATAGGCTTTGGCCTTCTCAGGCCAGGGAGAGGGGGAGTCTGCCACCCAGGAGGTGGGTGGCAGGAGGGATGCAGACCCTCCCACTCCACTGTGTCCCAGCCCGGGGCCTTAGCAGCGGCTAGTGATCCCCTGCTCAGTCAGTGGGGATCCTGGCCGCAACACACTGACAGGCTCTGGTAAGGCTGCAGCCAGACTGGGGTTGGCTGCCCCCGGGCTACTTCTGTACTCCCCCTCGGGACCTACCTGGGTCCTGACGTCGGCCTCTGTGGTGTCCAGGAGCATGGACTCATTGCAGCCAGGGCTGGATGGTAGGTCCGGCAACTCGTCTGGAAAGTCGGCTCAGGGTAGCTCCGGCAGCAACTCTGGGTAGCGGGCGCGGGGGAGCTCTGGCGGCTCCTCCGGGTAGCGGGCGTGGGGGAGCTCAGGCCAGTCTGGGTGGCTGCCCTGGGTCACAGGAGGTTCCTAATCTCGAGCTCCCTGAGGGACGTCTGCTCGCTCCGGCTGCTGGCCCCTGACTGAGCTCTGAGGGCCGGCCTTTATAGTTCCGGGTCGGTGCCTGACCCTTTGAAGGGCGGGCTCAGAGCTCTTTAGCTCCGCCCACTCTGGCCTCCGGCTGAGCTCTTCCTTCTCTAGGCTGGAGGGGAGCCACCCCACCTCTCTACAAAATGCTACAGCAGTCCTAGTTCCTATATAATCTTGACAGCCAGATGTACAAAGGTAGCAATTACAATCATGGAATTATCTGTGCTCTGTGAGAGGAGATAGAACTTATCATTCTTTCATGGAAAAGGAATTTCCTTTCTTTTATTAGGGTAGCCACCTGATTTTCCTTATATCATTGTAAAAACTACATTCCATCAAATAATGATAACAATCTTCTATAAGCCTTAGCAACTAGGGTTACATACATTTTATTACTGGCATCCCCACATATTTTCCCCTCACAATGGTTTTTGTAGGTGAAATTCTGAATTTGTGATATTTTATTGGTTTTAAAGGACTCATATATAATCTTCTTTTAAAAAATCATAATTCCAAAGACTTAGTTCAGAGCCTCTGTTTTCTCCCGCTCTATCTGTGCAGCAACCTATATCAAACTCCTTTGCTAATTGTTTCCTCTTTCCTGTCATCCTCTTTATTTTGAGCTCAGTTCCATTATTTTCCCAATCCCATACTCTTCAAATCACTATCTAGACTCATAGACTCATAGGTCAGAAGGGACCAACATGATCATCGAGTCTGACCTCCTGCACAAAGCAGGCCACAGAACCCTACCCATCCACTTCTATAAAAACCCCTAACCTATGTCCGAGTTATTGAAGTCTTCAAATTGTGGTTTGAAGACCTCAAGCAGAGAATCCACCAGCAAGTGACCCATGCCTCATGCTGCAGGGGAAGGCGAAAAACCTCCAGAGCGTCAGCCAATCTGCCCTGGAGGAAAATTCCTTCCCAACCCCAAATATGGCGATCAGCTAAACCCTGAGCATGTGGGCAAGGCTCACCAGCCAGCACTCAGGAAAGAATTCTCTGCAGTAACTCTGATCCCATCCCATCCAACATCCCATCGCAGACCATTGAGCAGACCTATCTGATGATAATCCAAGGACAATTGCCAAAATTAAACTATCCTATCATATCATCCCTTCCATAAACTTATCAAGCTTAGTCTTAAAGCCAGATATGTCTTTTGCCCCCACTACTCCCCTCAGAAGGCTGTTCCAGAACTTCACTCCTCTAATGGTTAGAAACCTTCGTCTAATTTCAAGTCTAAACTTCCTAGTGTCCAGTTTGTACCCATTTGACCTTGTGTCTACATTAGTACTAAGCTTAAATAATTCCTCTCCCTCCCTAACGTTAATCCCCCTGATATATTTATATAGAGCAAGCATATCCCCCAGGAGTCTTCTTTTGGTTAGTCTAAACAAGCCAAGCTCTTTGAGTCTCCTTTCATAAGGCAGGTTTTCCATTCCTCGGATCATCCTAGTAGCCCATCTCTGAACCTGTTCCATCTAAGTGGCCTATATTAAATAGGGAACTAAATTTTCCCTAGTTTCTACTAAACATATTTAGCTTAAGAATTGTAAAAGAAATCGTGTTTTAGGCTAGAGCCTCAGTTAGTATAATTTGGCTGCAGCTCCCTCAAAGCCAATGGAGATCCTCACCTACTGAAGTCAGTGGAGTTAAACGAATTTACCCCAGCAGAGGATTTGTCTCTTTAACCCAATATTTCATAATAATTATTTTTGTTAGTCTGCAATATAGGTTCCAAGGTCAGAAGGGACCACTGCGATCATCTAGTCGAACCTCCTGTATAACACAGGCCATAGAACTTCCCCATAATAATTCACAGAGCATAGCTTT
This sequence comes from Chelonoidis abingdonii, assembly GCF_003597395.2. NCBI lineage: Eukaryota > Metazoa > Chordata > Testudines > Testudinidae > Chelonoidis > Chelonoidis abingdonii. The sequence continues at coordinate 303,113,637 of NC_133769.1, read as the reverse complement.
TAGACACACATCCAATCTTGATTTAAAAAGTGACAATGAGGGAGTTAGGGAGAATCTATCAGTCGTCCTTGGTAAATTCATGCCATGGTTAATTGACCTCATTGTTAAAAAATTATGCCTTATTTCCAGTTTGAAATAGTCTAACTTCAACTTTCAGCCACTGGATCATGTTATGCCTTTCTCTGCTACATTGAAGAGCCCTTATTAAATATTTGTTCTGCACGTAGAAACTTATAGACAGTGATCAAGTCACCCTTTAACCTTATCTTATTTAAGTGAAATAGAGTGAGCTTCTAGAGCAGGGGTTGGCAAACTTTTTGACCTGAGGGCCACATCGGGGTTCCAAAACTGTATGGAGGGCCGGGTAGGGAAGACTGTGCCTCCTCAAACAGCCTGGCCCCTGCCCCTATCCACCTCCTCCCACTTCCTGGCCCCTGACTGCTCCCCTTAGAACTCCCGAACATCCAAGTATATATGTTAGTTATCTATTCTATATTCTCTTTGCACATTATAAATGTGATCAAGTAATGATCACTTGTACCTAAATGGACATGAATTTTTAGTTCTGTGATTAGTTCCTCTTTATCTGTCAAGACAAGGTCTAATATAGAATTCCCATCCTGGATGCAACACTTTTTGAGATAGGAAATCATCATCTATAATATTTAGAAATTCCAAGAATGTTTTAGTACTATCAGCATCAGACCTCCACCATGTCACTCAAATTGAGATCCCCCATGATCATACAGCCTTTCCCCCAGATATCACAGAGTGGAAGAAATCCCTACTTCTGTTCTCATAATTAGATTCGTTCTGGCATTTGGAAGGCCTAGAAAGCTCCCTAATTTTAACATCAACTATCTTCTAGAATTCAGCACCACAGAGCATCGGCATATGCATTTAGTTGTAAAGATTCAGATTTAGCCTGACTTGCATTAGGCAGTACGTTTTGACTAGCTCTACTGATTTCTACAGAATCTGACCCAAAGGTTTTAATAGCAGGTTCAATTTGCCTACCGCCTGATCTACAGCAAAAAACCTCATAATACCTATAGAGGACTGTAGATGCCTGTGTTTTTTCATAGCCTAATTTGCTATTCCATCCTTAATTGGGTAATAGTAAAATAATCCAGCACTATTACCTCCTAAATGTACCATTAGATTCTAATCCTTGTATGTTAATGGATGTCTGTGGGAATCTATGATAACAAGAGCACAGGGTAAAAAAACGCAAACTATTTGGCCCTTTTGTAGAGCAAGCTGTGTTGCAGGAATAAAGATAAATATCAAAGAGCTGCCACATTTCAGTCACAGATTGGAGAGAGACTGCACAGAACTAGATAGACATTTGGATTTTGCTTTGCTTCTTCCTCCATTCCTGCCCATTTTTCTACCTTGACCTCGCCAATGACATGAGTGCTTACTGCTATTACTCTCTTCTCCCTCAGTCAATCTGATAAGAACTCCCTGTCAGGCTGAGACAGGACCAGGTTGAAGAGATGAGCAGAGGAGTGGTAATGTGTTAAACTCAACCCTCCTTTGATCATCACAGTAATCTCTTGGCCCATCCAATAACTCTGTAATAGGTAGAGATATGAAATTAATAACTTCCTTGAAGTATTTCATATGGAAACTCTCAGAAGGGGCTGATAGTCATTGTAGATTAGTACTGTTCAACTGATATTTCCCAAATAGTTTAGAAGATACATTTCATAATATTTTTTCTAATAAATTATTGAATCTATATATGTTTTCATTCTTCATCCAGCAGTGTGATGAAACTTGTCAAATACATTTTATGATGAACACTTTTTTCTTTTTTGGTGGAGGAGGGACTCTGTCTTTCTACAGTTTGTACAGTGCATATCAGCAGAATATTGCAGAGTACCTCCATGAAAGTTTCATCTAGATCTCTCAGAAGAATTCAAGGGACATCCCTGTACGCATAAGCAAACTGCTCTGCATGTCCCTCTTCCCCCGCCCCGTGACTCTAGGGGAATGAAAAGCACAGAGAAACTCTAACTTTCTTCCTTTTATCATAACCTCTTCTAGCACAAGCAAATTAATGAAAAGTCAAAAGCTGTGTCCTGCTATTTCCATCCCTGTGATGGAAAACGTATGTACACAATTACCCACAATTCCTTCTCTTGAATCAAGCTTGCTCGAGATTGACTGCCAGGCCTGGCTGGATTGTGATGGAGTCAAAAACAGGTTCTGGCATCCCCTGTCCCGCATACTCCTCCTCCTCTTCCTCCTTGCTATTCATGGCAGGGGCCTCAGAAGTATCTGTGGTGTTTGCGGAGTGGTAGTGGGTCTCCACTGAGTATGATGTCATTGTAAAAGCGGCAGGTCTGCAGCTTGACACCAGATCAATTTTTGGCTTCCTTAGCCTTCTAGTATTCCTGCTGCAGGTCTTTGGTTTTCATGTGGAACTGCTCTTGCTCCTTGTCGTCCCCCTTCTGCTGCATCCCCGAAGCAATCTGTTCATAGATGTTGATGTTTCTGTGGTTGGTTGCTGCCTGCACAGCCTTTTCTCCCCACTGGCCCAGGAGAGCCAATATCTCTTGTCTGCTCCAGGCAGGAGCACATCCGTAGCTGACATGGTCACCTGAGCTGTTGCACTCAACAGTGAAGAGCCTGTTACAGGTGATCGCCAATCTGGACAGTCAGGAATGGGAATTTCAAAACTTCATGGGGCTTTAAAGGGAAGGAGGGCACCTGGTCTCCATGACCACTGGGCAATGGAATTCACAATGGTGACCAGGGCAGAAAATGTGGGGCATTGTGGGAAAGCTGCTGGAGGACTGTTAGGGTTGACATAGGTAATGCAGTTGCGACCTCCATACATCAACTTTGGCTCAATGCCACGCAGGGAGATGGTGTTACTATGTTGGTGTAATGGTCAGCTTACATCAGTGGGAGACAAAATTAAGTGTAGACACATGCACAACTAGGTCGATGCAAGGCAGCTTACACTGACATAACTTTGTAATGTAGACCAGGCCTATGTCATTCCCTTTCCCCTTACCCCTGTCCCCTGTCCCATTCCTCTCACCCTCTTCTCCTCCCCCTACCCTATCCCTTTCCTCCTACTTCCCCAATGTTTCTTGCCTCTTGCCCCCCTGCAGGCACTCACTGTTGTACAGGAGACAGGATGGTGGCCATGCAGGGTACCCAGAACATATAAAAGGCAATAATAATGGGGACTAGGGGACCCAGGACCCACTAGTCTCCAGCTGCCGAGGTAGTGAGCCAGAGCAGCCAACCTCACTCGGCAGGAAAAGTGGATCCATTTCACTCCCTCCACTGCCTGACTAGGCCTAGCTGCTGGGGAGATGGGCTGAGTGAGCCAGAAACAAGCCGGGGGAAGGCTCTGCATGGGAATTACAGAGTTCCCCTCCCCTCCTAGCAGGCTGAGCAGAGCAAGCCCTGCTAGGATATCTCGGTGCATGCAGAAATTGGAGGGGGGGTGAGAAGAGACAAAGGCAGTGGCATGTGACCCTGCATGCCCCCCAATGCCTTGCCTCTGTTGGGGGGGAATGACCCTCTACCCCTCCCAAACTGCACCCACGATCATTGCTGCAGTTAAACTACCTCCCAGTCAGGCAATAGCTAGGTTGATGGAAGAATTTTTCTGTTGACTTAGTGCTGTTTAGTGGGGTTTAGTTTGGCATATTTAGAAGACTTACGCGTGTGGATTTTTCAAACTCCTGAGAGACGTAACTATTGCAATGTAAGTTTTCATTATAGACTAGCCTTTAGTTAAACTGCTGCAACTTTGCTAATGTACAGAAGCCCTTAGAGTTGGGAATTTTTACAAAGTCTTTGGAGGGAAACAGCAGCTGTAGGAACACAGTCTGGCTGAAGAACTTGAACCCAAAGTGCTACCTACATCTGCCAGTTACAAGCTGCACTTTGTTCTGCCAGCTAGTATCTATATTGTAAATATATTACACTAGGAGTTTGTGTCTATGGACTTGCTTATATGAAAAGTTGTAGTTTAAAGTAAGATGTGATTCAAAATAGGAGCAAAAGGCTGCGTAGATACTCTTACATTGATAAGATACACATTATCCCAACTAAGACATTTTAAAAAAGATTAAGCTAAATTGGCACAACTTCTATGTATAAACAAGGCCTGCATTATCACATTCTTTTTCCTCAGCAAAGGAATAACCCAATGTTGGAGTTCATTCTTTTCTGAGAACTCAGATGCTATGACAACTGCAAAATGTTGACTCTTTTTGATTGACACAACAAGTGTTTCTGTTTAAAAGATATGTTCACAGCATGAGTCATTATGTTTTTGCTGTGTTTTTATTATCATGTTACAAGGATTTACTTGACAGTGTTCAGCTCTAGTGCCAAATTAATGCACTTTATTTCAGTGCACCAATTTCACAGTTCATGAATTTGTGGTTATTATTACTAACTTTTCAGTATAACTGTGCTTTGAAAATTAACAGGCAGTATAATATCCAACAAAAATTATGTAGCAATAGAAAACCTAATAATCTGGATGCAGGGGTGTTTGCTCTTTGAAGAAATCATACCAGTTTTGCTCACCACAGCAAGCTGCAAGTTCACAGGGTGATAAATGCTTCTCACATTGTAGATCATGAAATACATTTGCAACTAAAGGACAAGATTTGTTGTGCTGCAGTCCCTGGGCATTGCTTAAATGGTGTAAAGGGGGTTGGATTATTGCTAGAAGAGATCAGCAAAGATTTTCTAGTTTTTACAGAGACAGTGAATCAGGCTGTTGCATCAGCAGAATGCTGAATGGGGAGTAAGTCTGTCAGAACTGGTACAGGAAGGTGGCAATGCTATGCTGTGCTGATTCACCATTAGCATTAGAAGCTGCTGTAACTTATGCTGGGCCAGCACAGAACTGAACAGCCATAATTGACTCGCTGATGCCCACACTGAGCAATCTTGAATGCAGTGGAGAATTGAGTCCAAAGGGTCTTTTTAACATTAGAATTGGCATTGCTGAATCTGTGAAGTGTTGCTGGAGCCATGTCTGTCCCAGTACATTAGAGAGGCAAGGTGGGTGAGGTAATATCTTGTATTGGACCAACTTCTGTTGGTGAGAGAGAGACAAGCTTTTGTGCATACACAGAGCTCTCCTTCCCAGACCTGAAGAAGACGTCTGTGTAAGCTCAGAAGTTTGTCTCTTTCTCACCAACAGAAGTTGGTCCAATAAAAGATATTTCCTCACCCACCTTCTCATTTCTGTGAATCTTAATCATTTCAGGCATTTTGCTGAAAGGTGAGTATTTTTGATGCCAGTGGTAAAATTTAATGTCAGCCTTTCAAAGCAGTTGCCATCCTGTAACATTCTTCAACATCAGAAGAGCTTTCACCCCAAATTTTCAAATTTAAGTGCTTAGAGTTAGGCATGTATGCCATAATGAAATATATGCATATTCAAAAGGTGGATTTGGGGGTTGGTTACTGATAACTGTTTTAATATCACAATATGCCATTTTACTCTTGATTGCATTTGTTGATACTTATGGGCCAAGTCGTCCAACACACAGAAACAAAATTACCCACACGATGATAGAGTTCTTAAAAAAAAAAAAGAATAGAGATTGTACCATGGCTTCCAATAACACAATGTGTTTGCTCTTGTTCTTTTATTGACAAGAGAAGCTAACAAACAAACCCTGTTTCAGGGCTTTATTGATATAAATCAGGGGTTCCCAAACTTGGTTCATGGCTTATTCAGGGTAAGTCCCTGGTGGGCTATGAGATACTTTATTTACCTGAGCGTCCGCAGGTACGACTGTTTGCAGCTCCCAGGGGCTGCAGTTCACTGTTTCTGGTTACTGGCAGCTACAGGAATCGGCATGGACCAGGCCACCACTTCCCACAGCTCCCATTGGCCAGGGATGGTGAACTGAAGCCAATGGGAGCTGTGAGCGGCAGTACCTGTGGCCAGGTAAACAAAGCTACTTGTGGCCCACCAGGACCTTACCCTGAACAAGCCGTGAACCAAGTTTGAGAACCCCTGATATAAATAATTATTGAAAAAACAGAGGTCAGGAGAAAAGGAAATGCTCTATGTATAAAACTGAAAAGGACAAATTAGATAAAGGAAAATATTCCTTTTCTATTCATCTCCCAAAAAAAAAATTGAGGAGAAGCAAATGCTATTGTTGTGTTCATTATATTTTATTTTTAAAATGATCTAAATGGACATGCAAATTAAGGGCTGAAAAGTTTTGGACACTCCAGAATTATAACAACACACTTGACAGTGTTAAGTTAAAACGCATTGTCAAAAAGTATGTAACAAGAAAGTTGAGCCAGCAGGCATCCTGTGTCCTGGCAGTCACATGAAAGACAGTGACAATGACAGCACAACCAGGACACTTCTACTTCTCATTTCTGCAAACTCAGGCACAAAGGAGAGAATATGACACATTGCACAGTGTTGGTGGGCAACGGTGCTTAACCCCAGCTTATCAACAACATGGTCTCTAGTGAATATGTTACCTAGTCTATATTATAACAAGCAACAAGACGTGACTCAAGGTGAGATTTTCCTGAGTGCTCCATATTGATCTAATTCTGCTTTCCTTTGAAGTCTATGGGAAAATGCCATTGACTTCAATGGGAGCAGACTTAGACCAACATTGTGTGTTTTGGAAACTCCACCTTTGATGTTTGTATTGTGCCAGAGATGCTATAGTATGGCCTACACTCAGCTTTTGTATCAGTGTAACTATTTCAGGTCTGGTGTGACTTTTTTATTCCTACTTGTACAATGCTGTGATACTTGTATAAAGTGCATTTTGCTGGTATAGCTTATTTCCTTTCCCTTACAGCAGTAGTTTTAAACCTGTGGTCCGCGGACCCCTAGGAGTGTGTGTGCAGAACATGTCTAAGATTAAAGGGTCCATACCTCCACTCGAAGTATTTTTGGAGTCTGCAAATGAAAAATGGTTGAAAACCAGTGCTTTACACCATGGGCTAAAAGTGAGATCAATATATTCAGCATCCTACAAACATTTTATAAAGTCTAGAGACATTCTTATCTAATATCAATTTTGATAATGCTAACACACAGATAAGCAAGTCTGGTTTTCAGCATTTGTAAGTGTTCAATGGGGCCTGTGGCCTTAGAATTACTTGGCACCTGGTCTGCCAGTGTCACAAGGTTTTTATCCTCATTTTACAGATAAAGGACTGAGTTCCAGAAAGAATAAATGGCTTCCACAGGGTCACACAGGAAGTCTGTGTCAGAGCCAGAAATATAACCCAGATCTTCCAAGTCCCAGTCCATTGCCTTGACCCTAATACCATCTTTTCTCTACCAACAACAGAATTGAATGGATGGCCCTGGCTAGAAGCAATACTTTCTGTAATTTTTACATAATAATATTAGGCTCCCTCTTACAAAGGTAAACCAACATGGGAGTAGAGTGTTTAAGGACTATCGACAGACATAAAATTGAATCAATATTTTAATTGCCAGTCCCCCTCTATTTAATAGTTCTACAGAACAAATTTGTGAACTTGATGAACGAGACCCTTATGCTTGTAACATTTTTAGTACAGCCCAAGCCCTAAAATTTCAAATGCTATGCACTGTTGCTGAAAGCTGATGTTTCTGCTAACTTTACATGTTTAGTGCATGTGCATCATGTATGTGAATTTGTTCAGATGTAAATTTCCAAATGTTACAGGAGCAAGAGTAAGTGTGATCTAGGGATTAAAGCACAAAAACAAAAATAAAAAAACCCTAAATTTTATTCCTGCCCCAGTTTCCCAATCTGTAAAGTGAGAATAATATTTTCCCACATCAAGGGAGGGTTGCGAGGAGAAATGTATTAATTTTTATAAAGGATTTTGAGATTCTGAGATAGAGGTCAATACATAAGTGAAAATGCTGTTAGAAATTTTCTTCACTTGACTCAGGAAATTGCAGAGCTGTGGAACTAAATCACCTTTAGAAGCACCTGCAACTGCTTATCATCCCCTGTCTGAACAAATGATTAAGTGACATGAAATGCAGACAATTGTAGTTTTGAGTCATTCCCCACCTAAAAATGAGCAATTCAGTGTCCTCGAATGTTTTTGGGAAAATAATCTTGATAATATACCAGAAAGTTGTTTGAGCCATTGGTTGACATACGCTCCAAAACATCTGTTAGTCTATAAGGTGCCACAGGATTCTCTGCTGCTTATACAGGCTTGAGTTAAAACAGCTCCTTGAATAGATGAAAAAGGGACTTCAATTGTTTAAATCTCATTCCTAATCATTGCAATTAACACTGAGCTCTGCTGGTATTACAGTCCTTCCTAGCTCTATCATTTACAGTCTTAAAGGACTAGGCAATGTATCACAGCGCTAACATTTGTGGGCTCTTTAACCTTAATATTAACTTGCTGACAATAGCTCTGCAACCTTTATATTTATCAAATGGGCTAGTGCTGAACATGTTAAGAATGTATCTCAGAGTATTATATTTGATTTCTTTTTCTATTAAAGAAAATCTTTGTACATATTTATTTTTGTCACTGCAGTGATACATTAGAAAAATAGCACCATTAAGACAGTTCACTTTGCCTAATATACAACTTTTTGTGCCCAAACATCCTATTAGTCTTTTTAGACCCTTATTAAAAATCCTAACTATTTCAGGTTCATTTCTGAGTATCTCTAGCTTTAATTTGTGACAGACAGGTTCATCTTCATTATGGCATCAGCAGAAACTCCCAGTTTATGGAGAGTTTTATTTTTAACAATGAGTACATTTTACACTCTATATTTTATTCGCCTTTTATACTGGTACAATATGACAGTTATAGGCTCTACCTGGTATTAAGAAGTTTCTATAGTCTCAGCCAGAGTTTCTCTTATCACAGTCTATTCAGTCTATTCACTCAATTCCTTGAAATGCAAAACAGAGAGATCCAGTTTCTTTCACCCACAGTCAGAGTCCCTGAAAAGGTAAGCTTTGCAACTCTGACACAAAGAGATTTCCCCCTCCCAGTCTTTCCCTGAGAGAGACTATAACCCTGGCACAGAGATTCCTATCCCCCTGAGCTTCAACTAGAAAAGAAAATCCAACAAGTTTTAAAAAGAAAGCTTTATATAAAAAGAAAAAAAGACATAAAAATGGTCTCTGTATCAAGGTTGACAATATACAGGGTCAATTGCTTAAAAGAAAAATGAATAAACAGCCTTATCCAAAAAGATATACAATTTAAAACATTCCAGCAAACTACACACATGTAAATACAAAAAAAACCATATAAGCCTATTGTCTTTCTACCTTTGTACTTACACTTGGAAACAGAAGATTAGAAAAGCTTGGAGATAGAGATCACTCTCATAGCCAAGAAAGCGCAGAGCAGAGACACAGACAAAGGGGACACACCCCAAAAATTCCCTCCCTGAGCTTTGAAAAATCTGGTTTCCTGATTGGTCCTCTGGTCAGGTGTTTGGTTCCCTTTGTTAACCCTGTACAGGTAAAAGAAACATTAACCCTTAGCTATCTGTTTATGACAACAGTCTATTCAGTCTATTCACTTTTCAAAGCATCATAAATATAGAAGCTACCAATCAGCAACACAGAATATTCTAAATTATACACAGAGATGAGATGGGGGGGGAAAAACCCCAGTTTTGGCTGTAATACCACCTGTCAGAAAACACTGTGCTGCTGTTACCATATATCTACCTTTCCAACATTAATGATGCGTGTAGAGACGAGCACAGCATGAGCTGCATTGGTAGAAGATGCTGCATTTTCATGTGGATTTAATAGACATTACTGCTGACATATAATAAGTGACAGTTTAAATTTAGAATCTGAAGAGGCATTTAACTAAGTTTTACAAAGACAGACGCTATAAGTCAGATATCAAATGATGGCTAGAAGCACTATAAAATGGAGCCATAATAATCCTAGTTCCCTATAACTAACCTTTCCCCTAACTTAAAACATAAAGATTTTTGCAGCTTTAGTCCTGCAAGATGTACAGGAAAAACGCTAGCTCAGCTCATTCCAAAGCCCACGGAAGTCAATAGGAGCCTTTCCACTGATTACAAATTGGCTTTGGATCAGGTCTTAAGAAATTATCAAAGCCTACAGATGTCAATAGAATGACTGTACTGACTTCAGTGGGCTCTGGATCAAGCTTTCAGTGTACATCCTACAAGTTCCTGGCAATCAGAAGCTATAATTTTCAGAAACAACAATGCCCAGTGAAGACCTTGGCAGTAATAATAAGAATAATAACAGCTCTTATACAGCACTTTACCAAGTAGGGCAGTACCCTTACCACATAACTTGCTGCATTATACACACACAGTTCTTCCCACAACGTTGATCAGGGTAAAAAATTGCTTAGTATTGTCATTCATTTTTATGGATATATTTTTAGTTTTCTAAAATGTTCACATTCTCTGAATGCCTATAAGTAACTGAAACACAAGACACAAGTAAGGTCCCATCTAAACTAGGAAAATGGATCATGCTTGAAAATTTACTAGCTAGCACATTTTTAAATATGCTTTTTTACCTAGCATAGATATGGTTTAACACTTGTGACACAGAGGTGCTTTAGCAAAGGATGCCCTGTTCTTTGCAAGCAACTCTCATCCCAAACCTGACAAACTCACTACATCAAATTCATTTCTTACAGGATATTGGCCCATAAAGGGTAACATGTAAGCTTGCAAATGATCAATGTTCATAATCATGGTGTGATGTGCGTGTGTGGGTAATATGTAAGGAATAATATAACTATATTGAAAATTATGCCTTTATAGTCTTAAGGTTAAAATGCATCAACAGGGAGAAATATTACTTAGTGGCAACTCGTTCATGCAGGAGGGAGTTACCTCCCTTCCCTGGTCAGCCAGAGAGGTATTGCAAGGTTTCTATTGCCAAAATAATACAGTATTTGCATTGTTAACCTATGTAATTTTGTAACTCACCAAACAGAAAAAGAAGCATTAAGGTAAAGGGTTCATCCTGCATACCAGATGGTCCACTGAAGACAAATGGGGTATTGTGTAGCATCAAAGGAGAATGGTTCTGTTGATTGCATTCCTAACTCCCACGAGGAAGGAGAGACCTCCACATGAACTCATTCCATCTGTTTGGACTCTGGAGTGGAGGAGATAAAAATCCATGACCAGGAGAAGCTGAATCTCTCTTTGCTGATTGGACCCCTCGAGCCAAGAAACAAAAAAGCAGAGATTCCCCAGGGTCAATCTGGTTTAAAACATTCAGTGGACAGATTATTACATCTTTGTCATCTTTTGCAACCATAGACTGTGACTCATTTGTGCTTGTGTGTTGCCTGCTTTAACCTGTAATTAATTCTCTCATTTTATTTTCCTAGTTAATAAATCTTTAGTTAGTTTACTATAGGATTGTACTTATACTATAGGATTGTACCTACCAGTGTTGTGTTTGGTGTGAAATCTAAGGTACAATTGATGTGGGGTAAGTGACTTGTCTCTTGGGTCTGGGAGCAACCTGAATATTTTGTGATTTTTAGTGTAAGTGACAATTTATCACTAAGCCCAGCTTGCCTGGGTGGCAAGATAGACTGGAGTGCCCAAGGGGACTGTCTGTGACTCCATGGTAAGACTGTTACAGTGACCCCGGAGTTCACATTTGTTACAGGGTTGGTGAAATATAATTATAGAACATATCACCAGCTTAGGGTGTCTGCGCTGCTGTTTGACAGTCTGTCCTAAGGTTGGTAATCATGGTCGTGAACCACTCCAGACAGAATGCAATACTCCCTTATAGGGGTGTGGTGATAAATTCATTAATGCTTATGAAGTTCTGATCTTGTTGATATTCCACAATTGCGGAATGGGGATGGGACATGGTGAGTCAAAGACACACTTCTAAATTCTTCCAGGTCAGTAAAGACCAAAAATCATTACCGTCTAAAGGCTGTTTATTGGTGTTTGTGAAATTTAATTTGTTTGTCAATCCTGTACCTAAAGAGAAACCTGTTCACAACACAGACACTCTCTCTCTCTCTCTCTCTCTCTCATATATCACAATTGGCACTAATTCATGCCCTTGCTGGAAGTTTCAACTGAGAGACCAATGATTTGAATAGACTTGGAAAAATGTCTCACTCTCATCCCAAGAATTGATCCTCCAGTTTTGATTCACATTCGTGGAGCAATGTGTGTGAGTGGAATCTTGCACTGCTGCTGTCCAGTGCTGAATATGTTCTGTAGATAGGGAGATTACTTTAGTCTCTAAGGCAGTTAGTCCAGAGCTTTTTATAGATGCTAAATGTAGCTTTCATGGGAGTTAAAAGAAAGGAATTGTATAACCGCATAAAGCAAATATTGCAGTTTCAGTCTTTTCAGTTGGATTCTCGTCAGTATTTCAAGCATCAAATTTTGTTTTCCTTGTATAAGAGTTTAAGGATCTAATACTTTGAATCTAATGCTCTGTCAGGCTACCTTATCTATTAAATCTGGATCATAAGCATTTTGTGGAATTATGTGAAGTCTTAAAAGAGACAGCCCTTTGAGTATAGGGAAGGCAATTTTGGAAAACTGAAACTCTAGTGAGCTATGTTTTTAGCAGTTTAGGGAAAGTGCTCACATTTATGTAGTATATTGCTGACAGACAGCTATTACTTTGTCAGTAGTTTTTATAGTTTTCTGCATGAGGACTTGCCTCAGAGACTTGTGTATGAGGCATGGGAATATACTTCAAATGGCCTGCTACTATCTAGAGAAGACAAGAGTGGGTCAGTAGTTACAAGGTATTTGACCCTTTCAAGTGCTTTTTGGTAGTTGCCGCTCTTCTACAAAAGTACTTAAATGTTGTAAAATAGATCATGAAAGGTTAAGAAGTAGGAGATAAATCTTCTATTGCAGCTTGAGAATCATGGGAATGGGTGATCGTAATTTAAGACTCTAGCATGGGGAATTCAGTATTAGCTGTCAGCGTACAGCAAGACTTTGACTTATATTTCTCAGGAACAGTAACTAATTCCTGTAAAATGGTGGTTATCTCAGTTGTTATGTAAACATTTGTCACTGTCTGCAACACAGCTTCAGATCTGTAAAATGCTGTCTAAATATAGGTGAAGATAAAAAATATTGAAGTATACTGTATATTGACAGTAAATCGAGTACCAATAACAATGACATACTGAAAGATAGCAGGAGTGTTAATACCTAATTGCAATATATACAAATGAATAAACTTACCATCTAAACTAAATGCCGTTTTTTTACATTGATTACTACTACAATACCTGCCCTTGTACAAAAGCTAAAGTGGTGTTGCATTTAGTTTGTAATAAGATGTCTTGAGACATATTAATTCAGCCCCAAACATAATCATCTTAAAGTTCCACCAGTTATTTTTCTGCTGAACATATAGTGCAGGGGTTGGCAATCTTTCAGAAGTGGTGTGCTGAGTCTTCATTTAGTCACTCTAATTTAAGGTTTCATGTGCCAGTAATACATTTTAACGTTTTAGAAGGTCTCTTTCTATAAGTCTATAATATATAACTAAACTATTGTTGTATGTAAAATAAATAAGCTTTTTAAAATGTTTAAGAAGCTTCATTTAAAATTAAATTAAAATGCAGAGCCCCCAGGACCGATGGCCAGGACCAGGACAGTGTGAGTGTCACTGAAAATCAGCTCACATGCCACCTTTGGCACACGTGCCAAGGTTGCCTACCCCTGATATAGAGTATGTAACTGTTTCAGTCTTGAAGAAAAAGTGGACAAAATTTATAGTATGATACCTTTTATTGTGCTGACACAATAATATATAGTGCATATGTTTTTGGGGAAAATAGGTCCCTTAAATATACTATTTCATCTAAAGAAATGAACAATATGCCCTTTTAGGTTTTCAGTTCTACTATTTTTCTTGTTTAGCTTATGTTTCTGATGCAAATTGTATCCTATATTTGGGCTTCGGGAATGTGAGAGGTATGCCTTCACTTTCAGAGTAACAACACTCCATTGGTTAATAGGGTTTACCTATTGATATTAGTTCTGGCATATAGTAGAAAAGAACTGAACTCTGTGTTGAAAAATGTATCTGAAAAGCTGGCTTAAGTATAACTGCTATATCAACAAAGTGATTCAGGCATCTAACAGTTCAGGTACCTCACTCAAAAATGTTGATCCTCAAAACACCCACTCAACTGCCACCTAATCCCATAGGTGCCCAAGTTTTGATTGATAAAATGCTCCAGACACCTACACATCTGCCAGTGGGTATGTGCACAGCCTAACACCCAGCACTCAGCTCATCCTGAAGCTCCTCTGGGATCCTCAAACTAGGCATTCCCTGCCTATCTTGCCAACAGGGCACAATCTGGTAAACATGTTCATAGGCTCTGTCAAGGTTCCTTCCCCACTCTAAACTTTACGGTACAGATGTGAGGACCTGCATGGACACTTCTAAGCTTAACTACCAGCTTAGATCTGATATCACTGCCACCATTCATAAGCACTCCCTTCCTTGGGTAGCCTTGAGAAACTTCACCAATTCCCTGGTGAACACAGATCCAAACCCCTTGGATCTTAAAACAAGGAGAAATTAACCAACCCCCTTCCTTTCACTCATCAGCTCCTGGTGAATCCAGATCCAACCCCCTTGGATCTAAAAAACAAGGAAAAATCAATCAGGTATTAAGAAAAAAGGCTTTTCATGAAAGAAAAGAAAGGTAAAAGAAAAGCCTCTGGGAGAGATTAGCATACCAGCTACCCTCACAGACAACAGATTCAAAACACAGAGGATGTTCCCCTGGGCACAAATTTAGTTTCACAAAAAAATACCCAATTTGATTTTACCTCTAATTGCATAAGACAGGTTACAAAGAAAATAAACATAAACCTATTTATCCCTTTCTAAAACTTACTACTCTGATAAGAGGCTGGTTCCTTGTTTTCTTTCACTCTGGCTGAAACTGAAACTCTCGACAAAGGAAAAACTTCCCTCCTTCCTTTTGAAACATCTTGTTCCCCCATTGGTTCCTCTGGTCAGGTGTTAGCTAGGCTAGATGAACTTTTTAACCCTTTACAGGTAAAAGAGGAATTAACTCTTAACCATCTGTTTATAACAATGATATTTTCTGTCTTATTATCTATC
>NC_133769.1:302906177-303094764 GCF_003597395.2 Chelonoidis abingdonii | reverse complement strand
TGAGTCTGTACTCACCAGGGAATTGGTGGGAGGAAGGAGAAAGGGAGGAAGGAATCCCTTTGTCTAGATTCACGGAGCTTGAAACTGTATTGCCTCTGGGTGAGGTGGAAAGCCTCTGGTTTAAGATTCAAGGAGTTTGGATCACAGTATCTTCCAGGGTAACCCAGGGGGGGAAAGCCTGGATAGGCACTAGCAAGGAAAAGAGTTTACTTTCCTTGTGTTAAGATCCAGGGGGTCTGGATCTTGGGGTCCCCAGGGAAGGTTTTGGGGAGACCAGAGTTTATCGGGCACTCAGAGTCCTGATTAGTGGCAGCGTATCAGATCTAAGCTGGTAATTAAGCTTACAGGATTTCATGCTAGTACCTCATTTTTTGGACTCTAAGGTTCAAATTGAGGAAGTATACTATGACAGGTACCTTCTTTGCATTTTGTCAAATCTGCAGTGAAATTGTTCTTAAAATGAACAGTATGTGCTGGGTCATCATCCAAGATTGCTATAACATGAAATATATGGCAGAAATGAGTAAAACAGAGCAGGAGACATACAATTCTCCCACAAGGAGTTCAGTAACAAATTTAATTAATGCATTATTTTTTTAATGAGCATCATCAGCATGGAAGTTTGTCCTCTGGAATGGTGGCCAATGCATGAAGGAGCATATGACTATTTAGTATTTTTGGCACATAAATATCTTGCAACACCAACTAAAAAGGTGCTATGTGAATGCCTGTTCTCACTTTTGGGTGACATTGTAAATAAGAAGCAGGCAGCAGTATCTCGCGTAAATATAAACAAACTTGTTTGTCTTAGCTATTGGCTGAACAAGAAGTAGGACTGAGTGGACTTTGTAGGCTCTAAACTTTTACATTGTTTTGTTTTTGAGTGCAGTTATGCCAGGTGCCCCAGAAGGAATGAACAGAACACGTAATCATCAAGTCTTCCATTTCCAGCTTCTGGCAAACAGAGGCTAGGGACATCATTCCTGTTCATCCTGGCTAATAGCCATCGATGGACCTATCTTCCATGAACTTATCTATTTCTTTTCTGAACCTTGTTATAGTCATGGCCTTCACAACATCTTCTGGCAAAGATATCCACACGTTGACTGTGCGTTGTGTGAAAAAATACTTCCTTTTGTTTGTTGTAAACCTGCTGCCTATTAATTTCCTCAAGTGACCCCTGGTTCTTGTCTTATATGAGGGATAAATATTCCCTCATATTCACCTTCTCCACACCATTCATGGTTTTATAAACCTCTAGCATCTTCTCTCTTAATCATCTCTTTTCTAAGCTGAAAAGTCTTTCAATCCTCATGTGGAAGATGTTCCATACCCCTAATAATTTTTGTTGCCTTTGTCTACACCTTTTCTAATTGTAATACATCTTTTTTGAGATGGGGTGACCAGAACTGCATGTAGTATTCAAGGTTTGGGTGTACCATAGATTCATATAGTGGCATTATGATATCTTCTATTTTATTATCTATCCCTTTCCTAGTGGTTCCTAACATTCTGATTGATTTTATGACTGCCACTGCACATTGAGCAGATGTTTTCAGAGTACTATCCACAGTGACTCAAAGATCTCTTTCTTGAACTAATTTAGACCCCGTCACTTTGTATGCATAGTTGGGATTGTGTTTTCCAATGTGCATTAATATGCATTTGTCAACATTGAATTTCATCTGCTGTTTTGTTGCTCAGTCACCCAGTTTAGTGAGTTCCCTTTGTAACTCTTCACAGTCAGCTTTGGACTTAACTATCTTGAGAGTAATTTAGTATCATCTGCAAATTTTGCCACTTCACTGTTTACCCCTTTTCCCAGATCATTATTGAATATGTTGAATAGGACTGGTCACGGTACAGACCCCTAGGGGACACCACTATTTATCCCTCTCCATTTTGAAAACTGACCATTTATTCCTACTGTTTCTTTCCTATCTTTTAACCAGTTACCAATCTATAAGAGGACCTTCCCTGTTATCCCATGTCAGCTTACTTTGCTTAAGAGCCTTTGGTGAGGGACCTTGTCAAAGGTTTTCTGAAAATCTAAGTACACTATATCCATTGGATCCCCTTGGTCCACATGCTTGTTGACCCCATCAAAGAATTCTAGTAGAGTGGTGCGGCATGATTTCCCTTTACAAAAACCATGTTGACTCTTCCTCAACAAATTATGTTCATCTATGTGTCTGACAATTTTATTCTTTACTATAGTTTCAACCAGTTTGCCTGGCAGTGAAGTCAGGCTTACCGACCTGTACGTGCTCAGATCACCTCTGGAGCCCTTTTTAAAAATTGGTGTCACATTAGCTATCCTCCAGTCATTTGGTACAGAAGCTGATTTAAATGATAGGTTACAGACTACAGTTAGTAGTTCTGCAATTTCACATTTGAGTTCCTTCAGAACTCTGGGGTGAATACCATCTGGTACTGGTGACATATTACTCTTTAGTTTATCAGTTTGTTCTAAAATGACACTAATGACACCTCAATCTGGGACAGATCTTCAAATCTGGCACCAAAAAAGAATGGCTCAGGTTTGGGAATCTCCCTCACATCCTCAGCTGTGAAGACCAATGCAAAGAATTCAGTTAGTTTCTCCACAGTGGCCTTATCATCCTTGAGAGCTGCTTTAGCATCTTGATCGTCCAATCCGCTGGTTGTTTAGCAGGCTTCCTGCTTCTGATGTACTTTAAAAAATTGCTATTACTTTTTGAGTCTTTGGCTAGCTGTTCTTCACATTCTTTTTCGGCTTTCCTAATTATATTTTTACACTTCATTTGCCAGAGTTTATGCTCCTTTCTATTTTCCTCACTAGAATTTAACTTCCACTTTTTAAAGGATGTCTTTTTGCCCTTACTGTTTCTTTTAGTTTGTTTAGCTACGGTGGCACTTTTTTTGGTTCTCTTACTATGTTTTATTTGGGGTATACATTTAAACTGAGCCTCTATTCTGGTGTCTTTAAAAAGTTTCCATGCAGCATTTTTGACACTGTTCCTTTTAATTGCTGTTTAACTAACTTCCTCATTTTTGTGTAATGCCCATTTCTGAAATTGAACGTTACAGTGTTCGGTTGCTGCAGTGTTTTCCCCACCACTGAGATGTTAAATTTAATTATATTATAGTCGCTATTACTAAGCGGTCCAGCTATATTCATCTCTTGGACTAGATCCTGTGGTCCATTTAGGACTAAATCAAGAATTGACTCTCTTCTTTTGGGTTCCAGGACTAGCTGCTCCAATAAGCAGTTATTTAAGGTGTCAATAAACTTTATCTCTGCATCCTGTTTTTAGATGATATGTACCTAGTCTATATGGGGATAGTTGAAATTCCCCATTATTATTGAGTTTTTTATTTTTATAGACTCTCTAACCTCCCTGAGCATTTCACAGTCACTATCACCATACTGGTCATGTTGTTGGTAATATATCCCTACTGCTATATTCTTACTATTATAACATGGAATTACTATCCATAGAGATTCCAGGGTACAGTTTGGTTCATTTAAGATTTTTACTTCATTTGATTCTATGCTTTCTTTCACATATAGTTCCACTTCCCCACCAGTATGATCTGTTCTGTCCTTCCAAATTATCCTCATTCCACCAAGTTTCTGTGATGCCTATTATATCAATAACCTCACTTAATATGAGGCACTCTAGTTCACACATCTTATTATTTAGACTTCTAGAATTGGTATATAAGCACTTTAAAAACTTGTCACTGTTTAGCTGTCTGCCATTGCATGATGTAATTGAATGGGACTTTTTTCCATTTGACTATTTCTCATCAGATCCTACCTGCATTTTACCATCTTCCATCCTTTCCTCCTACTAGGACATTAAAAATCTCCATTAATAGATCCTCCTTTAAGTGATGTCTCTGTCTGAACTACATGTTTCTCCGTACCTGTCAGCTTCCCTGCAGCCCTTAGTTTAGAAACTACTCTATTCTGTGTTGTAATAGAAATATATTTGAAAATGTAGAAAAACACCCACAAAAATTTTCAATTGGTATTCTGTCGTTTAACAGTGCAATTAATTGTGATTAATTTTTTGAATCACAATTAAATTTTTTGAGTTAATCGTGTGAGTTAACAGACAGCCTTAGTTTTAATAACACTTTATTAAAAAAAGCGTAGTATGCAATTACATCTTTGGATGCAATTATCCCAATTGCATGTGCAAATTGTTACATTTTTTGCATGTATAAATGGCCAGTTAGATGCATAGCTGAGCATTTGCACACACAATTGTAGTAACTGTATGAAAAATGGGACATTTATTGCACATTTTTGCATACACTTGGCTTTTTGAAAATAATCCCTAGTTGGTTTATACCAGTGATTCTCAAACTTTTGTATTGGTTATGTCTTTCACACAGCAAGCTTCTGAGTGTGACCCTCCCCTTATACCTTAAAAACACTTTTTTATATATTTAAAAAATATAAATTATAAATTCTGGAGTAAAAGCAGTGTTAGGGGTAGAGGTTGACAGTTTGTGACCCTCCCCTACATAATAACTTTGTGACCCCCTGAGGGGTCCCTACCCCTAGTTTGAGAACCCCTGGTTTATACATTATATCTTAAGTAAATGCTGTATAAGTACACTGTTGCTGTACATGCAGTAAATGCCCAGTAGCTGAATTAGTTGCACAGTTACAACTAACTGGAACACCTAAAAGTACAAACTAAAACACCTTTAAAATGGTGTTAATAATATTATTATTCCATTTTAAATATGAAGTATTTTGCTGTTGTGTACATTGAGCTATTTTAGGGATATTTTGAAAATAAAAATGTTTTAAAGAAATAATATCATTATCTATTAATTTTTTTAAATAGTTTTTAGGGTATTTTTTATAGAATCTTACTAGTTTCAGCCTTATTAGATTCTATGAGTTCACATGAATGTAAATACACCGAACATTATTATAAATAATTGACATACTTGCTTAATTATAGCTAACTCATAGGTAGATAGCAATGATTTCCATATGTCATATGTTTGCTAACAATCTGTACTCCAAAGTAAACTTGTGTGGAGAAAGGCAATTCCACTCCTATTAGGAACAAACCCCCAAATTACAGATTTCATGATGAAAGGGAAAATCCTGGGGTCAGTAACTCTGGGACAGTTCACCTGGTTGACTGCTTCAGTGCCACACTCTCTGGAGGCCCAAGGGTCCCTGACTCAGGGCCAGTCCACCTGGCTCACTGTTCTAGAGTCACAGACTCTGGAAGACCTGGGGTCTGTGACTTCTGGGCAGCCTCTCTTTCTGGTTGTCTTGGAACTTCAGCCCCTGGAAGTCTGGACTCTTCAGCAGCCCAGCAAATGGACTTTTGAGGAACCAGGCAAGTGAGCTGGTAGAACACCATACAGGTTTAGAAAGTTGCCTAGCAGAAGGGGTCCAGCCTTGTTTCTGGAGGAACTTCACTGAAATCAAAATGTCTTCACAGACTGTTTCCATTTCAGTGAATTGGTTAATTCTGACAAAATAAAAACAAAACAAAACTCCTTTGTCTGTATTTTTCCAACCAGCTTTACTCTGAGGTATGCTTTATATGAGGGGACAGACTGCTTAACTTATTTCCTCTCTTCTATTCTATCCAAATTAATCTAGAGAACATTTACCAGACAAAAACATCCCAACTCATTAACCAAGTGATGCAATGAAACTCCATGAAAGAGATTTGGACACTGACTCTTTAAAAAGCAGCTCACTGAAAGCCTGTCCCAATTCTCACTGAGGTCAATGAGTATCTTTCCATTGACTTTAATAGGAGTTAGATTGAAACGTTAAAGGGCACCAGATACACATGTGTTTATTGAACCATTATTGAATTTCACTGAATAGACCTTCAAATAGTTTATTGGGATTAAAATGTAATAAACAAAAGGGCTAGATTTTACCTGCAAAGACATCTATGCATGGAGTTTCCATTAAGTTCCCAATGAAGTTCCTTGAGAATTTATGGGATAAGGTCATAAATCCTTAGGTAACTATATACTGAGGAAAACATATCCTGATTATTCGTAATATATGCATTTAGAATTAACATAACGTAACCAGTTTTTATTGTGGGGGTTTTAATGTTGAATAAGGTAGTCACTTATATTTATTGTTTGTAACATGCAATAGCTTTTCCTTTAGGAATAAATAAGAGCCAATGGGAAACTGTATTTGAAAGCTTGACTTTGTGTTAGACATTTGATATTCCCTCTTGTATTGCCAGTCTTCAAGCCAATTTCTCCAGTGTTTGTCAAAATAGAAACATCTGGAAAAAATTCAACATTTAGCACTGAACACTAAGCACTTTACTGCACAATGACTATCAGCACTGTATAATATGTTAAGGGTAGTTAGCATGAGCAACTCCATTTTGTAAGTTCCCCTATTTTGTATCCGTCATTAACTAAAAGCGAGCACATCGCATAGACGGCTCCCAAGGGCAGAATTAAAGAAAGATAAAGTCAGAAACAGGAAAGAGGATAGGAACACAGTTGTAGCAACATAATTAAGGAAAAATTCTAGTATGCAAGGTAATAGCTGCACTGTGCACTAGCCAGGACGAGGGCAGTGATTAACTGTAATAGGCTAAAGATAAGAAAATGGCTTGTTTATTGGTTAAGGCTTCTGATTCACAAGGGTAGCGTGCACTCCTAAAAGATATATAACTTCTATGTAATCTGCAGCCTGGGTCTCTCCCTGACTAGCAGGAGGACACCACGTTCGAACGTTGTTTGAACCTTGCGCAATAAAAATTTGTTATTTGGACACTCGGTAAATCTTTGGTTTTTGTGCCTCAGACTAGAAACGAACGGTAGCGTGGCCTACAGGTATAATTCGCAACAAATACAATCTGACAAATAAGCCATTACCGTCGGAGGGAAAGCTTTTAAATCAGGCCTTAATAACTTTTATTAAGGGCTTGGAAGGTAATCAGTGAAATTATATTTTTCCCCTGTGTGTTTATGCCTCTGTCTGCAGTCTTTAGAGATGTGCCAGTTACAATTTATCCACTGCCTGGTGTGAAACACAGGTAACCAAATACAAGCAATTAGCAAGCATTTCTCACTGTGGAAAAAGGTGTTATTTCCTCAAATGTATGTTCCCCAAGGGAGATAACAGTGTGGAGGTGACATTTTGTTCCCATCTTTTCCCAGAAGATACTTTGTTGTTCTCTTCTTATCCCAATTGATCAGTGACAGCTGACTAGTAATATAGCAATATGTTCTGTTGCACTGAAATACCATTAAAACTCAAGTTCACAATGTTATTCTATGACAGGCTTCTATATGGACATCAACACGAAATATTTTAAATGTGTTTCTTGATATTACCATTTGTTTTCTTTTATATTCCCCCTCCGCCAGGCACCTCCACTATCTATTATACTACCTATGAATGTGGGACTTGATGCTTGCTTCAGATAGGTAAGTTCAGTGAAACAGAGCAGGTGGGATTGGGGCATAGAAGAGGTTGGTATTGCTACAGGCTGTCATGTGTTGAACCTCCACAGCAATTCCATGTAGTGGAGTCACTCCACAGTGAACATGGGGAGGGATTTCAGGGTAAAATGGGATGAAATCAAATTGTTGCAGCTCTCTGTGTCATGTTTCCAATGGTACCCAAAGAATTTCATTTGAGAAAGTCCCATATCACATGCAGCAACTCCTTTCTATGCCCTCCACATTTACTGAATAGGGTAGTAGAGCACAGCCTTGGAAGACTGCATCAATGGCCATATAGCTCCTAAGGGAGCCTTGTTGCAATGTGGGACGATTTCCTGCTGTAAGTGTGGGGGAGCAGATCATCACAAGGTATGGCCCAGGAACAGCATGGTGGCACTCTGCTTATCTCAGAGGTCCTCAGAGGCTGGCAGAGACTCTCTTCTCTTGCTTATGTTTCTTTTTGCTGTTGGAAAAAAGCATTGGATCCTTAATTTGTTTGGTTATTGGGGCAGAAATTATGGTCCTTATTCTCAAATCTGACCAAGAAGTTGCTGGGTTCAGGTTGAGGGAGTGGGTAGTGGCGGTGACAAATGTGGATCCCTGTAGAAGCTGCTGCTGGAACTAATGGACTTGAGAAATTCATGTACTATCTGTGTTTAAACAAGAAGTTAAGGAAATTTCAAGAAATGACAGACTTACATACTTGACTTCTGAAGTAGAGTATACTAGAAACACTAATCAGGACTAGTTTATAGGGAAACACCCAGGAACTTGTAATTTAATTAAGGATAGTCAGTATGATTTCACAAAAAGGAGGTTATAGCCACCATTTGATTTCATTTAAAGAAGTAACTAAAAGCTGAAGGAAGAAAGCCAGGGACATAATTTGCCTGTACATTAACTTACTTATGCATTTTCTATGCAGTACACAGGCTGTTAGCTACACAGTTCCTATTAGAGAAATAAATTGTGTAGGTGAACCCGTGCTTTGAAAATGTAAGGCCTGCAAAGACAGCAAATACATTATAAGGGTGATCTATTTGCTTGCACAGGCTTGGAATTCAAAAACAGAGGGTAATTGCTAAATATTCAGAGAGAGGAAGGGAGCGCCCCAGGATCAGTATTAGAAACAGTTCTGTTCACTTTACATAGCAATAACCTGGAGGTAGGAATGTGCAATAAAGAGATAAAATGTCCTGAAACAGGTCTAGTAGTTACTGACAAAACAGGGCAATATAATTCAAAATTACTTGGATAAACTAGAAGCCTGGGCAGATAAGTGGCTTTGCACTTCAACGCTGAGAAAAGTAAGGTATTGTAGTTTGGGGCAATATGATATCAAAAATATTCAAAGGAAAATAACCTACATAAATCTTTGGGGGAATATCTGAGCATAGCAAAGGATAAAAGTCTGAAAACTTCAGAATAGCTTCTAAAATAGTAAATAACAAAGCAATAAACAAATGCAACACTCATTAATGTTTTTATATGCCATCATTTGTGCCATACATAACATGGTCCGTTTATCAAGGAACTTACAAGCAACGACATCGGTCTTACTCTCCTTGAAGTCCCATTGTTTTCAATGGAAGTAGGATTTGGCTCTAGGTTCGAAAAGACATTAGATCATTTAAAAAATAAATGCCTGATTTAGGTTTCATTAGGTCTACATGGGAATGTTGGATCTTTATTGCCAACACTGTGAAAAGGAGTGGATTTAGTAGGAGGAAGTGGGATGCAGAAAAAAAAAGATTGGTCCAGATCCTCATCTGGTGTAAAATGATGCAGCTTCACTGACTTCACTGGAGCTGCAACAATTCACACTTCTGAAAATCTAGGCCATTTAATACAAGCCTGAAAAAATAATTCTGTCACCATATCAGATAGTACAGCAAAGCCTCATTTAGAATGTTATATTTGTTTTTTGTATATTCATAGATTTTGAGACCAGAAAGGGCCATCACAAAAAGTTCCTCTACCTTATAGAAGACAACTTCATTTTTCATCACTAGCCAAAGGAGAAGACATCTTGGATCTACTTCTGATAGGGAAAAATGATTGAGAATTTCAGGATAATGTCTGACCTCCTGTATAACACAGGGCATAAAATCTTATCCAGGAATTTCTGCTCATAGCTTCTGTTTTGAGCCAAAATTTATCTTTTAGAGAGATGTCCAGTCTTCATTTAAAGACTTCAAGTAATGTACTCCACCGTGTCCCTAGGCAAGTTGTTGCAAAGTTTAATTACCCTCACTGTCTAAAATGTGTACCTTATTTTCATTTCAGTCTGAATTTGTCTAGTTTCTACTTCCAATCATTGAATTTCATTATGCCTTTTTCTTCTACAAAGCCATCCACTATCGGAAATGGCTTCTTTGTGTAATTACTTATAGACCATGAACATGTCATCTTTTAACTTATTTTTTTTATTTTGGCTAAATTAAGTAGACTGAGATTTTATTTTATTCTATTCTATTCTCTTTGAGGTAGTGGGAAGTCTCTTCTTCTTTCTTGCCACTTCCCTGTTTGGGGTTTGTGACTTTTATAGCCTGATACAGTTCAGTATTGCTCTCTGTAGTCCAGCAAGGACACCCACTTTAGGCTTCTGGCTCCCTAGATGTTGCTGTCTTGAGTAGAGACACGTGGCTCTTTACCTTCTGACTGGAATATTTCCAGGCTGAACGGTTCCCTGATTATACTCGGATAACCCCAGCAAAAGACAGACTTCCAGAACAGGCCTGCTTCACTTCTCTCTTCAGAAACAGTCCACAGCATAATTGCCACAGTTAAGTTACCACACAGGCTTTTCTAAGCAAGCACATTTATTCTTAGGGTGAAAGCATTACAGAAAAAAAATATTAAAAACAATAAAAGAATCTGCACACATTCTAATAAGCTGACCACAGATCACCCCTGGTTGGTGATTAGTCCTTGAAACCTCACACAGGGATTCTTCCAGAGGTCACAAGTTCATCATGGTTTCAGCTCAGAACCAGTACCATAAAAGAGTCACTCTTTTATCCCATTTAGCTATTTGAAGCCACTGTGAATAGGTAATCAGCCAGACAATGCTTCAAAAGGAGGTTCATTTGCATATCTCTCCCTAGAGATTTCATGGGAAGCCCATTTAATTATTAAAGTTCATTATTGTCTTAGCCTATTATTTAAAAGATTTCTTTGAAGCTCACGTCATTTCCCAAGTTTACATTAGGTAAGTCTCCTAGACAAGTTACATACAATCCCCAAATAATCCATAAACACTTAAACTCACAGAAACATATGTATTTTAATATGAGGTGCTCCTAGAATATTTAGACTTAATTCTCAAGTATCAGAAGTGTAGCCATGTTAGTATGTATCCACAAAAATAACGAGGAGTCTGGGGGCACTTTAAAGACTAACAGATTTATTTGGGCATAAGCCTTTGTGGGTAAAACACCCACTTCTTCAGATGCATGGAGTGAAAATTACAGATGCAGGCATAAATATACTGACACATGAAAAGAAAGGAGTTACCTTACGAGTAGCGAACCAGTGTTGACAAGGCCAATTCAGTCAGGGTGGTTGTGGTCCACTCCCAATAATTGATGAGGAGGTGTCAATGCCAAGAAAGGGAAAATAGCTTTTGTAGTGAGCCAGCCTAGTGAGTTAGCCCAGTAACCCAGAAACCAATCCTTGTAACAAACTCCGTTGCCTACTATGTCCCCATATCTACTCTAGTGACACCATCAGAGGACCCAACCATATGAGCCATGCCATCAGGGGCTCATTCACCTGCATATCTACTAATGTGATATATGCCATCATGTGCCAACAATGCCCCTCTGCCAAGTACATTGGCCAAACAGGACAGTCTCTACGTAAAAGAATAAATGGACACAAATCAGCCATCAGGAATAGTAGCATACAAAAGCCAGGTTTCAGAGTGGTAGCCGTGTTAGTCTGTATCAGCAAAAAGAATGAGGAGTACTTGTGGCACCTTAGAGACTAACAAATTTATTTGAGCATAAGCTTGCATGGGCTAAAACCCACTTCATCGGATGCACACAGTGAAAAATACAGTACGAAGATACATATATATACACAGAGAACATGAAAAAATGGTTGTTGCCATACACACTATAACGAGAGAGATCAGTTAAGGTGTGCTATTATCAGTAGGAGAAAAACAACAGGAACAACAAAAACCCTTTTGTAGTGATAATCAGGATGGCAGAACATTCTATAACAGATTTAAAAGTAGCCATACCTCAACAAAATCTTCAGAAACAGATTTCAAAGAGAAACTGCAGAGCTACAATTCATCTGCAAATTTCACACCATTAATTTGGGCTTGAATAGGGACTGGGTGTGGCCGTCTGAAGTTCTACGAGTTCTCCACTTGTAAGGTAACTCCCCTTTCTTCATGTGTCAGTATATTTATTCCTTCATCTGTAAATTTCACTCCATGAATCTTAAGAAGTGGGTTTTTTAACCCATGAAAGCTTATGCCCAAATAAATCTGTTAATCTTTAAGGTACCACTGGACCCCTCGTTGTTTTTGTGGGTAGAGACTAACACAGCTATCCCTCTGATACTTGACACCATGCAAGGCACTGAATTTAGCCATATGAAGTGGAAATCCATCAACCTCATCAAAAAAACTTGCACAGATACAGACAGATATCATCTTCCTCTCCAAGTGCAAAGAGATAGACATCATTCTAAATGGACTGAAGGTTAAAAAGTCCATTGCAGTCGACATACTACACTGACTATGGTGACAGATTGTGCCACACACTCTCAAAGAAACTGAGGAGCCACCTGATCAGCGTCCTGTACAGCAAACAGGAGAAGATCAAGAATGAGCACTCAAAACTGGAGACTCTCATACAAAACCAACCTTCACTCCATGTGGCTGGACTTTACAGAAATGAGACAAGCCATTTACAACTCACACTTTACTTTTCTACAGAGTAAAAAGAACAGTAAACTATCTAAACTCCTATATGCCTCAGACAGAGACAGAAACTATCACATTGTCTTCTTCCAAAACTCATGGTCTTATGCCAGGCTGTCAGGCAAATTGGTCTCTCTAAGGTCTGTTGATATCTGCCCACATACCGAGTCTTTGGCTCCCCCTAGGTCATCTTCTGTCCATCATTGCAAAGGCCATCCTACTGATGGGTCTCTGCTGTACATGTCCATATCAATGTAGCATAGCTTCCTTCAACTTTTCTTCAGTTGGGACAACCTATATTAGATCCCTCACAGCCTCATTTTGTTTCCTCTTATGGGTGTGTGTGGGAGCTATTAATTATTATTATTTTTGTTATTGTTATTATTTTGAAGCATTTTTATTAAGACAAAGTTGCAACAGAATGTTAATATAAGGTATCCTACATCACTTATTAATTATTCAGGATCAGGTAAATATTCAAAGAATATGGCAAAAGATTCTGACTTGCTGGCTGGGGAGCCCTCCACCTCTGAATATGATAAAAGGGTGATTACACTTCTATATATATATCCTCTTTTTGGTACTTCTTTTGTGCACGTGGTTGGTGTGAAAGCTTTTCCATAACAAAGAAAGTCAACATTTTACTATACCACAATTCCATAGGAGGAGTTTTTTTTCCTAGTAATGTGCAACACAGTATCTAGCTGCTAACAATAAAGAATACATTAATTTGTCATTCTGTTTAAAATGTAGATTGTTTTCTGGAGCATTAAGTAAACTGGTAAAGGACTCTCTAGGAAGCTGTCATTTTGTAAAAAGACAAATCTCTAAAATTTCATCCCAAAACTGTCTAATTCCTGGATACAACAGCCACATGTGCAAATATGTTCTTCTTTTCTTGCAACTTCTTCAACAAAGCACCTCCCTAGTAGTAAAAATATGATGGATCTTAACTGGAGTCAAATGCCATCCATACAGTAATTTATAAAAAATTTCTTCATGAGCTACATAAATTGAAGATATAAAGACCCATTCATCTGGATCAGTTTCTTTGTCAACTCTCTCTCCTATCTTTTCATCCGAGTTGTTTACTTATCAACATCTTTTTCAGTCAAAATTTTATAAGGAATTAAATCTTTTGTTCCAGCTTACACCTGGGTCCTTCTCAAATATGGTTAAAGGAAGATCTAGATAAAGCCTTCTAGTATCCAGATTTCACAATAACATGTTTGACTTGTAAATATTGAAAGCATGGGATCTTCATATTATTTACATTATTTCATTCCTCTTGGTATGATTTCAAATCAGTAGCCAGAAACAGTTGTCTGAATCCAATAATCTCAGCTCTCTACCTACAACAAATAGTCACTTTGATATTTCCTAGGGGTAAATGCCTGATATGTAATGAAAGTAATTAAGGGAGATGGCTCCAGCAACAGGAATCTAGAAAATTTGTCCAAATCTGCGAAGATGGTCTGGATGGAAGGGTGACTTTTTATTTTTTTATTTTTTTAGATTAAGTTTTTTAAATCTCTCATTGTAAGGCAGGTTTGCTGGAACTCAGATCATTCTTGTAGCTCTTGTCTCAACACTTTCTGCTTTTAGAAGTGTGGACATCAGAAATGGACTCAGTATTCCAGTAATACTCACCAATGTTGTATTCAGAGGTAGTATCACATCCCTAGAACTACTTAATATTGCCCTGCTTATGTATTTGCATTCACCCTTTTAGATTCAACATCATATAGGGAACTCATGTTCCATTGGGTATCTATTATTACCCTTTTCAGTGTCACTGTCTTCCAGCATCTCCATCTGATAATTGTGACCTCCATTTTTTGTTCCTAGATGTAGACTCTGTATTTGATTGTACTAAAATGCATATTGTTCTATGAGCTCACCTTAACTAGATCCAGATCAATCTGTATTACTGGCCTGCCCCCATCATTATTTATCACCTAGCCAAATTACTGTGTCGTCTATCTGTTTTACAGCATTGATTTTATATTTTCTTCCAGATCATGGATAAAAATATTGAATAGCATTGACTAATTTGGTCATCTTATTTTAAGGAATATGGATCAGCGTTCATGTCGTGTTCCCCATCAGTACCAGGCCTGGGCCGGGGAAGCTAATGATACAACCAGCGGACCAAATTGGGTGATGAATCCTGGTCAGGTGCCTCCTGAGGCACTTTGCACATACATGAAGAAGAAGAAATATATTGTAGAACTGAAGCAGATTCAGCCCATGACAATCAGAGTGTTACAAGGATTTGAGAAACTGAGGGCCTGAGTCTGAGCACACATGACAGTCATTGCAATAAAGCAGTTGATGGTACTACTACATAAAAGGAGATGTTCAAGCACCCTGTATAATTGGGCCAGAGCATCTGTATCACTATTGCTTCATAAATGAAACCAGCTGAGGTATTCAGTTCTCAAGATAACAGAGAGATGAATGCTGTGAGTCTGTTTGGATGAACAGTAGTAGCAAACACATGAACAAAAGGGATGGATGGGAATGAACACATATGAATTTAAGGGTGAACTCCAGAGGAAATAAAGCTCTTTATTGCCCATTTGTGATGTATGAAGACAGACTAAGAAGGTTTCCTGCCTTTTTTTTTTTTTTTTTTGCTTAGAAATATGAGGAATGCTGCATTTTGACTTTCTGACTTTCTTCTTTTTGGAGGAGGGTTCTTTGTTGAAGCATTGCCAGCCCACAGTTGCAAGGGAAGAAGGCAACTGCTAAAGTATTTTAAATGCAAGTTAGTTGTAAAAAATATTTTATCTCAAAAGAGGGGTGAGCTATGGAAGATGTATTTCCTTCTGTTCTAAAAATGTCTCCAACACTTACAAAGTTTCAGGATGAATTTGAAACTATTGCAATATTGAGACTAGCATGCATAATATTTACTATGGTGTGCAACATTATATATTTCCATATGAATATGTAACAAGATCTTCCCAAACCCAGCATCAGACCCCATATCTGCCTCAGTTTCCACACTCTTTTTACAAATGGATTTATTTACTGTTCATACACACTGCCTAAGGGTATTTCTACCCTTCGATCTGAGGGGTATGATTACTAGATCAAAGATATATATCTATGCTAGATTTGATTGAGTGAGCACAATTAAAAAGGGAGTGTAGCCATGGTGGTGTGAGTGCCAGGAGGGGCTAGCTACCAGATATGCCACACTCACTAAAAAAATGCAAAAATTAGGATTGTTTTTGGCTTAATTGGTTTGTGAGTTACTTGTTGTCTAGTTTTTGGCTTGTAGCTTGTTGCTTCTTTGGCTTGTAGCTTTTTGCTTCTTTTTTTTTGATCTGTTCCCGGCAAGCTCCCAGTAAGGAGAGTGAGGAGTAAGGGGAAAGCCGGGGAGAGAGTCAGGAGTGCGCAGAGGGCCCATCACAGTCCCAGACTGCATGCTGTGGGGATTTAGTCACATAGAGTGTTGGGGCTCTTAGGGATTGGCTTGTTTTGGCCTTGTTTTGAAATAGATTTAGCTGTATTTTTTGTTTATTGTGAAAGTCAGGGTGTTTATTTACCCCGTAAAAGTTGACAGCTGTGCTGGCCACACTGAGAACATGCCTAGCTTCTTGGATAGGTACATATTCAGGACGGGTAGCCTTTCCCACCGTTTGTACTGGTACAGCTACACACTCTTTTTAGTGTGCTAGTTCAATCAGAACTAGCATGGATAGGTCTCCTTGAGCTGGGAATTATACTCCCAGCTTGAAGTGCAGACATACCCTTAAAAGGTTTCTGCCTAAAAAGTGAGGATCCTCAGGCAGGTCTTTCTCCTAGCTGGAGTGGAAAGTCCCATTTCAGGTCCTCTCCCTAACCCAGTGTCACCTACAGTTCTTACCCCTGGGTGAACTGCTTGTTGGCCTTTATCTCCCCAGCTAGGAGGCAGCTGAATAGTCACAGATGAAAGTTAAGCCCAGCTCCCTTAAAGAGCCGTGCCAGCAGGATAAAGAACATGAATATTAAAATGTTATAGGCCGAAGAGTAATCACCTAACCCTATCCTCTGTGTTTTCTCTGAAAGACAACAATCCCTCCTCATGATAAACAGTATCAAAAGCAGCTGGTAGAACTAATAATATCACCATAGACTTTAAGGGCCAGATCCTCAGGTTGTTTAAATTGGCATAGCTCTATTGACTTAGTGCAGGGGTCAGCAACCTCTGGCACGTGGCTTGCTAGGGTAAGCACCCTGGAGGGCCAGACCAGTTTGTTTATCTGCCATTTTGTCAGGTTTGGCCGATTGTGGCTCCCACTGGCTGCGGTTCACTGCTCCAGGCCAATGGGGGCTGCGGGAAGTGGTGCAGAATGAGAAATGTGCTGGCTGCAGCTTCCCAAACTGGCCTGGCGAGCCACGTGCCAGAGGTTGCCGATCCCTGTTATAGAAAGAAGTAAGCTTACATACCCAATAGTTATTTTTCAAAATATTTTTGTATCCAAAACAGAAGAAGTTCTCAGATGTGGGGGAGAACCAGGCATTGTCTATTTTTGTTCTGAACCAGGTGCATTATAAGTATTTCCTGCTGCTGTAAATTGGCCATGGATGCAATTTTTACATCTATTTCATCTACCTACTTTCAGATGTCAACAGCCTTCACTAATGAAAACATTTCAAACAAAACATTCTGTGCCACAATTTTAACACACTATCTCTGGGAGGAAAATTACCATCTTTGGCTTCAAAGTTGACAAAAAAAGAGAATGTACCTTGGTACCATTAATGTACCTTGATTATTCCTATTTTTTGCCAGTGGAATACAATAGTTTATTATACTGAGAACTGTAATTCTTTAGTCTAATCTAGGTTATTTGGCTCTATACTGGGGTAAATGGATGGAGGTTAGTGGTCTGTGGTGTGCAGGAGATCAGAATAGATGATCCTTTCCACCTTTGGAAAAAGCTTTGAGATCTTGTGATGAAAAGTACATAGTGTGATTTTTTTGTTGTAGAGTTTGTCAGAGGCTCTGTTTTCGAGCTGAGTGAAAAAATGATGTTTTTCCCTTGTGGAAAATTTTGAGAAAAATGAAAAATAAAATGGGATCTTTTGGTGAAAAATTGAAAAATGAAATAATTGGATTTGGAAACGCCACCAAAATCAGAACCAAAGGCATCTGGAGCTAAAACCCTTCTATCTGAACCCTCAAATGCTGAAAGAAATAGGATGAGGTAGGCTAGGTAAATGGATAGAGTTGTGTCCATTTTCTGTTCTTATAACTAGGGATTACACAATTCATTTGAAAAATACTATACATAATAAATTATACTATAAGTGCTAGATTGTGACTATCCCTGTGCAGAAGGAGAGATTGTGAGGAACTCTCCTCCCTTTTCATTTCCACACAATAGACAGCCACAATATTGATTCTTGTGCTTGTAGCATCTAAAGGATGTCCAGAGTGAACTAATTATAGAGTTCCTGGTCCTTCACTGTTACTAGGGAGGACCAGGATGCGTTGTAGTGAGGAACTTAATAATAAACAAATATTTGCAAGACAAAGGAAGTCCTGGTTAAGGGAGTTCTCTAGTTCTACTTAAAGCAAGGCTCTTTGTGTTTATGGCTTCACAGTACATGGCGTAAACAGTAGGATATATACGGCTCTCTAAAAAAGAAAGAGCGGAAAGAAAAGAGACCCACCCCGAAATATGGCCAAAGTAATGAATTAGTGGGGAACATGGAAAATCAGGGAGGAGACTTGGGTAAAGAGCCGTCAGAAGGAGAGAAGAGACCTGTGAGTGTAACATCAAGAATCTTCATAGAAACCGAGCAGCGATATGTTCAAGTGGAAGAGGAAGCTCTAGCAGTCACTTGGACCTGTGAATGGCCCTGTGCCAATCTGTTTGAATTTTAACACAGAAGCAGACCACAAGCACTTAATGGCATTGAATTCAAAACCACGGAATGACCTTCCACCTAAGATTCAAACATTTTGTCTATGGCTGATGTGATTTTCTTTCAACACTGAACACATACCAGGGAAAGCACTCAGAGCAGCAGATGCTCTATCAAGAGCTGCAATTGAGCAGCCCCCCAGTGGAAGAAGAAAAGGCTTTAAAAAAAGATGTCATTGTCTACATTTACCTTTTTCTGGCAGCAATTCCATCGTCTGCCAGCCAACTTTAGCAGATTAGAGATTGCCAGAGACTGACTCAACTCTGGCATAGATAGTGGGATCAAAGGAGTCAACTTCCAACAAACCTACTACCATATTGCCAGGACCAAAATGATCTTCACATGGCTGATGGCCTGCTTCTGAAAGGATGGTGCATTTTTATCCCTCTGGGACTCCAGAAAGAGATGCTATCCAAAATCTGAGAGGGACAGCCAGGTGCAAACAAGTGCAGGGCATGAACACAACAATCTGGTGGCCTAGTCTGAGCAGGCAAATTCAGACTTTACTAGAGAGCTGCAAAATGTATAACAAATTTTAAAAAAACAATCCCTAGAACCGTTATTCTCTACAAAGTTACCTGACCAACCTTGGCAGTGTGTAGCCATGGATATGTTTTTCTGGATAGGACACATACATCATTGTAGAAAATTACTTTTCCAGACATATTGACTTGGCTATACTTACAGATCATCCAGGTACTAAAGTCAATATTTTCAAGATATGAAGCTCCTGAAGTCCTCATATCTGATAATGGGCCTCAGTTTAGCTCTGATACATTCTTAGCATTTGCACACGACTTTGATTTTTCAACATCTAACTAGTTGTCCACATTACCCCCAAAGCAACAAGGAGGAGGAGATAGCAGTGAAGTTCTTAAAAGGACTTCTGCAAATATCAGTGGACCTATATAAACTACTCCTGGCATGCTGATCAACATCCCTTGCATCTGGACAGTCTTCACCACAACTTCTGATGGGAACAAAATTTGGCTCTAAAGCTCTCAGATATTTGAAACTGTTCAGAATTTGTCAGAACTTCCAGATCCTCCTAGTGAAGACTCCCAAAGGACTTTTCTGGATGAATCAGGTTTATCTTCAATATTTCCTCAATGAAGAGAGGATCTGGAACCTGCAGGTACTCTGTCAGGGAGTCTCCTCTGCAGGGATCCCTGTGCACAAACTCAACAGAAGTGAGAACAGTCTGGAAGACTGGTCCTCCCCAGTTACCAGAGAAGACCAGGATGCACGTTGCAGTATAAAGTTCTTTGTTACAGGAGTTCTCTAGTTGCTGTTTACAGCATGGCTCTTTGCATTTATGTCCTCACATACATACATGTCCTACTTACAGCAACAAAAGGGTACTAGACACCCCATAGGTTATTCCCTATTCATAGCAGGTGCAGAAACTTAACCCAGTGTTGGCAGAGTACCTGTTGCATCTTTCCAAACTGTGGTGTTGTCCAGGTAGAATTCAGGCTCACTCAGCTAGAAAGTTTCCAAGGATTCCTGCTGGGACAGAATGAGTCTATATCATGATTTTGGCTTGCGCTGTAAAACCCAAAATGGAGCACTAAATGTTGCACTGTATGCTGGAAGTGCTGACTCTTAGCTTCAGTATTTGACACTAAACTGTGAGGATCTATAACATACCACTTAAATAGCCTATTTTTACAAAATAGTTTGTGCACTTCAAGAAAAGGTAGAGAAAATAGTCTTTTACTCTTAATGCGGACAATCCAAGGCTAGAGGTTAGGTAGTTATTAATTCATAGAGCTTGCAGCTTTTAGTACTTGTAGCTTCATTTTATTCTCTTTTTGATCACTGTAAGTGTGCATTTTTTTACCATTATAAACATTACAGATTTAAAAATAAAATGAAACCCTCTCTGAACTGCATTTTTCTTTTTTATTCCCAGATACTGCTTGATTTTGATTCTGGGTGACATGAGTTAATACCAAGTCAATGATAAGTTCAACTGTATTAAATGTCTTCAGAAGGGAGATGACTGGATTACTTTGACTGAGCCTGCCGGTAAAAATATCCAAAGATGACAAAGAAAAGGAGGTCAGTGGCAAAATAAATAAATAAGAAGGCAGAGGAAAGGAGATAGTGGAAAGATACCAAGATGCATATAATCAAGATAGGCATAACGTAGAAAGCAAAGGCCAAAGAATCTTGCAGAAAGCGGGGCAACTCAGAGAGCACCTATGCTATTCAGTAGCTCTCCTATGTCTTTTGTGATGGGAATATCAATCACTGGCCTTAGGCAATGTCTGCTTTGGGCAGTGCATTTTGGGGGTGTCCAGCTCCTGTGCAAATCTGCAGCTCACAGGATCACTCCTCCAACTCTATCTTCTCTATTGAGCCTCTGTGTCTAAGTATTGCAGGTCCAATGATATATATTGTGATGTTTTTTTATAGGTATGAGTACGTCCTCATATCTGTACCTCCAGTGATCTACAGAGCTTTCAAAGAGACTTGTTAACCTTTTTGGAAAAAGATGCACTTACACATTGCAAAATAAGGTGGATGGATGGAGACACAGAGAAAAGTGTATTTGCTGCCTCACTTAACGAACATATTGATTTTTTCCCCACTGCTATATTTGCATTACCTGAAGCATGCTTGCTTTTAATGTAGATCTACCATCCAGCCAGCCTAGTGTTGCTTTACTTCGCATTTTGATGGTCACAATCTTACTTCAGAAAGAATACTGTCCTCTTGTCAAGATACTAAGATGTATGTTGTAAGTTATGCCTTCTATATCCAGGACCAAGTTCTGCCCTGACTTGGAACCCTAAAAAGAAAACTATGGAATCTCTTATTTTGATTGTTTGATAGTCTTTTCCATAGGTCTATTTTAAAGGTTGCCATTTGCAGGAGAAAGGGCCATATTTGAGATCTATCAACCTTGAGAGTATCCCTTTAAAAACAACTTACCATTTTTTGAATAGCTGGTGCTCATTTTCCCATATCTATGTTGATATACACTGGAAAATTATGGGCTGTGTGTTCAGCTGACTCTCAGTCTAGCCCCCATTTTTGTGGACACAAATATTAGCAGCTTTGGGCTTGGTTGTATGAAGAGTTAAGGGCTTCTTGTGAAAGCAGTGAACACACCAGGGTTATAATGTTACAATACAAAAAAAGATTAGAAATGGTTGCATTGCTCCAAAGATAAATAATTGTGTTTAGGTGTAAAATCAAGGCTGGGGAAACAAAACCTATTCTGTGTGTATGGGCCTGTGGAAGTGGAATCTACAGGCAACATCAGGGAAAGGGTATACCCTGTGCCTACCTGCAAAAGACCCTGAAATTAGCATCAGAATGGATGGATTAGAGGAAATGTATCTTGATTTTCAGTTCACGGGAAATTCTGTAGAGTATTATCACCTGGTATCCCAAGGGGAAACTCCAAGGGACTATTTATAGTAAGAAATTTGAGCTATTTAAAAGATGTCAGCAATATATAATAGGAAAATACCAAAAGAACTAGAGGGAATATTGGAATGAAACAATAGAGTTAATTATTTGCACTTACATCATGCCTTTCATTCAGGGATCTCAAAGCACTTTCGTATCAGAGTATTGAGTATTATTTAATTAAATGCACTTGGTAATAGATTTGTTATACTTTGAGTATGAAAGAGATCTGGAAGGAATAAAAAGCACAGAAACACTTGCCTGATAAAGTGAATAGAATTTTATTACAAGAAGAAGAATATAGTCACAGTATTTTCTCCTGTTGGTGGCTCCTTATTCTCCCTGGGCAGGACTCTGAATTTTTTGGTTTGTCCAAGTGGGAAGGGTTTCCCCAGTCATTCTGAAACACCCAGCTCTTCCATCCTGCAACTTGTGCTTCTCCCTCAAAATTCCATACAGGTAGAGCTTCCTGAGCCAGCTTTTCCTGCTCCCACATTTTCTCATACCTACCAGTGTGGCACTGAAGGTTTCCCAAAAAAGAGCCACAATGTGCAGGTCTCCTGTTTGGAATCATTGGTCCAGTTTGTAATAATTTAATTAATTTTAAATTTTCCTTTGAACCACTCAGTTTAACACTATTTTAAACAAGCCTTTAGGATACAAATTCTGTATAAACAAATGGCAATAGCAAAAATCTCTTCCACAGCCCCCTACATATTTAATCGCAGTTATTCACACATAGCTTATTAAGTTTATCAAGTTTATTAAGTTAAAATCAACAAAGAAATTGCTTCTGTATCTTCATTTCCCTATATAGCGTTTTAACTTGATTAAGAGTAAAAGGAATTCAGCCAGGTGAGGCTGCCTTTACAATGCTGACCTCCTGGATCCATTTACAGCGCTATTGTTGTGTCTCTCATTATTACTAGTATGTGACATTTAGTCACATGTAAACTGTAGAGATCTGGAGAGGAGTTGAAAAGAAAATGAAAAATTTGCTAGATGAACACAACACAACAAATTTGGTAGGCAGGTCACATATTTTGAGGGTGCACTTAAGAATTGTCACATGTTCAAAGAGGTTCCAGAGGGTAACACTTATCTACAGAATCATTTGAAACAGGAGTTGCTAAAGCCATTCAAGTATCCCACGAAGTGGGTATTCACCCAGGAAAGCTCATGCTCCAAAACGTCTGTTAGTCTATAAGGTGCCACAGGATTCTTTGCTGCTTTTATAGCCATTCAGTTCAGCATAACAAAGCAAAGTGATGTGGTCATTGTCAGTTCAGTTTCTTGGCACGCCTCTGGGGCATAATTTAACCACTTGGGCCAGCCACACATGAAGTGAACTCTGGAGATTGAAAGTCAAAGTCCCCTTTAGATTTCCCTTTTATCCTGATTCTGTGGAATACGGTAGATAATTTCCAAAGAAAATATGCCAGTACAGCTGTTACTCTGTTGATAACTTGCATTTCATCTGTGAAATCGCTTTTACACTTGTTACCTGCCTTAAACATGAGCATTACATCTTTACTACGCTGTTGGATTCACTTGAAAGGTATCCTGCTCCTGCAGCTTGGAAAGGGGGCATTTTTAGGGGTTTGTTTGGAATCACAGAATGACAGGCCCATATAGGCAACAATGACAAGATATTTGGATAATAGTTCTCAGAAATAATAGTAGAGAAAAACCTTGTGAAATTGTGGATAAAAGGAACTTTTCTAGCACTATCCTATTTTAAGTACCATTTAGTATTCATCTGTTTCTGCTATAGTGTCTGTTCTAATGATATCTTCCCTGATTCTAATGTTCTCTGTAGAAACATGCTCAGCTCATATCTCCAAAGTAAGCAGATATTCATCCCACTTAACACAGTCATTTACAGAGAGGTATGTGGTGAAACAAGAATTCAGATCTCTGTGCTTCCTGGGTATATGGCTATAGGGCTTGATTTTTTGAATGAAAGAAGCAATATCTCAAGCCAGAAAATGTGCTTTCTGATTTTACATACTCTTCCTTACATTATTTTGGTGGTGATGTTTATCTCCAAAGAACCACATAGTCTTAGTGACAAGAAACAACTATTGTTTCTTTAATACTGTACTCAAATCTTTAATTCATTAATTCTATGTCCAGGTGTGAGCTCTGATAAGGAGATGTCAATAATATCAGGAGGAACTGAATCATGATTAAAATTACAAGTGATGGGCAACATCCTGTTTAAATGAAACAGGATACATTCTGCTCTCAGTAACATCTGTACAATTTTATTGAAGTCATTATTTCTGGTATTGTTTGTGATATATAGGAACATTCTGAACGGCAGGTTTCTTTAAAATAGTATTGATTTTTGTCATTTAATCTCTATTGTTTTTAATAACTAAAATATAAGTTTTCTCTCCCTGTTTTTCCACTTTTCCATTTGGCAAGCACAGGATCTTCCCC
This sequence comes from Chelonoidis abingdonii, assembly GCF_003597395.2. Classification (NCBI taxonomy): domain Eukaryota; kingdom Metazoa; phylum Chordata; order Testudines; family Testudinidae; genus Chelonoidis; species Chelonoidis abingdonii. Next base: position 303,070,574 of record NC_133769.1, on the reverse strand, counting down.
TTTGTACATTTTATGTACTATGAACCAAAATAGACAGAGCCACATTAACTCCTCATTTTGTGTGCCCTGAAGATGTAAGCACAGCTCACTGCTGTATTCTCAGAAGCCTGCAGAGGAAGAGAAGTACTGGAGTGCAGTGAGACAGCACTCATGCAGATCACAGCATTGTAGTCTAGGGAACTGGCTGGCCCAGTAGGCAAATATCCATTTCCCCAGACAGCTAGTCTAGGCCTGGCACAGCAAGTGAAATAATGTTTGTCAGTTATTTTTGTGCATGTTCCCCTTGTATAAAACACAATGCACTCAGTTTGGACTTGCTGGTGTGACTGTGCATCTCCCTGAGCCAATGGGGTCTACTCCATCATAAGGTAGAGATGAGGACAAACCATGTGGTAGAAAAGGTGGTTTCTAACAGAGAAGAATGGCAGTAAACAGTAGTTGGAGTGTGCTGATGGAAATTGTGTTGGGGATACATTAATTCAGTGCCTCCTTTTGTTGTCTGAACCATGCTCCTTCCCCATCAATATATCTCACTTTTTGGGCAGCCCTGAATAGCTGCAAGTCCCCTAGCGGAGGGGTACTGTTGGTGCCTTGTGTCAGTGCAAACCACACATCAGGAGCGTTTTCCGCTGCCAAGGGCCCCCCACCCTGTTTGGAATGTAGCCCAATATATTGTTGGCCTCATCTAGACAGTAGCTATTGTATGTGTGTTTTTGTTTTGATTTGTTAATTCCTTGGTAACAAAAAATTACTTAGGTTTTTTTCTTATAACTGTAATAATTTACTCTCTTTTGGCTATTTGAAGCTTCCGTCATTATGAAAAGAGACTTGCTGCTCAGTTCATTTTGCTCTGGGAGATGTAGTGATTCACTGTGGAGGTGGCAGGACTGTAGTATTCACTGTATGGACCTGCTAGCACAGGTCTGGCAGGATTTCCCTGTCCAGTGTAGGCAGAGCTTTTTGTCAGAGAAACATGTCAAAACACCAGCAATGCCAGCTCCAAGCATTCAGAAATCAAGTCAGGGCCCCCAAAATCAAGAGTCTGGCTCAAAAATAAGGAGATTTAAAACACTGCATTATAGCTATTAGCCTTCTGGGCTTAGCCTTTAGAGGGTCACATTTTCAGGCTTTTCTCTGCTACCATGATGGCTAGAAATATTCTTTTTCAAACAAAAGCTGTCTTTGACTTCATCATAGTACTCCAAAAGCTGGGGCTTTAGGAAAACATATCCCAAGATTCACAATAAAATCATGAGAACTGGCAACACTATCAGGTGTCGTCTACAATATGAATTGGATAACAGTGATTCTATCATAATGAATTTGATTGTGATGTGAGTATGACCAAAACATGAATATGATGTTCCAAATGGAAATTTCAATAAGCTAATCCTGCCACGACAAGCATTCCAATCTTACTCTCCTAATTGGCTTGGGTGTTGCACAACGATTACAGAGCAGAGTTGTGTGTAAACATCTCCGTATGTTATGTTGGCATGAATTACTATTGATGCAGTGACTTGCTTTTCTTCTGCATTGGTGCTATTCTGATGAGATTATTCTTTATGAGAAAGAGTGTCAGTGTGTTTCCCTAAAAGTCCTGGGTATTTAATTTCTCTTGTGTAATTAGTATTGTGTGCTTCTAACACAGAAATGTGGAGCTGCTTGAAGAAGCATTTAAAAATTCAAGTGGTGGAATAATTTGATGTAGCCTCCATACCATGCACTGGCAGAGCTATAGATTTTTTTTTTCCTGCAGTGAGAACTGTGATATTCTCTGGTGGATTGTTTTTTTGAGACGATAACCAGCTCAAAGGTTCTCAAACTGTAGTCCATGGATCATTGGTGGTCTGCACTGAGCATGCTGGTGACATGCAGCTGCCTCTCCGTCTTACCTACAACTGCATTAAAAGAAGTTAACCCCCTCTGAAACCTTATATATTTCTCCAGTATCACTTTATGTCTACACTACAGAACTTACAGTGGCACAGCTGTACCACTGCAGCTGCACCTCTGTAAGGTCTCCAGTGTAGCCACTCTATGCCGACAGGAGAAAGCTCTCCCGTTGGTATAATTAAACCACCCCCAACTAGCTATGGCAGCAGGAAAGCATCTCCCACTGACTCGGACTTTTGTCACTGACACTTATGTCTGTCAGGGGTGTGTTTTTTCACACCTGTGACTGAAAAAAGTTTTAGTAACAAAAGTGCTAGTGCAGATGTAACCTACACACCTTCTGGGTATGGTGTTCTGTCCCACCTAGAGGCACTGAGACCACTTAGAGAGAGTTAAATGAGTCTACTTTACAGCCTTAGCAAAAAGTCAGTTGGCTTTTAGCTCATGCGGTAGAGACTCATGCACTAAGCTCCAGATGTCCCAGGTTCAATCCTGCCTGCTGACGACCAGGGTTTGTTGGCATTACACTGACATAGCCTAGATAAGCAACTGCTGTGGTTCCCACAGTGATGTTAATGGTTGTTAATGGGAAGGAAGATTTCCACACAATTGCAAATGAGAGGGCAGGTGTGCCACAAGACAATCTTTGGATTAAAAGGTACTCTGCGTGTGAAAAAGTTTGAGAATTCCTGATTTTGCTCAGCCTTATAAGGCTACCTACTTATTCCGGTTATCATGGACAGTTCTGTAAGACACGTAGTAGCTATAACAAGTTGAGTTAGATAGACTGGCATACATTTCAGTATTTCTGCTTTTGCATGGATCCGTCTAGTTTTTTTGTAGCCCAGTTGTTGCATCACAGTGTTTTCATTTATGTTCGCACTTCTCCTAAGGCAGTTTCTTACTATATGCTTTGGTATAACGTTAAATGCAAAATAAAACTGAAAAACATTGTGGGGAATATTCATGTGAGAAACGGCCTTCCGACTCGTACCTACTGCTATTTAATGGTTTAAGTATTTCAAGCTCTTTTGATAACATAAGTATAATAAGGAATATTGATTCAAGTGTCGTCTGTGAGAGAACTCTCACTAGAGGCAGGGAGACAGACTGTAGTGAGTGAAGATGGTTTACTCCCAGGACAGTATTCAGTACAGGAATGCCTGTGTCTCTTACATATTGGATTTAAAACTTCATAGTTCTGTGTTCTTAAAAATCTCCTTTTATCTCTGACTGCATTCAAAGAGAAGACATTTTAAATTAAAATATCCCTCAAGCTGTTCTCAAACGTCATGTGTTTAATATTTTTTTTAAACAAAAAAAAGTCAGCCATGGAACAGAGAAGCTGTTTGTGCTTGTTAAAATTCAGTTTTCATGTTTATATCTCAGGGACTTGACTTCCCTCCTTCTTAGGCTAATGGTGACTTTATAACTTCAAATTGCTTGACACTGCCTCTGCAGAATACAGCTTTTTAGTTCTGGGAGGGCTCAACATCTTCCTGCCTGGAGTAAGAAACTGTGATGGTTTCCCCCAAAGGCCTGTAGAGTATACTGTATGATAGCTTTCTAGCATTAAACATTAATCCGAGAGTTTTATTTTTCTGTGTTCAGATATTTTTTCTAGTCTTGCTTTAAAATCTGAAATGTTCTCAAGAGATCCTAGACAGTAAACATTTAACAAGAACTTTCTTTGCCTTCTGTTCTCTCTCTCACAAGATAGCTCCTTTATTGCAAGTTTTTTAAACATGGAACTTTGTTCCTCCTCAATTTGGGGCCTGGTTAACAATTTAAGTTGATTTAATACTAGACTAAAGTAGTTATCTGGTTAAATTTCATGACATTTTCTGAGTAAATTAATATTTAAACATTTAAAAAAAGTTATTTGCTCAGTTTATAGAGCTAAGCCTCAAAATGTGCTACCTCACATGACTCAAGTCTGAGTGCCTTAATCACAAGAACATTCTGACTTTTGCTCTGATTTGGTTGTCTCTGCAGGGAGATTTGAGACAGATGGGTTGGGAGGAAGGGTGAGTTGAAAGAAAATATTCTTTGGCCACCCTCTTTTACAGAAACTTGTACCCAAGGCATGTAGCTAGTGCAAATCCTTATTTAGAATGTGGAGGTATCTGCAGAAGCATCATTTCTATAGTGAAAATGAGAAAAGTCATCATGTGAGTCCTTCCCATAGATGTCATAGGAGAATTTTATCATCAACAATTAATTATTTAATGTAAGTGCATTATCAACTTGTGCAATGTGTTGGTGCAATACTGGTGAAAAGTTAATCAGTGTGGTATGTCAGTTCATATGTTTCCTATGTTACCAATGGAATGCACTTATCTAGACAGCAGACTCTGGGCCACATCCTCAGCTAGTGTAAATCAGAGTAGCCTGGTGACTTCCGTGGAGGTGTGCTAATTTACGCTGTTTGAAGATCTAGGCCTTTAACCCTTACAGGGTTGAAAATATTGGTTAAATTTAGTGAATCTCTGTATTGAAATTCATGGATGGGTAACCAAGTCAGGATAATGAAAAATGATCTAGCACAGTGGTATGATGAAGCAATTTTGTTCCTTTGCGGAAACTTCTGGTGCCAAGTATACTAATGTTCAAAGCATCTCCTCCCCTCCCCTGCCTTACAGGTAAGATTTTGAATGCACATAGAACAGAACAATCTTTGCTGTAGGATGTTACTTTTCAGAACAGGTTGGTGCAGGTAATATTTCCAGTAAGTAGTTAATTCCTTATCTTCAAGCATTGTGAATCCAAGACTTTAGTATCTGACAGCTTTGTTAGTGCAAACTGAAATAAGATTGATTAAGTAGTTCCTCTTCTGCTGATCCACCTTTTCAATTCACATTATCTAAGCTTAGGTGGTTCCTCAAAACAATATGCAACCTCAGCCTCCCATTAAATGTGCTTGGACTACTCTTCACTTAGAGCTGTGAAGTGTGCAGGAGAAGTGACATTTAGTATCAGGCTGATATGAACATTCATTCATAAAAGCTTTTAACTTCGACTGGAATGACAATGGCATCAATTTTTGCCCTTTCCACTGCTTGATGTGCTCCTAAAAACAAGGTATTTCAGTGAGTGCCCTTTCTGGCTACAAGAAATTATGAAGAAGAGATACAGAACTATCTGACATCTAGCTTTATGAGGGTGGGGCCTCTGCATTTCACTGAATGAACAACTCATGCATTACACAGGCGCTGATAAAGGAGCTGTGGACTTTTAATACATTCACTCACTAGTATGCAAGTAGGATCACTTAAATCTCTGTTAGAACCTGAAACCCAGTGTTAACCACTGATATTGTTCTATGAATTAAAAGTTAAATGCGTGTTCATCCTTGGATTTATTCTTATTAGGTGAACTGAGTGTAACATTGTGAATGCAAAAAATTTTAATGGTATCTGGAACAGGTAACTACTGTTATATTCATTGTTGTAGGAGGTGGCTATATATTTGATTGATGGAAGAGGCTCATTTTTATGGAAAACGTGGTGGGCTACTGCTGCTGTGATCCTATATTTGTTTTATAAGCTGGTAAAATCAGTCTTTACATACTGGGTGAGAGAAGTACAAAGACTATCTAATCTCACTGTGACAGGGTTTGGGTGGCTGAGCGGACTAGTAGTTAGATTGCCTAGCTCTCAGCTTCCTGCTGGCTGAGTGGCCTCAGTCTTTAAGGCTGAGGGGATTAGGGGGACCTGGGCCCTCCCTCTCCACAGGGTCCCAGCCTAGGGCCCTGTTTATGTTAACCCCCTCCCCAGCAGGAAGTCCAAATCCGCTGCTCTGGGCTACTTCCTACCAGTCTGTAAGTCTGTTCAGTTTGGGACCTGGCCCCTCTAATCCAATCTACTGGGCGGCTGGCTTCCCACAGGATTTCTTCTTGGATCCAAATGGTGCCTTTCTGCAGTCCCAGGCTCTTACGGGAGGGGCAGCCACAAACTGGTGAGGGCCAGCCCCACAATGTCTCGGGTTCTCTCAGTCAGTAACCTCCAGTGCTGGTGGTTTCTCTGAAGTATTCCTTGGCTAGGGAACCAGTGCTTACTTCCAGGTGGCTGGCCTGGGTGACAGGCCAGTGCTCTGTCCCTTTTGGCAGGGAGAGCTACTTTCTGCCTCTTCAACAGCCATCCCTGAATTGAGACAGACTTCCCCACACTCCAGGCCTGGCATTGGCTGCAGGGGCTAGCTGGGTCTAAAGGCTCTCCTTAACCCATCTGTGTGGTAGGTGGTTCTCCTGTTTCACCATACTCACTTTATTAGAAATTGCTGGGAATGTAAACTATAAGAGTTGGGGTAGAAAAGTTTGGATATGAAAGAGCATGGGGATATCTGGTAGGTGACTATTTACTTTACTAGGCCATGAAATATATGAAATTAAGGAGAAAAATGCTTACATATCACTGAAAATATGCTGTGTCCCAGACACCATTGTATGCTAATTGTTGGTAAGTGCTAACTTTTTAATGGTGACCATTGCAACTAAATATATAATAGACTTAGACTGCTTAAAGATGTGCAAAGAACTGTAAAATGATCTAGTGTTTTCTTTATGGCCTCCATCATTCAAAATGAGCTTCAATAAAATGACCAGGGGGGTAGCCGTGTTAGTCTGGATCTGTAAAAGCAGCAGAGAATCCTGTGGCACCTTATAGACTAACAGACGTTTTGGAGCGAGAGCTTTCGTGGGTGAATAACCACTTCATCAGATGCAGGTAGTGGAAATTTCCAGGGGCAGGTATATATATGCTAGCAAGCAAGCTAGAGATAACGAGGTTAGTTCAATCAGGGAGGATGAGGCCCTGTTCTAGCAGTAGAGGTGTGAAAACCAAGGGGGAGAAACTGGTTCTGTAATTGGCAAGCCATTCACAGTCTTTGTTTAGTCCTGAGCTGATGGTGTCAAATTTGCAGATGAACTGAAGCTCAGCAGTTTCTCTTTGAAGTCTGGTCCTGAAGTTTTTTTGCTGCAGGATGGCCACCTTAAGGTCTGCTATAGTGTGGCCAGGGAGGTTGAAGTGCTCTCCTACAGGTTTTTGTATATTGCCATTCCTGATATCTGATTTGTGTCCATTTATCCTTTTCCGTAGTGACTGTCCAGTTTGGCCGATGTACATAGCAGAGGGCATTGCTGGCATATGATGGCGTATTTACATTGGTGGACGTGCAGGTGAATGAACCCAGTGATGGTATGGCTGATCTGGTTAGGTCCTGTGATGGTGTCGCTGGTGTAGATATGTGGGCAGAGTTGGCATCGAGGTTGTTGCATGGATTGGTTCCTGAGCTAGAGTTACTATGGTACGGTGTGCAGTTGCTGGTGAGAATACGTTTCAGGTTGGCAGGTTGTCTGTGGGCAAGGATTGGCCTGCCACCCAAGACCTGTGAAAGTGTGGATCATTGTCCAGGATGGGTTGTAGATCCCTGATGATGTGTTGGAGGGTTTTAGCTGGGGCTGTATGTGATGGCCAGTGGAGTCCTGTTGGTTTCTTTCTTGGGTTTGTCTGTAGTGGGAGGCTTCTGGGTACACGTCTGGCTCTGTTGATCTGTTTCCTATTTCCCGTGCGGCGTATTGTAGTTTTGAGAATGCTTGGTGGAGATTTTGTAGGTTGGTCTCTGTCTGAGGGGTTAGAGCAGATGCGGTTGTACTCAGTGCTGGCTGTAGACAATGGATCGTGTGATGTGCCGGGATGGAAGCTGGAGGCATGAAGGTAGGCATAGCGGTCAGTAGTTTTCGATATAGGGTGGTGTTAATGTGACATCACTTATTGCACCGTGGTGTCTAGAAAGTGGCTCCCGTGTAGATTGGTCCAGCTGAGGTTGATGGTGGGGTGGAAGTTGTTGAAATCATGGTGGAATTTTCTCTAGAGTCTCCCTTCCCATGGGTCCAGATGATGAAGATGTCATCAATGTAGCGTAGGTAGAGAAGGGACGTGAAAAGTGGACGACAGCTGAGGAAGCGTTGTTCCAGGTCAGCCATAAAAATATTGGCATATTGTGGGGCCATGCGGGTGCTCATAGCAGTGCCACTGATCTGGAGATATATATTGTCATCAAACTTGAAATAGTTGTGTGTGAGTATAAAGGCACAGGAGCACTGCCGCCACAGGTACCCTAGCGTCGGTACTGAGCTGAGCATGGAGATCCCTCTCATGAGAGCGCACAAGAGGAGCAGGAATTGGACCATTATTGTAGTAATCCTCTTCCTCTTCAAGAAATTGTGGTGAAGCCTATTTCTCCATCTCTTGATGATTTTAAGACTCATCAGCAGGTACTGAGGAGGGTGGTCATGGCACTGGACATCTACCTGAAGGAGATCTGGGGAAAATCCCACAAGCTGGTGGACATTTTTGACATCGGTGGCACTTGCTAGAATAGCTGTCCCTATAAATGAGACTATCTTAGAGCTTAATAAATTCCTGTGGCAGACCCCAGCTTTCCTCCCTCCGACTGCAAAAAGGGTGGAGAGGAGGTGCTATGTCCCCTCTCAGGGGTTTGAGCACATATATAATCATTCCTCTCTGAGCTCCCTTGTACTGGTGGCAGCCAATGAGAAAGAAAGACCGGTCACCAGGTGCCAACCACAAAAATAGAGAGGAGAAAAAGCTGGATTTATTTGGGAGGTGCAGCTTTATTCTGCATTAAAAACCAGAAACTTTTGCTGGGGAGCTATGATTTCACCCTTGTGGATACAGTTTCAAAGTTCAAGGACAAGCTCCCAGAGGAGGTGAAACAGGAGTTCCAGACTCTAACAGAGGAGGGAAAGTTGGTCACTAGAACAGCTCTGCAGGTAGTTTGGGTGCTGCAGATTCTGCAGCTCACAACATGGCCTCTGCTATGAAAATGAAGTGCTTGTCCTGGTTACACTCGTCTGGTCTCCCACCAGAAGTGCAACAAACAATCCAGGACCTACCTTTTGAAGGGCCATCACTCTTCTCAGAAAAGATAAACGAGATGCTGCATACTCTCAAAGAGTGTAGAGCACCCCGGAAATCCCTGTGCATTTATACCCTAGCAGTGAAGCCAAAGGTGTTCCATCCTTATCAGTCATAGCATTTTCAGGGGTTTGCCTCTGGAGCCCAAGCCTTGCCAGGAAGAATCAGAGTTTAGAAAAGAAGTCTACCACTCCTCTCTGCTTCAGCAGCTGCCAGTTCAGGCAGGTGGCATTTTCCAACAGCTCATTTTGATGGGCAGCTCGAGACCAGCGTAGCAGTTCTAAGAGTGCCATCTTTGTCTTTTCCAGTTTTTGCAGACTACCTGTGCCACTTCTGTCATTCTTGGGCCCATATCACAACAGATCTGTGGGTTTTAAGCACAGTGGACGTGGGACATACATTAAATTTATTTCTATTCCCCTCCTGTCATAAACAGATAGCTAAGGGTTAATGTTTCTTTCACCTGTAAAGGGTTAACAAAGAGAACCAAACACCTGACCAGAGGACCAATCAGGAAACCGGATTTTTCAAAGCTCAGGGGAGGGAATGTTTTGGTTTTTGTCTTTGTCTGGCTCTCAGCTATGAGAGGGGATTTTTTTCTATCTGTAAGCTTCTCATCTTCAGTTTCCCAGTTGTAAGTACAAAGGTAGCAAAACAATAGGCTTTTATATGTTTTGTTTTGTATTTACATGTGTGTGTGCTGGAATGTTTAAATTGTATCTCTTTTTGAATAAGGCTGTTTATTCATATTTTTCTTTTAAGCAATTGACTCTGTATAATTGTCACCTTGATACAGAAGATATTTTTATGTCTTTTTCTTTCTTTTTTATATAAAGCTTTCTTTTTAAAACCTGTTTGAGGTTTTTCTCTGGTTAAGGCTAAGGAACGAAGGGAGGGGGGAAATCTCTTGGTGTTAGCTTGACTAGGTTTGAATGCATAGCCTCAGGGGAAGAAGGAGGGGGGAAGGTAAATTGCCCTCTCTGTTTTGCATTCAAGGAGTTTAAGTACAGTATCGCCCAGGATAACCCAGGGAGGGGGAGCTGGGGATGAGATAAAGAGGAGACAAGGGGAGGAGGTTGTTTTCCCTTTGGTGTGAGACTCAGGGCTTCTGAGTCTTGGGGTCCCCCAGAGAAGGTTTTGGGAGACCAGAGAGGGAGTAAGGCCCTGGAAATTCCTGGCTGGTGGCAGCGAGATCAAATTTGAGCTGGTAATTAAGCTTAGAGGGGTTCATGCAGGCACCCAGATTTCTGGACGCTAAGGTCAAGATTTGGGAAAGCTTATGATACCTCCCTATCCCATTTCCTTGTCCCTCTTCAGGGACTTCCCTCATGAGGCAGTGCTACTGCAAGAGATACAATTGCTTCTTTCTGTAAAAGCTATCCTTCATTCAGGGGAAAGGGGGTTTACTCCTTATACTTCCTGATCCTGAAGGCAAAAGTGAGTTCAGGCCTATTTTAGATCTAAGGCAATTAAACAAGTTCCTAAAAAAAAAATAATCAAAATCCAAGATGGTTACTCTAGCTTCCGTTACTCCTTGTATAGGTGCTAACTTCCCCTCTTTCCCATAGGTGCTCTACCCCTGGGCCCCGCCTCCACCCCTTTCATGAGGCCCCTCCCCTGCCCCGCCTCTTCCCAACCCCTTCCAAAAAGTCTCCTCCCCAATTCCGCCCCTTCCCTGCCCCTATTCTAACTCCTTCCCAAATCCCTGCTCCAGCCCCTGCCTTTTCCCGGACTCCTCCCCTGAGTGTGCCACATTCCCGCTCCTTCTCCCTCCCAGAATGTACTAATGCTACCAAACAGCTGTTTGGCGGTGGCCAGGTGGGAAGCACTGGGAGGTAGGTGGAGGAGCGGGGATGCGGCATGCTCAGGGGAGGAAGAGGTGGACTGGGGGATGAGGGGAGTTTGGCTGCTGCTGGGTGCAGAGCACACACTAATTTTTCCCCCGGGGTGTTTCAGCCCCATGGAGTCGGCGCCTATGACTCCTTGCCTGGAATCAGGGTACTGGTATACTGCTCTCGACTTAAAGGATGCCTACTGTCACATGACGATTCCTCAGGGCCACAGACAACTTCTGAGATTCACTGTCAGCAGTTACCATTATCAGTTCACAATGTTCCACTTTGATCTCTTGGGTGCCCAGTGGTTTTTCAAGGTATCAGCCTTCCTCTGGAGGTCAGAGATCTGTGTCTTCCTTTACCTGAATGACTAGCTTATTAAAGGTTGCAGGTGTTGTCCAGTATAAATATAATACAATTCCCCTTCAATGCGCTCGGCCTGTTGATCAACACAGACAAGTCAGTCCTGTCTTCAGTTCAGAAAATAGACTTTATTTGAGCAGTCCTGGATTTGACAGTGGCCAGGGCCTTCTTACTGCAGGCAGGGTTTCATGCAATTCAAAACCTCATTCTAGACTTAAAGGTTTATCCCCACACCATGCTGAGAAATTGTCTAAGTGCCTGCTAGGGCACTTGGCAGTGAGTACTTATATAGTCCAATATGCCAGACAGTGTTTCAGACTCCTTCAAGGTTGAGGTGTATTTGCTAAGGAGGCACTACATAGACCTGTTAAACCAAAATGGATCTTGTCCTCCCTTGATTGGTGGACAGAATCTACTAATCTCTGCAAGGGAGTCCTTTTTGTCCCACCTCACCTATTTTTTTTACCTTACTCATGGATGCCTTGGACCTGGGTTGAGGGGATCACTTGGGACTCCTGCAGATGCAAGGTCTGTGGTCTATCCAAGATCTCAGTTTACACATAAACATCAGGAAGTTGTGAACCATCCAATTAGTTTGCATGGCATTTCTTCCTCACATTAGGGAAAGAGGCATATTCGTACTACATGACAATATGAAGACCATGTTTTTATGCAAACAAATGGAGGGAAGGGACTGGGTCTAGTCCTTAATACTCTGCTGGGAAGCAATCCTAGTCTGGGACTTCTGCGTCAGCAATGCTATACTTCTGAAAGTGGCCTATCTCCCAGATGTTCAGAATATACTGGCAAATTGCCTGAGCAGATGGTTTATCAATCACCATGAGAGGTCCCTTTACCCAGTCATAGCAAGGTCGATTTTCCAGCTCTAGGGAACTTCACAGGTGGATCTGTTTGTGACAAAAGACAACAGAAAATGTCAGTTTTGCTTCCAGAAGGGACACAGTCTGATTTCATTAATGGACACTTTTCTACTGCTGTGGTCAGTGTCTGCTGTACACTCTCCGTCCCCCAACCTCTCCGCCCCAATCCCTATTCTACCCAAGGTTATTTTCAAGATCAAGCAGGAAAAGGCCTGTATTATGTGGTGTCCACTCCACACAATGTAAATCAGGTTAAATTAGGTCAATTAACTTTATATGCAGCACCTTGAGGAGAGCCAGACACTCATAAAGACTAATTGATGATGAAATTCAGTTGGGAAGGAGCTGGTTGGGCTTGTGTTAAAGGATGAAGCTGAGAATACAAGGAGACTTCAGGGGAAGTACTGTTCAGTCAGTCCCTGGAAGAAGAGAGATTTGTTTGTGGCTACAGAGTTTGGCAAGAAGTCAATGAGGGAAAGTAGTCTACAATTATTCTGTGGGAGAAGGGAATTTGGGCCAGTAGACCCAGAGGGGGTGGGGCAGAAGGTAGAGGAATGAGTAGGAGGGAATCCAAGGAAATAGCAACAAGGTCTGGGAGCAAGCAAACCACAGTTGCTGGACATAGGGTCCCTGTCTGGAACTTGGAGTAATGGGATTCCCCTACTAGCCACTGGGAAGTGGCATGGGACCTGGCCTTGGATTGGAAACAGTCTGGAGTGGCATGTGGACAGTTGATCCAGTGAGACTTTGATACCTCCACAAAGGGAGGACTGTCTGGAGGGCTGAATCATGAAGAAGGAGCTCTGTGAGTCCTTGGAGGAATGTGGGGAACGTAGTGTGAGCAACTGTCAGAATGAAAGTGTCAGAACTGAGCTAAATCCCAAACATAGCCACAAGTTGGTGCCCCAAAGGTGAGTAAACCCCATGACAGCTCATCTTGTACTGATCACCCTGGCACGGCCCCATCATCCCTAGTTTTCACAGTTGTTTCATGTCTCAATGTTTCATGTCCCCACTCTCAAACCTGCCTATTGCAGACTTGATTTAACTGAATTGTGGACACCTCCTCCACCCCAGTCTTCAGTCCCTTCACCTGATGGCCTTGAGGCTTCATGGTTAAAATCAGCAGAGGAGACCTGCTGTAGAGAAGTCCAGGAGGTCCTGAACAATAGTATAAAACCATCAACTAGGACAGCTTCCCTTGCTAAATTGAAGAAGTTTTCCATCTGGATGAGCCTGAAAGAGAGATCCCCTGCTCTTGCTTCTATTCAGCGCATGCTGGACTACCTTCTGTATTTGAAATAGGAAGGAATGGTGATTAGCTACATCAGGGTACATCTAGCGACTATATGAGCATTTCAGCCTCCTGCAGATAACCGCTTTCTTTTCTCAAACTGAATGGTCATAAGATATTTAAAAGGTTTGGACAGTCTGTTTCCACAGTTCAGAACCCTATTTCATCACATAGATTGAATCTCATCTTAACAAAGTTGAAGAGTTCCCACCACCTTTGAGCCAATAGTGACCTGCTCTCTTTTGCCCCTTTCCGTGAAGGTGATGTTTTTAGTATCAGCCAGGAGCATGGAGGAGTTGAGGGCACAAGTATCAGATCCTCTGTAAAGTGGAGCACACAAACACCTATAGTGGAATGGACCTGTGCGACACATCTTAAAAGAACAACAGTTACGGAAAGGTTAATAACCATTTAGCTCCACACAAGGTATAATAGCATCACAGGGTCCTCTCTCCCCCCTGACACTCCAGTTTTTACTGACCCAGGCAGTGACAGAATGAGAATAGAATGAAAATAGATTGGCAGTATCATTTTATAATCTTAGTAGGGACTGCAATCAACACATTATAATCCTGGTTTTGACACTCATTTACTGTTTGATTTGGGTTAAAGATTTCATTTATCTGTGTCTGTGTCCCCATCAATAAAAAGGAGTATTTATACCAACTGCACAGGAAAGTTGGGAAGATGAATTAGTTAATTCTTGTAAAATGCTTTGGAGCTATGCCATAAAATGCTATATAATTCCTAAATATTTTTAAGTTAGAGGTAGCAGTATTGCTAGGCTGTAGCTTTGGCTATAGCTTTCTGACCTTAGTTAAAAGCTCATAGTGGCAGGAGTAGCCCTTTAATGCAGCATTTTCAGGCAAATTCAGTGTTACCTACTGTAAACACTGTTCGACAAAATGTGTTTTAATGATGAAGTAAATTAGCCGTTGCTCCGGCAAGGGACTTTCTGTTATATGATTCTGTGTATGTGCAAGCACTTAATCTGAAACCTGTCTTGCCTTATTGTGTTTCACTGCTCTGCATTCCATTATATCCAAATGCTTCAGCAAAAAATCTGATGTGGTAGTGGCAGTTAAGTCTGTTTCTGCTGTTTCCCCCATTTCAGCTGTCAAACTGTTTTATTTCATGTCACTACTCTAAGTTCAGGTAGGCAAGCTGAAAAGTAAGAGAAAGCTGCCAGCATTTGCCTTGCATGTTGAAGTTGAGTTTTCAAGGGAAATGATCTTATATCCTCAGCACTGGTGATCTTTATTTTCTCATTAGAGCCTTCTGTAATGAAGTAGGTGAAAAAGTGTCCAGTGTGGTTATCATAGAATATCAGGGTTGGAAGGGACCTCAGGAAGTCTTCTAGTCCAACCTCCCTGCTCAAAGTAGGACCAATCCCCAGACAGATTTTTGCCCCAAATCCCTAAATGACCCCCTCAAGGATTGAGCTCACAACCAATGCAGTGGCTTGAGCAGGCCAATGCTCAAGCCACTGAGATATCCCTCCCCACAGTTATCAGTATTGGGCTTGCTTTGAGTTTTTTCCTTTTTCCCTCTCTTCCTTCACTCTCCCGAACCTGGAGGTCTCCACCTTGTGTGTGTGTTACCTTTGTAGTTTTAGCTGTTCTAATTTATTGTGACCCTACACTGGGCCTGAAGGGGTTAAAGGACAGTACAGGACCCAGGTAGTGCCCCCCCCACCCCAGACCAGCAGAGCCTGCTCCAACTGAAGAAAGGGTTGAAAAGGGAGCCAATCCAGCATAGAAGGAGGAAGGCTGGGGAGGAGGACAGACCTACCGTGAAGGATTCTGGTATGGGTACTGTAGAAGCCTTCCCGAGGGAAGACGACTGCATGCTGAGCCTGATTGAGGCTGATGATTTTAGTTGCCTTTTCTTTTTTTTTTACCTTGTATTTGGCTGGAGGAGAAAGGTTGATGGTAGGAAGTGACCCATGAAGAAGGCACCTTCTGGGGCCAGACACAGTTGACTCTCCCTAGGGCCCTGGGTTGGAGCCTGGTTGGTGGGCAGGCCTGGGCTCCCCTACCAACTTCCCTTGCTACAGGAGGGACCTAGATCTTCTGCCCACCTCAGTACACCTCTGATTAATAGAGGGACTGGACTGGAAACCCTATCCACATGAAGGAGACACTAAGGATGCTAACCAGTAGGCTGTCTGACCCACAGGGGATCCTATTACAGATATACATAACAGCATAGTTACAAAATGTCAAGATCACCCTGAGGTCAAGCTGTTCTTTGTTGGACAGATGTTGAGAAAAACAATGAATTAGGCTGCTTCTGTTGACGTTCTTGCATTGTACATCTCGATCTTACATTTTTAGGACCTTGGAAGGTGGGAGCACTGCCAGCCCATCAGACATTTTCTTGCTTAGTAATTCATCTTTGTATTCATTCTCATCGAATGAAGCATATGTTAACTTGGCAGCAAATACCACAAATTCTTGGTATCAGAGTGGTAGTCATGTTAGTCTGGATCTGTAAAAAGTGACAAAGAGTCCTGTGGCACCTTATAGACTAATATGAATCTGACGAAGTGAGTATTCCCCCATGAAATCTTATGCTCCAATACATCTGTTAGTCTATAAGGTGCTCTGTCGCTTTTTATAAATTCTTAGGTAGCTGGAATAGGGGATTCACACTCACTAGAGAGAGATATCAAGTAACATGGTTACTTAAAGCTGCAGTTAAAGGGCTAGAATTCTAAAATCCACAAGGATAAAAACCCAAATGTTTATCATTATCATCTGTCTAAGTATTATATTAATTATTAGAGATGTCCCCATACCAAAATCCCAGATTCAAACACCACTAAAATCTGGGCAGAGGATTTTGGAATCTGGACATGGAATAGGTTTTCCTCATGTCTCTCACATCAGGCCAAACCATAAATTCAAGGAAGCTGACAGATCTAAAAGAATCAGCATGGATATGCTTGTCTATACTCAGGACAATTACCAGCAGCACAGTTTCTATGCTTTAACCATGCCTGAAACCAGACTAACTAGGTTCAGGGTATTTGAAGACTACAGTTGTCACCAGAGTTGCTTCAACACCTTTCCCCCTTTTTCTCAGTGATCTTTACTCCAAACTGTATGTTAGCCCCTTATTGATCATTAGTCAGATTGTCAGTGTCAGTAGATAATTTCTTAAGCAGAGACTTCACAGGTGCTTCCTTAAGAACATCTGGCAACCTATTCTTCTGAAGCAGGGGTTGGCAACCTTTGGAACACAGGGTTATCTGCTGGCTGCTGGGAGCTGTGGGGGGCAGTGCCTGGAGAATGTCAACATAAAAAAAAAGTCTCGCGGCCTGCCAGCAGATTGTCACATACTGAAGATTGCTGACCCTTGTTCTGAAGTAATTGACCCTCTTCCCAAAAGTAGAATCAATACATCTCAGCTGACTCATTGGCCGAAGAGGAAATGTGGTGAGGTCTCAGATTCTAGCCTCAAATTCCCTCAGTGCATTCATTAATTTAGTATTCCACACCTCCCCACTCCACCCCCACCCAATGACCACTAAGCCAATCTCAAAATCAGTTTCAAAGTGTGGCCAGATGAAGGAGTTAAGCCAAAACCCAAAATAGTTAGTTTTATGGCTGACATGGAGCCATGAAATCTTGAAGTGATAAGTACTGACATTAAAATTACCAAGTATAATCAGTCTCAGGAATGTATAACAGAACCTTTGCGAGAAAACCAAAACTAGCATGTAGGCTGAAATGTGATCCCGATCTGAAGAATCTTATAGAAAATGGACACACTTATTCAGTTCTAGCTGTAGATTGAGAACCTGCTGACGTTTCTGAAGATCTACAAAACTGGATTATGGTTTTCAGACTGTACTGTAATTTCTCTTTAATGAGAGGTAGGACCTCTGCAGATCTGAAGATGGTTGACATCCTCTTGATACATGATTAAGTATCAACGGTACCTGTCAATAACACCACTACAGCCTTTAGGTATACCAGAAGGTGGAATCTAGAAACCCAAGGAAATACTTATGAAATGAAGTGTCATTAAAGTGTCGGTGTCTGTACTGTATTACATATTTCTCATTTGAAAGGGTCATCTCTTAATGCCACTGTGCTTGAGCAACAAAACAGATGATGATCATTGACTCACATAAAAATATGCTGTACATTTTTTTGGATAATAGGAACCAAATTCAACAGAAGAAATAAGGAGAAGGGGAGGGGGGAAATACTTTCTCATTCACTTCATTTCCCTTTGTTTAGATTAGAAATGTGACAATGAAGTTATCATTGCTAGCTGATGTGAATAGTTGAGAAACACACAGTCATGCTGAAAATCATTTTGTTTGGCTTCCAAGTATTTTGGGATGATGCATGAGCATGTTTTATAATCAGATCATTCCTCTCAGTGAACAATGAGAGGAACACTCTCCTTCCCACCCTTCCGTCTATATGGAAAGTTCTCCTTCATCCAGAGCCTCAGATGGTACAAAATGGCCTAGCTGCACTGAAGTTCGGAGCTATGCTTATTTACACCAGCTGAAGATCTTGCCCTTTATTTCTATAGTTGTGTACAATACTCAAGCTGAAACTCACCTGAATTTCAGGCCAGCTTCATTAGAAAATTCACAGACCTTTCAACTGAATCTGGGCCCAATTTTAAGAACTCTTTGGCCAACTTTCCATCTAAATCATATTGATGTCATTGTTAGCACTGATTGAAGGTAAACCAGTTTAGAACTTAGTGGTTTCAACAGAGTTGTCTTTTGAGATACCAAATTTATTCAAACCTGAAGCTTAAGTCAAACTTTGGGAAGTGCAAACCTCCTTGGACTGAAATCAAAGAAAATATTCACAGAAAGTCTTGAGAGATGAAACTGCCAAACTGTGCATGAATCTGTATATTTCTTTACTTCTTTCAGGGGTAATACTTGAGATTATTATGGAAAAGCAAAACTTTAACAAGCCTCTGTTGCTATCAGATGTATCTTTAGTTTCCAGATCATTTGTTGTTGTTTTTTTAATTGTCATTGAGAATGTTCCCACACAGCAACTAGTCAGAGGATTGTTCAGTTCAATTGTCAACTGAGGCATTAAAATACAATAGCGAGTAATGATATTATACATGGAACAGTTCATTAGCATTATTTATTTAATATTTACTGAAAGACTTTTTTAGTCTCATTCATCTTCGTTTCTAGGATTAAGCATTTTGAGGCATTGTAGCAGGGTGGGGCAATTTATTTGGGATTCTTAATTGATGCTCAACATCCTCCTTAAACAATGACGCTCCCAAATACCCAAATCCCTTTGGAGTTTCTTGAAGCACTGTGCAATTTTTTACTTTCTGTAATCTTTTTTTTCCATTTTGTTTTAAGACCTATATACATATATCTTCTAATCCAGCTGGTGTCTGGAGTCCATTGCAAATTTTGAAGAGCAACAAAGTCACATCAGCTCCCTCTCATATCCCTCTGTGCCTCATTCATACAGTCAGGAACACAAACTTGCTTTATGGTCTCACTCTACCTTCGGCCTATTTTCTGCCGCATTAGGTATCACAACAACATAAGAGATGCAGAACATATAAAAATAAACAATTCAAATACAAACCCCGGTTATAGATACTTTTAATTATGTGCTTTTTTCACCTTTTTCTTTGTTCTGCATTGTATAAGTGGGTACAGTTGTTAGAGGGGAAAAAAGACTGTATTAATAACAAAAGCATCCCAAAGGTATCCTTATTCATATCTGGTAAACACACTGCTGACCAAAGAAAAATAAAGCAAGAATACGAATGCTGCAATAAACAGTGGCAAGTAGTGAGATTAGATGCAATTGGAAGTAGATGACTTTACATTTTATCTGTTTGTTATTAGATAGTCTAAGTCAGGGGTCAGCAACCTTTGGCATGCAAGCCATCAGGGTAATCCAATGAGGGGCCACAAAACATTTTGTTTACGTTGACGATCCACAGGGAAGGCCCCCTGCAGCTCCCAGTGTTTGGGAATGGTGAACTGCGGCCATGGGAAGCTGCGGGGGGGTTGTGCCTGCAGACAGTCAACATAAACAAAATGTCTCGTGGCCCCCAGTGGATTAGCCTGATGAGCCACATGCTGAAGGTTGCTGACCCCTGGTCTAAGTTATTGTAAATCAATCATGAAAGAAGTGTTTTAAATAATGAAGTGTACGGTGGCACCTTAGAGAATAACAGATTTATTTGGGCATAAGGTTTTGTGGGTAAAAAACCCACTTGTTCAGATGTCTGAAGGAGTAGATTTTTTACCCACAAAACTTATGCCCAAATAAATCTGTTAGTCTTTAAGGTGCCACTGGACTCCTTGTTGTTTTTGTGGATACAGACTAACACGGCTACCTCCTGATACTTGGGTGTTTTAAATGTTTTCCTTTTTCATTTTTCTCATTTCCTGACAGTTTTAGAAACAAGATAATTAGAATCTACATAACAGTTATGATGATTTTTTATGGTCAATTTTTTAACTGACTTCAAAAGCAAACTGCTGTTAGAAAGAAAGAGAGAGATTTCACAAATGTTTGATATATAATGACTTAGACTATATGGTTTTCTTTTATGATGAATCTGGAGTTCTGTAGGTAGATTAACTTTATTTGTTTTTGTAATTTATAGTTAGGCCCCTACCAAATTCATGGTCCATTTTGGTCAATTTCACAGTCATAGGATTTTAAAAAGAATTAATTTCATGATTTCAGCTATTTAAATCTGAAATGTAATGATGTTATAATTGTAGGGGTCTTGACCCAAAAAAGAGTTATGGGGGGGAGTTGCAAAGTTATTGTAGGGGGGGTTGCAGTACTGCTACCCTTACTTCTGTGATCCTGCAGGAGGTAGTACTGCCTTCAAAGCTGGGCAGATGGAGAGCAGCAGCTGCTGGCTGGGAGCCCAGATCTGAAGGCAAAGTCACTGCCAGCAGCAGTGCAGAAGTAAGGATGGCATAGTGTGGTATTGCTACCTTTACCTCTGCGCTACTGCTGGTGTGGAACTGCTTTCATAGCTGGTCACCCAGCCAACAGCTGTCACTCTCCAACCACCCAGCTCTGAAGACATCATAGAGGTAAGTGTGACAACACCGTGACTCCCCCAGCAACTCCCTTTTGGATCAGGACCCCCAATTTTGAAAAATGCCGGTCTCCTTTCTGAAATCTGTATAGTATAGGAATAAAGCACACAAAAAGCAAGATTTCACAGAAGGAGACCAGATTTCATGAGCCGTCATGTATGCTTCATGGCTGTGAATATGGTAAGGCCCTATTTATAGTAGGGGTGGCCTGGGGCCTTAGTTAAGTGCTGCTTTTTATTTTTTTGTATAAATCTCAATACATAAATATGGACGGAGGGATAGCTCAATGGTTTGAGCATTGGCCTGCTAAACCCAGGGTTGTGACCTCAATCCTTGATAGGGTCTTTTAGGGATCTGGGGCAAAAATCTGTCTAGGGAGTGGTCCTGCTTTGAGCAGGGGGTTGGACTAGATGCCCTCCTGAGGTCCCTTCCAACCCTGATATTCTATGATTCTATAATATAGATAAATAAAATCATATAAATGTAAGGCTAGAAGGGACCTCAAGAAGTCATCAAGACCAGCCCCTTGCATGAATGCTGTCATGGATTTCAAGACCAGAAGGGACCATTGTAGTTATCTATTCTGACCTCCTGTGTAACACAGGCCAGAAAATTTTGCTCGTTAATTACTGCATCAAGTCCATGGCTTCTGGTTGAGTTAAAGTAAATATTTTAGAAAGATACTCAACCTTGAGTTAAAGATTTCAGGTGACAGAGAAACCACCACATCCCTATGTAAGCTGTTCCAATAGTTAATGACTGTCACTGTTAAAAATGTACACCTTATTTCTAGTGTGAATTTGTCTAGCTTCAATTTCAGCCATTGGATCTTTTCACACCTTTGTTAACTGAAGAGCTCTGTACCATAAGAACTCTTTCCACTATGTATATACTCATACACCATGATGAAGTCACCTCTAAACTTTCACTTGGCTAAACTAAATAGATTCATCTTCTTTAGTTTCTCACTGTAAGGCATCCAAGGAATTGGGTATTCACCCACGAAAACTCATGTTCCAATATGTTTGTTAATCTATAAGATGCCACAGAATTCTTTGCCACTGTACGGCAGGTTGTCCAAATCTTGAATCTTTTTTGTAGCTCTTTTCTGAACTCTTTCCTACTTGTCAAATAATTTTTAAATTGGGGTCCCCAGAAGTGAACATAGTATTCCACTATTGCTGTGTATAGTGGCAATACCACCCCCTACCTCTATTCTATATTCCTGCATCTATACATCCCAGGATTGTATTAGTCCTCTTAGCTGCAGCACTGCAGTGGGAGCTCATGTTCAGTTGGGTATATTCCATGTGCCCTAAGTCCAGTTCAGAGCCAATGCTTTCCAAAATACAGTTGCCTGTTCTGTAAGTGTGACCTACATTATGTGTTCTTATATGTATGACCTTGCATTTCAATGTATATAAAACACAAGCTATTCAAGTGATCCCTGCTTACTCAGTGATCCAGATTGCTATATTGACCTGCCTTGCCCTTATCAAATTTAACACTCCACCAATTTTTATATCATTGCAAACTTTATCAGAGGTTCCCAGTAATCCCAAGAAAAATCACCAACCAGATTTTTGATCTATATGTCTATTTCCATATCTCAAGTCTCTGTGTAATACTAAAGTATAGTATGTGCATATCACAAGATAGCACAGATACTTAATACAAGGAAAAGTACTGTTTGAACTAGCATTATAGTTTTAAAAACAAAACTGGGATGTACATAAAGGAATATTCAGGCATTTGCAAATGAATTCAACATGTTCTTAATGATAAAAGTCAACATCTAGCTGAATGTTGCAGGTGATCAAAGACAATTTTGTGTAAACACTGACGTGTAAACACTGACAGAAACACCATAAGTTACATGCAAAGTGAAAGATGGTTGGATTCTATCAAACACTGAGAGCAATGGAAGGGTTTAATAAGAGCCTATTGCTTCATCATTCAAGCTGTGTGAACCAGCCCTGTATTAAGTATTTTAGTTGAATAGTCTCCGCTGTTAGGGGGAAGAAGTGGTTGCCAGCTAGAATTCAAACACTAAAGTGAGGCTTAACTAATTAGGCATCCCTGCCACGCAAACTGAACTTTTAAAATCTGATTCATTACAATATTATTTATACTATAGTACTGGGTTCAGTTAAAGATGTATTGAACGTTGCATTCTATATTTTTATAGTGGTGTAAACACATACTGATGCGAAACCAATTTTTATGAATTATAAAAAGTGTATTATAGTTTCATTCTACACAAGGGATTAATGACTATTTGAAGACTTGAGGAAGTTGAAAATATTATATGTATAATATTTATTGTCTTTATTTTAATAAATTTGTTATTGCACCGGTGCTATTTATTTGATCAATATTTTCTAGGTTTTCTATACAAATTTTGTTTCCAGGCAATACATTCTGTTGTTCTTTGTTATTTTCCTTTTAATTTAAAAGCTTTCCTTACCTTAATTCAAAGGAATTTCTGATATTTGTGTATGATTTTAATGTATTGTGATTGTCACATTAATCTTTCTCTGAGTGGGCACATGCTCTCATCTAATAAGTCATGTTGGCTATTGGTGTAAAGAACAGACAAGTCAATTTGCAGACATGAAAGCTGGCAAACAAAGCAAAAGGCAAACACAACTAGGAATAATAAGCACTTTTTCCTGAAGGCCATAAGACTTTTAAAAGATCCTCACTGAAGAAAATGGAGAATAGCTTCTCATTTTTTTCTCGTCTTTATTATTTAGCTTTCACTTTAGGATTAAGGATGTTAACTTTAAGAGGGAGCACCATGATCCTGTCAAAAACAATACAGGATGATCCATAGGAAAATTGGCTGATGATATACTCATTGTGTTCCCAAAAGCATCAGCTCCTTCAGTGTTCTGCATCCACTGCTTTATGGCTGAGAGATAATACCATTTGTTTCTTTAAAAATCTTTGCTAATCAGATTTTACAGTTTTGTGATGAGTACATTTGTGACTTAGCTTGACATTGACACTAAATATTTTCTGTTTAGACTTCTACAAAGTGAATTTTGTGTCATGTTTGTCTTTGTAACATTATTAAAAATTTGTAAAATAGGCCAGAGCCCTTTACGGACTTTGATGGCTGTTTGAAACTGGGAAGTCAGATATGAGCTAGATGATATGGAATTGAATTCAATATAGTCAAATGAGCAGCATATTCCTATTTGTAAGAAGCCTAACAAATATTTATTCCATTTATTTAGTTTTGTATATAGGGCTAGATCCTTAGCTGGTATAATTCATCATAGCACCATTAACTTCAACTGAACTTACACCAGCTAAGAATCCAACCTAAGAATCCCACTTTTAAATAACTTTAATCCCTTAAATGTTTCAGGCTTGTGGCACGTATTTAGAGAAATAGATAATGATAACTGATAGTCATGCCCCACTCTATGTACTATGGATAAGCAAAAATATTCTCAGCGATATTTGTTTTGTGTGTTGTTCCTTATATATTAGTACAAATCCAAAATAATGCCATTAATTCAAGTGGAGTTCAATACAAATTGAACTACTCTGGCTTTATATCTGAGCGTAAAATTTGTCCCATATTGCATAAGCAATCTGAGTAAGTTGTATTTAAATAAAAACATCACTGCTGCTTTCAGAAATAAATTGACTCTCAAATTTTGGGAAATAAGTGAACAAGAAGTATCACCAAAAAGCTAGAACAGAGGCAAAATCACACAACAGATTGTAAAGAAAGGGACAATCACTATGTTGATTACATATTTGTAGTGTTACAGGACTGGTTAAACATCTCTGCATAATACAAGTAAAATGTAAATAAAAACTAAAATTTATTGGTTATTGGTTCTTTCCAATAGGAACTCTGTCTCTAGATAGATGTTTGTCAAGCTATCCTGATTGACCCCAGTCATGGTTCAAAGAGAGTTTCTCTTCTATGGTATGGAAAAGCAATCTCTAGCCTTCCCTCTACTTATCTTCATTCTAGAATTACTGATTGATGTCTTCAGTTAACAGAAGTAAGATCGGATTTACAAGAAAGCAGCCAACAAACATGTTTTGAAAGCCAGGTGTGTTAGTGTGTACGTTTATGTGGAAGAGTTTAAAATTAAAAATGCCCATTTCTAGATATTTGGTCTTATTAAGATTCTGTTGTGCTATATGCTCTTTTCTTAATCCTTGTTTACTATTGATGTGATACTTTAATGTTTTGGGTACTTACCATAACAGTCACTTAGTCTGTAAGCCAATAAAATGTACTTCTAGAAAGCTCCAACAAATCAAAGTGGTAGCATTTTCATAACCACTTTGAGCAGGTATTATACAATGTGAAAAGCAATAAAGAATAAGGTGCCTTTGTCTTTACTGGGTGAAAACTTACCGCACTTCAGTTGTTGCATTGAAATAAGGGCCTTTCTGAGCTACAGTCTCTGGGTTGTTTAGTATTTTAATGTTGCAGCAGGTGCAGATAATTCATCACATTTCAATTTCATTTTTATGATTACTATATACAGAGACATCTCGCAGTTACACTAGCTAATTTAAAGCAAGCCAGGCAGAATTTGACTGTCTGTTGGACATAAAAACTTGAATGGTCCTATATTTTCTCCAGTTAAATCTTAATAAAATAAAAGTGCTTCTAACAGACTCACATCACAAATTAAGCTCATTGTAATTCTTGAAATTATTTAAAATGGCTTTAAGATCAAATTGAAAAACACTAGCTTAATTTTCAGCTTTGCACTTGCTCTTTAAAAAGTGAATTTGGTGCTTTTGAAAATGTACTAACTGAGAAAATTGGCGAACAGAGCTGGCTATGCACATGTAACTCAAATTGGCACAAAGGAGTTCTGAGTGGCAAGATCAAATATAGAAAGTTTCGAAGTCTGTTATTCACTTCAAGTTAGTGGATCTGATCCTTGGACTCAAGCAGTAGCATCTCATTCTTTTAGTTCCAAAAGTTGAAGGTTTGGTTCCCCCGGGACAGTCCAGCCACATAGATGTCCTTACACACACACAAGAGATAAAGGGAATGTAATACAATATTAATGGCAATACAAACTTCCTTTGATGGTCCACTTAATGTGCATTCACTCAGATCTGGCAGGATCATTTTTAATCATGAAAAAAGATTGTACAGTCTGAATGACTCTTTGGTGCCTGGACTCTCTGCTGACGCTGCCAATAAGGGAGCCAATTAATGCCGGATGACATTGTGGGTTTTGGTGGGATGTGGATATTTGTCCACTGGCCCCTGAAACAAGCCCACTGAGTCATTTTGTTGAGGCCACTAACAAGCTGACAAATGGTAGTGATTTTTGATCATTTCAGACTTATGCCAGATTTGATCAGAGATAGTAAAATGTTCCATATCCTATTACAATCCCCAAGCCATCCAAGTCCCTCACAGCCTAACACTGGAAAGCATATTTGGTCAAATAGGCAAAGTGTCAGGGACCCAACTGGGACATGAGCAGTTGGGCCTAATGACTGGAGCCATGGGGCTAGACAGGCTGGAGGTTAGAGTGGAGTCAAGGATCAGGACCCTGGGATACCTGGGACATAGCTGAGAGCAGAACAAGGGATCAGAAGCCAAATGCCAAAGACAATTGGGAGCCGGGGATGTGGTCAGGAAGTGGAGCCATGGTTCAGAACCAGGTCAGAAGCTAAATCCAGAGCCAATGGATGAGACAGGGACATAGTGGGGAAGCAGATCCAGGGATCAGAGCCATGGATCAGACACTGAATACTAGAACTAATGGGTGAGATGGAGACACGATCAGGAAGCAGAGCCAATGTCAGAGCCAGGGGTGTCAAGGATGGAGAAGGCAGGGGCTGAAGCGGGCACAAAAAGCAATGGAGCAGACAAAGCAGGCAGGAAGCAGAAAGCAGGACCAAACAAAGCTGCAAGCTTGGAACATGTTGAACAGCCAGCAAGCTCTGGCTATTGCTGGGTCAAGTAGTGGCTAGCCTCACTTCTCCTCCAATAGGGAAGTGCAATGGTGAAAAGCGAGTATGAACTGTGGAGCATGAACATTCATTTCTGGTATCCAAGACCATTCATCTGGGCCATAACCTTCCCAGTCCACCAGATGGGGTGCTGGAA
The DNA here is from genome assembly GCF_003597395.2 of Chelonoidis abingdonii. NCBI lineage: Eukaryota > Metazoa > Chordata > Testudines > Testudinidae > Chelonoidis > Chelonoidis abingdonii. The sequence goes on along the minus strand of NC_133769.1, from coordinate 303,044,165 downwards.
CAATTTGTATAGTGGGGGTGCTGACAAACATTGAACCACATTTTAAACTTGTATATGATGGAAATCACTTCAAGTCAGGAGATGTGTCCAGGGGCGGCTTCAGGCAGCAGTGCACCAAGGGCATGCCTGGGGTGGCAAGCAGCGGGGGGCAGCGTGCCAGTCACTATGAGGGTGGCAGTCAGGCTGCCTTTGGCAATATGCCTGTGGGAGGTCTTCCAGTCCTGTGGTTTCAGCGGCAATTCAGTGGCGGGTATGCTGAATCTGCATTATCAGCAGACCTCCCACAGGCATGTGCCAAAAGCCGTCTGACTGCTGTGCTTGAGGTGGCAAAATACATAAAGCCACTCCTGGGTGTGGCAGCACCCCTAGCACTTCTAGTTCCAGCACCAAAAATGCTACCAGATAGTAAAGTCGAACTTGGTTTTGCTCAGAAGTCATGGTTTCTTGGATTTCATATTCTTCCTGACCCTAAATCTCCGTGGGAGGGGGAGGTGTATCTGAACAGTCAGGAAAGGGATTTTCTGTGTAGGGCTTCAGGAGGGGCACGTGACACACTGGGTGGACTTCCAAATATTTGGGCAGCTTAAGTCAGAATGCTATGGGTTGACTTGTTCAACTATTTTCAATGGACCCATTCTAATCTGGTAGATGGGTGGGAGGATTTGACAGGTTCTGCAGACAGCCAGACCTTGTTCCTCACTCTTAGTGTTGGTGCAACTTGATGGTCTCAGTTGGCATGGCACGTATGTGTTTCCTTGGTGGCTTCCAGATGCTCCATAAGTTCTTGGTGAACTTGGGGATGGTGGGTAACAAGATCTGTCACAGCAGGAACTTGCGAGTCTGCAAATGGAACTAGATGGTGATGAGGCATAAATTGGCATAAAATGGACTGTATCAGATGGAGGCATGGATGGAGTAATTGTAAGCAAACTCGTCATATAGCATGAGAGTGACCCAGTCATCCTGGGGATAATTAAGGACGCATCAAAGGAATTGCTCTATGATTTAATTTACCCACTCCATATGTCCATTGGTCTGTGGGTAGTGGGAGGAGGACGTGAAGAGTTCAGTTCCTGGGAGTTTACAGAATTTGTGCCAGAATTGTGAAGTGAATTGTGAGCCCTGTACAGACACTACTCTTGGTGGAAATCCATGAAGCTGAAAAACATGCTTTAGGAAAGGGCAGGCTATTTCCTGAGCAGTGGGGAGAGCATGAAAAGAAATAAAATGTACCATATTTGTGAAAAAGATCAATAGCTACCATGGTGATGATGCAACCATGGAAGTGAATTAGTTTTACAATGAAGTCTAATGAGGCCACACCCAGGTTTGAGGTGGGGTGGGAAGAGGCTGGAGTAGATCAAGCTGTTTAGCATGGTGGCCACTTGTTCCAACAGCACATGCCACAGGAGCTGACATATTTTTTCTTGTCAGTATTCATTTCTGGCCACCAGAAACTTCTTACCACCAAATTCTGAGTTTTATGATGGCCAAAATGGTGTCATGGCACAGTCTCAACACTTTATGTCTGGGCTGACATAAAGTACTGTGATACAGTACACCATTGTGCAAATGGAAATCTGAGATGACTAGGGTGTCAAAGGTCTGACAGATTTTAGCCAGTTGTGGTCTTTTGGGAGTAGTGTACAAATAAGGGACACAAACTCCAAGGTTGTGGGTCTACAAATAAAATTAGATGGTCATAGCACAACATCTTGGGGAGCTGTGGTGAGGTCAGCATATTCATTCTTGTGGGAATGGGTGTCTGCTTTCCTATTTCATTATCAAGGGTGGAAGGTATTGATGAAATCTGGCAAGGAAAATCTGACACCCTTCACCCCCACAATGGAGGATGGAGTTGATTATGGGTGCCTGTATTTTGCAAAAATGCAGCTCTGATAGTGAAGTTTGAGCAGTGGTAAAAGGTTTGGTCTGGTCTGGATGAACACGAACAGGAGCTGAAGTGAAGGCTTTCTTTAGCTGATCAAAGGCAGACTCTACTGCCACTGATCAGACAAAACAAACCTGTTTTTGGAAGAGTGCAGTTATTGGTTTTACCTGCACCGATAAAAATTGGCAAATCCAAGAAATTGCTGAAATCCCTTTGCATCTTGTGGGATGCACCACCCAGTGATGCCAGACACTTTCCATGGATATATTGCTAGGCTCTAGAGAGAAATGATATAAACAAGGAACTCAATAAATTGTGTCCTTGCTGAATTCATATTTCTTTGGCTTGGTGTAAAGGTGATTCTAGGGAAGTCTGTCAAGGACAAGGTGAACATGTTGTTCATGGAACATCAACTGTTTGGAAAAGACAAGAATATATGTAAATAGATAAATCAATCTAGCATGTCTTTGAAAATGCAATTCACTAAATCCTGAAGTGTAGCTGGAGCGATGCATAGTCCAAATGGCATAACTAACTACTCAAAATGTCCTTATCAAGTGTCTTCTACTCATCAACTTCCTTTATATGGACCAGATTGTAGGCTCTGTGTAGATCAAGTTTAGCAAAATCCCCGACTGCATGAAATCTCCCAAAAAGTTCATTAATAGTTGGCAATGGGGAGCAATTTTTGAACTGTTACTCTGTTCCAGGGGTCCCCAATGCGGTGCCCACCGGGCCATCTAAATGCACCCGCGTCCTGGCCGGCAGTTGACCATCTGCTGAAATGCTGCTGAAATTCGGCGGCATTTCAGCAGCAACTCCTTTCGATGACTCTGCTTGCTGCCAACAAGCGACATCATCGAGAGGCATCGCTGCCGAAATGCGGTCGAAATTCGGTGGCATTTCAGCGGATGCTCGACTGCCGCCACGGTCCTTTGTCTGGCGCCCGCCAGACAAAAAGGTTGGAGACCACTGCTCTATTCAGAGCCCAGTAATCAACACAGTGGAGCAGGGAGCCAGCTTTTTTTTTTTTTTTTTTTTTTTTTGTCACAAACAAATTTGGAGCCCTTGCTGCAGTGTTAGAAAGAAAAATAACTCTCTTCTCTACATTCTCACAGAGGTATTTCTAGAGTGTCTGGAGTTCTGGTTCTGAGAGGGAGTAAATATGGTTGAAGGGAACATCATCCCCAGGCTGTAGACTGAAGGGGTAAACGTAACTCTGAGATGGTGACAAGACATAGATTCATAGATTCTAGGACTGGAAGAGACCTCGAGAGGTCATCGAGTCCAGTCCCCTTCTCTCATGACAGGACCAAATACTGGACATCAACTGTCCTTTTGTCAAAGGTATCAGTGTGGTCTTGATATTTCTCTGGAATACCCAAAGTGGATGAAGAGGTGATGGGGAGGCCAGCATCTACCATTTAAGTCTATTCTTCAGTCACTGAATCATGAGGGGGTTTGGGTCTGACACCTGACCTTAGGAGACATGACTGGTGGCAGAATCTTGATGTAAAGCTTAATGTGTCTGTTCCCCACTGCATAGGCAGGTTGTGCTCAACCAGTCAAGGAATACCAAAGATGATGGGGAAGTGAGGGGTGTAGATCAGTTCAATCTGCAGAACCTTCCAGAGCCCTGGAGCATGGTCACAGTCAGTAGTGTCATTTGATCAGTAACTAGGCCAGAGGAGAGGGGGGACTCATCAATTGATTTCACCAAATCTGGGATGGTCTTACACTGAATGGGAATGTGATGGATGTGAGCAAAATCTGGGTCCATTAAGATATCAGAAGCTCCTGAGTCCACCAGCACCCTCAGCTTGACCTCAGCAATGTCAGGATGTTGTGACCCAGGGGTCGGCAACCTCTGACACGCAGCTCGCCAGGGTAAGCACTCTGGTGGGCTGGGCCAGTTTGTTTACTTTCCGTGTTGGCAGGTTCGGCCAATTGCGGCTGCCACTGGCCGCGGTTCACCTCCCAGGCCAATGGAGGCATCAGGAAGCGGTGCGGGCAAGGGATGTACCACAGGTTGCCAATCCCTATTGTAACCAAAGAGGAAATTGGAGGGTTGTTTGTTGCTGTCAAACTATGGCCAGGGTACTGATTAACAAAATGGACTTTCCTATCCGGGGCAATACACAAGTCTTTCTGGGGGCCCATCCCCAAAAAGTAGATATAAGTCTTGAGCTTTGTTGGCTCCTTTCTGTGTCATTAAAACAACCAATATGGCTGGCCTGTGAGAATTGAAAACTGGACTCCTCTTCTAGCTGATGTTCAGCCAGCTGATCATCCATGCTGATGCACAGCTTGACTAAGACATCTAGGTTAGGTGGTGGCTGTACTGGTGGCAGCTCATCCTTAGTTTCTTCATTTAAGCCAGGCTGGGAATGATAGCACTGTTCTGCCTCGTTCTGTCTAGAATTGGCCACTAAGCACTGGAATTTTGTGGTGAACCTGATGACAGGTCTATTCCCCTCATGCAGGTTCCAAAGCACTCTCTTGGTGGAGTGAGTACAATTTGGGACATTGACAAAATCACCATGGCTCAGACTAATTTCTCAAGCTGCCTCAGCCTGGGGCTGGAAGTCTCTAGGATAGGAGATGCCCATACCAGGGCCTCCCTGATTAACAGTCTGATAATGAGCCCCACTTGGGCCTGGTCAGTGAGAAATGGCAGAAGTTGTGGCATAAACAGGAGCCAACATTAATTCAGAAAGCCGCAAAATCCCTCCCCCTCATCACTGTCAAACTGGGCTGGCAGCAGAATCTTCAGTTCCTGGTGGACCTCAGTAAGATCTGTACCTGCAGGGCTGTGATTTGGATCTGCAGACTTTTCAAAGTGTCCCTTACCTTTGTTGGGAAGACTTTATTGGGGCGGGGGGGGGGGGGTGTCAGACTTTCAGCTGAGCCTTCTTTCTTGTAATTCTTTCTTGTGCTACTCAGAGTGTTTAAGTTTTAAAGCTTTTGTAATCAAATAATAAAATAACAGCAAAGAGTGCTGGGGGGGTAGTCCCCATGTCACTCAAAGGAAGGAAAAAAGCATTAGTACTCCAGGCCCTAGCCCACTTTTATACTCACACTCACACTAATCGAGGTTGGCCGAGCCTGGGTGTAACATAAGAAAAACAGGGGGACGGGTGGCTGAAAGTTCTTGTCCTGGGCCCAGGTCATCCGGAATCTGCTGTAATCTCTGAATTGCTTTAGCTTTTAGGAGGGTTTTACGTTCAGGGTTCCTTTGAGGGTGTTTTGTTTCATGACCATTGTTCCTGGTATTTTTTGTACCAGTTCAGACCAGCTTTCTGTGGTCTCCGTAACTTTCCCAAAACACACCGGCTCCAGGGAAGCACAGCTTTGTTCCCCCCCTACCCACCCCCATCTGTCATCTCTGTCTCACTTGTTTTTTATTTTTGCAGCCCTGGTTCAGTGTCCTTTTTTTTTTATGGTTGTCTGTGGCTAAGTAAAAAATAAACGCAGCTGCACATTTTTTTTTTTAGTGCTGTGACCTTGAACTGGGACCAGCGTAGCGTCTTATTGTTGGACTAAGCTACCTAGCTACAGTGAAAAGTTAACCTGTTCTCTGCTCTTTTCCTCCTTTCCCCTTTGGCCTTTTGCAACCTGCAAAAAAATCTTTTATTTCACACTCACATCGTTAATCCTTCCCAAAATGCCCTGCAATGCTTGCAACAGCATTAGCAATATACAATGCTAATCTGCCTCCCCCAAGGGGGGAACTCCTTGAGGGAGGGAGCCATTGGGGTATAACACTGTCAGGAACATGACTAAAAAGGGAAATTGGGCCTAATGTTGGAGCCATGGGAGTAGCCAGGCCTTGAGGTTAGAATGGAGTCAAAGATCAGGATCATGGATTTCATAGGGCTGTGGTCAAGAGCAGAGCCGAGGATCAGAGTGTACGGGGAGACTTTGGCAAACCAGTAAAGTGCCTGAAACCACTACGACTTATTGTTAAAGGCAGCCTAGTCATCAACCTGTAAATTGGCCATTCAGCAATTTCAGCTTGACCAAGGCCGGGGAGGGGAGGTTTGGGGTGCCTCAGAAAGGGCAGCTTGACCCTGCATCCTTCCTGATAAGAACTGTGTTGAAGTTGCTGATACACGCATTTTAGAAGAGCAGGATGTACCCCAGGAGTGTCTATTGGGGCCTCCAGGCTGGAAAAACCCACACTTGGTTATTCAATAATCAGAAGGAGCCTCTTGCTTGACCATTGTAAATGCTGGCTTCACAAGTTTTCTGTAAGGGACATGTCATTCTATTACTAATGTATAAATAAGGGAGAAAAGCTTGAGATAATTGGACTTGTTTGGGGACTCTTTTGGACTCTCCTTCTGGATACATCTTGCAGTCCCCACCGACAGATGGAAGATTTGGCCAATGGAAGGCTGCCACAGTGTCACTTGAGAGCCACAGTCAGCTTTGGTAATTATAAAGGGTTGGGGGTGTTTTATCAACCTGTTGTGGATGTGTGTAAAAGCTTGAGACTAAGTAAAGTTTATCTTTAAGTGAAAGCATTCTTGTGTTGTGCTGTTTGTGCCAGCCATCTATTGGTCCGATGGCTGTGTCTCCCCTGATTTATTTCCTGACACCACCTTGTACAGAGTAAAAGTTATCAAGAGCTTTGAGTTGAAAGAACCCCAGGTAACAAGAGCCAAGAATCAGAAGCTGAATGTCAAAGCCAGTGGGTGAGCCAGAGATGTGGTCAGGAAATGGAGCATGGTCAGAGCCAGGGGTCTCAAGGATGGAGAAGGGTAAGGACTGGAGCAGGCACAGGAAGCAGGACCAATCACAGCTACAGGTGTGTAATGTGTTCAGCAGCCAGTGAGCTCTGGCTCTTGCTGGGTCAAGTAATAGGTAGCTCCATGCCTCCACCAATCAGAAGGTACAATCAATCAGGTAGCCCTGGCTAGGATCAGCTGTATCCAGTGTGTTACTAGGAGACTGACCCTGCTGCAGCTGAGTCCCGGCACAAAGCTTCATACTGTCAACTCAGGAGGATTGCTTGATTCCAACACCCTCCGGGTCAGATTCAGACCTCACACATAACACCGGTATAGTGCTCCTGATGTACATCAAAGTGAGATTAAGAATCAGGTTTAGTGTTTCTACTGGATCTTTCTTTCTTTCTTGTATATTTTATAAGTGAATTTAGCCTTTCAGGAAGATTCCAGATTGATAACACTGGAAACTCCTGAAAGACTAAAGCCATAGAACAGATGCAGCTCTGGCAGCAGCAGCAGGATTGATACTAATACTTACACGGATGTTCAAATCCTTTTACTAGCATTAAATTAATTAATCCTCTCTATGTCTGTGTCAGGTAGGTAAGTATTATTAACCTCATTTTACAGGTGGGGTAGTGGAATAAAGTCTCTTAGAAATTAGATGACTTGCTCAAACTTCACTTGTGGTGCTGTTAATCACCATAGTTGATAGTGCTCACTGACTCTAAAAATTGCAGAGATGATGAGCAGGGATCCTAGAAATCCATTTGCCATGGAAAAATCTTATTACATTTTGTGCAAAAAATAAAAATATATATTAACTATTAACTAAATGTTGCTGAAAGTAACAGTGTCACTTATTCAATCCATGCAGCTTCCCGCTCTTGTGATTGTTTTTTGAAAGCACTTTAAATTTACATAAGCAGCAAAGAATCCTGTGGCACCTTATAGACTAACAGACATTTTGGAGCATGAGCTTTCGTGGATGAATACCCACTTAGCTGGATGCATGTAGTGGAAATTTCCAGGGGCAGCTATATATATGCAAGCAAATTAGAGATAACGAGGTTAGTTCAATCAGGAAGCATGAGGTCCTGTTCTAGCAGTTGCAATGTGAAAACCAAGGGAGGAGAAACTGGTTTTGTAGTTGGAAAGCCATTCACAGTCTTTGTTTAATCCTGAGCTGATGGTGTCAAATTTGCAAATGAACTGAAGCTCGCAGTTTCTCTTTGAAGTCTGGTTCTGAAGTTTTTTTGCTGCAGGATGGCCACTTAAGATCTGTTATAGGTGTGGCCAGGAGGTTGAAGTGTTCTCCTACAGTTTTGTATATTGCCTTCCTGAAGGTACAACCTCATCTGGGTCTAACCCCTCAATAGGACCACACCTACAAAATCTCCACACAAGCGGTTCTTCAAACTACATACCCTGCACGAGGAAGAAATAAGGAAACGATCAAAAGAGCCAAGATATGCTACCCAGAAGGCCTTCTCTGCAAACAAACGCAAGAAAGAAACCAACGGCTTCCACTGGCCATCACTACAGTCCCCAGCTTAAACTCCTCACATATGGCATCGGGATCAGGGATCTACAACCATCCTGGACAATGATCTCACACTTTCACAGGCCTTGGGTGGCAGGCCAGTCCCTCGCCCACAGACAGCCTGCCACCTGAAGATATTTCTCACCAGTAACGCACCTGCCGCACCATAGGTAACTTTAGCTTCCAGGAACCATCCATGCACAAACCTCTGATCCACAACTCTGCCCACTATCACACCAAGTGACACCATCACAGGAGCTAACCAGATCAGCACACCGATCACCGGTCATTCACCTGCACGTCCCAATGTAATATATGCCAGCAATGCCCCTCTGCTATGTACATTGGCCAAACTGACAGTCTCTACGGAAAAGATAAATGGACACAAATCAGATATTAGGAATGGCAATATACAAAAAATCGTATGAGAGCACTTCAACCTCCCTGCGCCACACTATAGCAGATCTTAAGTGGCCATCCGGCAGCAACAAACTTCAGGATCAAACTTGAAAGATAAAAACTGGCTGAGCTTCAGTTCATCTTGCAAATTTTGACACCATCAGCTCAGGATTAAACAAAAGACTGTGAATGGCTTGCCAACTACAAAACCAGTTTCTCCTCCCTTGGTTTTCACACCTCAACTGCTAGAACAGGGCCTCATCCTCCCTGATTGAACTAACCTCGTTATCTCTAGCTTGCTTGCATATATATACCTGCCCCTGGAAATTTCCACTACATGCATCTGACGAAGTGGGTATTCATCCACAAAAGCTCATGCTCCAAAACGTCTGTTAGTCTATAAGGTGTCAGAGGATTCTTTGCTGCTTTACAGATCCAGACTAACACAGCTATCCCTCTGATACTTAAACATACATAGCTAATCATAGTCCAATAAATGGCTTCTGGTGTATATGTTACCCCAAGAAAATAAGCTCAGGGATCCCAGAGTAACCCTCTTGTTGCTTTCTTCCAGATTCCCAATCTGTTCCTGCAAGGTGAAAGGAGGGGCCCCGCCCTAGTAGAATTGCCAGGGTTTACCCAGGATTTCACCAAGCCCTTCAGGAAATTTCCCCAGAACAGAGTAGATCTGTTCACCGCTGAGAGGACATGGATACAGCGTTCAACTCAAAGTATTGACACCCTGGCAGTACTTTTCTAAAACAAACTGTGATCTTTCTTTAGTGTTACCAATCTTTCCTCATACAATTAATCTAAACCTAAATTAAATCTTAAACATAAATCTTTTAGCACAGATATGCAAGTTAAAGAACCTAAGACTGTAATGTCATACAGTTGGAATGGTTTAAGTGATTATGTTCTGCATGTGGTGATCTGTCATATGCACAACACTGAAAGAGATCTTAGTAAACCCTAAACTTTATACATAGTAACATAAATGTACACACAACAGACACTCATCTTTATTATCCCAAGTTTACACATTCATTACCCCTATTTCTATTCTATATCCTATACTCTGGCTGGCATGTTTACTCTCTCTAGATTCTCTCCTTCTGTTCTGTCAGGGTCAATCAGTTCCGTCCCAGCAACGCCACAGTGGTTGCTTTTGCCACCCTGCGGTTGCTTCTGCTCTTTCTTCTGATTTCTTTGCTCTTTTAGGTTTCTTCTGATCTCTTCTGGTTCTCCTTCTTCTCCTGCTCCTATCTTAACTGACTTTTGCTTGCTCTCTGCCTTATAGAGTTTTGGGCCTGTTCTGATTGACTTATTTTTCAATCCTAGTATTAGTATACCTATCCTCCAATTACCTTCAGGCCCTTTCTGATTGGTCCATACTTATAGACCAATCACTACTGCTAAATCTAACTGTCAATCAAAGCTGTTACACAATACATTTTAGTTTTATGGGATGTTGACTATTATAGAATGGTGACCCACACCTAAGTTTTGGACTGAGCATGCATGAATGACCCCCTTACTTCAATTTTGGAGTGACCTTTTCCTAACCTCAGTTCATACTGCCTACCAACAAATTAGCCAATAGACTGAACTGCTTGAAAGTGTCGTCTCATTGTCCTTGGCTGTGTGCCAACATTGTACACAGTTAAATTACAAAATGTTTAAACTGTAAACCATTACCTTATTTCTTTAGTATATATGTACTTGTTAACTTATGCACCTCAATGTTACAGTCTACCCCTGCCACTCCATTTCTTACCGATTTAATTAATTTTATTAATTTTTTCCTCTTTTTTTCAGTTAATGGTGACAAAGCAATGTTTTCTGGTGCTGTGCTTAAGAAACAAAATTGAGCAGCTCAAAACCCTTCATATGACATAGATGTTACTGAACGTCATTTAGGGCTTTGTGTTTTAATGCATCTCAAATTCACTTCGGTCTCCAGACGTGACTAATTAAAGTTATGAAAAGATAGTGAAAAACTTTAAAAATCACCCCTAAAGACCAAGGACAAATTTCGTGTTGATGGTAATGTGCTGTTCTGTACTGTTTGCAGTAAGGCTGTAGATTATATTAGAAGGCAGACAACTGTAAAACACATGGAAAGTGCCAAAAGTAAACTGAATGAAAAGAAACAAAAACAAAAGGCTGAAACAGCAGGGCCATTGACAACAGTAATGAAACAATGCACTCTGATTGGATCATTCTATTAATTTTATTCTATTATAATGATTGGTGGCACTGGTAGGCTTCAAACTTCCTTATAATTATAAATATATCAATAAAACATTAGGTTCAACTGATACCCGTATATATTGTGGCTAGAGAAACTAAAGTTCAGTGTTTCATTTTAATCACAGATAACCACAGGTTTTATGGTTTTTTAATCAGATTTTTTTTTAATCATGGAAAAGTAGGATCCCTGATGATGACTCTTTTGAATTGGCTCAGGAATTCATGACCACTGTGACAGCATGGGGTGATTTCAGGCTCAACTCATTTGAACTGAAAATACTTCTGGATCCAGTTTTTGCTCCAGGATTAGGGCATTATTTCCATGGCATGACCTTATCATAGAACCATAGGGTTAGAAGGAACTGCAAGAATCATCTACTCTAACCCACTGCCTCTTGTGGGTTGTGGTTACAGCCAGTGTCTCCCATTGGGCAAGAGACATGGTTTGATAGTTCTCTAGAGCAAGGCTATCTCAAAACTTCACAACCTACTTGTGAGCTCTGGGGCTCCATTTCCCCTGTGGCAAGGGGAGGAGATTCTGGGGTGAATGCTTATTACACTCCTGCCACTGCCGTTCCTCCCACTAAGTCAGGTGCTGGCAACCTCCGGCATGCGGCTCTCCAGGGTAAGCACCCTGGTGGGCCAGGCAGTTTGTTTACCTGCCGTGTCAGCAGGTCCATCTGATCACTGCTCCCACTGGCCGCGGTTCACCATCCCAGGCCAATGGAGGCGGTGGGAAGCCGCAGCCAGCACATCTCTCAGCCACGCCACTTCTCGCCGCGCCCATTGGCCTGGGATGGCAAACCGCGGACAGTGGGAGCTGTGATGGGCTGAACCTGCCAACTCAGCAGGTAAACAAACTGGCCTGGCCTGCCAGGGTGCTTACCCTGGTGAGCCTGCGTGCCAGACGTTGCCAACCCCTGCATTAAGTCAATAGAGCTATGCCAGTTTAAGCAAGCTGAGGATCTGGCCCTTAAAGCCCATGGTGATATTATTAGTTCTATGAGCTGCTTTTGATACTGCTGATCATGAGGAGGGATTGTTCTTTCAGAGAAAACACAGAGGATAGGGTTAGGCGATTACCCTTCGGCCTTGCAAACTCTGTCAGGTTCTACTCTGTCACTCCTCATGTTAAACAAGTATAGGAAGCTGTTAAGAGGTCTAGTGAAGAGAATTGGGTTTTCAGGATGCTCATGAAATCCACCTTAATGTCTCCATATGGGTGACATGGGCCAATGTGGGTGAGTGAGATTGGAACAACTTGACTAAGGTCCAATTCAGATAAGACTGAGATGTTGATAGAGAGAGCAATGGGAGGATATGGCAGAGTTTATATTGGCTACTTTGAGACTGTTTATCCATCAGTTGTTAGTTGGATACACAACTTGGAGGTCTTGTTAGATTCTCAACTGTTTTTAAATGATTGATTAGCAGAAGTGACCCAGAGGATTTTTGCAGGAGATAGCTGAAGGCCTATCTCTTTGGGTATTGGGGAGAGCTGGTCTGTGAGATTGAAAGTGGTTCTTGGGGAACTGAGGGTTTGAGATTTTTGTCATGATCTCTGTGGAAAGTCTGGAGTCTGTTTTAGTTTTCCTATTATTTTGGATGCTACTTTATTTTACTGTTGTGGATTAAAAATATTTTTGGCAAGTTGCCTACAGCCTAGTATAGACATCTGTTTGTATACATTAACATGAAATAAATATTATTTCTCCTCATGTGCAATATGATCTAGGCTCGGTGAGGTGAGGTAAGGGTGGTGTCGTAGTCCAACCCCTAACTCTACTTGGTTTTATTAGTTTCCATAACAATCATCTTTGATGAGTAATTGTTTTAAGGTAGTATAAAAATGACACCCTCCCCCACTTGCCCAGCTGTATCTTTTCTGATGTTTGGGCCTAATACAGCATTCCTTCTGATGGTCAGGGTTTTGCCTAATAAGAATTTTATGCATAATCAGTGTCTCCACTGTTTTCATTCGCTTCATATCAGAGCTGAAGGACTTGATGCAAAGTGAATGTTAATATGGTTCTTCAAAGAGAGTAATATGCTACTAATTGACATGTTACTCAGTACATCAGTTGGGATTTTATGTAGTAAAACAAATGAGCAATGACACAATGCTTGTACTCACATTACATGAGGCTGCAGAGTAGATGTTTTGGAAACTGATCTATTACAGTTCTCCCATTGACATGGTAATGATTCCTAGAAAGTCATTATGATTTCAGCCTTTTGCTGGTATTTGTTTTATTCTCAGTGACATGCTATTACCCTTGTCAGAATATGGTGTAAAAAATCCTTCATTGAAACACTGTTCCTTAGGCTGGGGCTAGACTGACTCTTGGCCATACATGGGAGGGGAAGTCAAATCTCAGTGAATTAGCTGTCCTCTATGTTGGAATAACTCACATGAGGGATAATTTGGCTCTAAATAACTATAACATTTCAAAAATTTAACACTAGATTTTATTTGGGATGCAGTATGCAAAGAGGCTAAAAATCTGTCTATCAAAAATTGCACACGTTTGATATACATGTTTGAATTAGGATTTGTGTTCATTGATCAAGCGGCTTTGCCTGCACACACATTGCATTCACATGCTACCCAAACTTTCACTTTTAAAAGTTGCATATGATTTTTGGATGAGCAATAGAGCTGGGCCAAATTTGAGGCAAATAATTTGTTCACTGAAAAATAATTTTTTTGTGTTGACTGAAACTGTGAATTTGTGTTGAAAAAGGCAAATAACTTTGGCAAAAACAAAACAAAACAAACAAGCAAAAAAAACCCCCTGAAAATGTAGAAACATTTTGTTTCAGGGTTTTCTAAATGAAATGCTTTGACTTTTCATTTTGAAAAAATATTTAATTTAGAAATGAAGATAGATTTAACAGAACCTCTCCCACCACAAAATAACACCTGAATATGAAACTAGATGTTTTGTTTTACAAAGAACAAAATTTGTAAGACCTAAAACAATTATTTTTCTGATTTTTTGGTTTGACCACTGAACTGAAAAAATCAATTATTAGACCAGCTTCAGTGAGCAAATTTAGTGGCTCTTTTAAAGTGTGTTTCTTTGTGTACAAACTAAAGCCATTCTGTCATCAGCCTCTAACAGGAAAGCTATATAGTAAAAATGCTTTCAACTTTGCTGCTGCTTTTGATTGTTTCCTTCTTTGATTTTAATTGATATAAGTGACAGCAAACTTCTCACCCTGATACACCAGGCTCCAGCCTTGCCTATGGAGCAGTAAAAAAGTCCTGGGCAGACTGGCCAAACCCTTAGCGCCTCATTTGTGGTTTATTCCTTTCATTCAGTATTGCAGATGGCTGAAATCTCTGATATGAAGTTGTCAGATGTCAAGGGAGCCCTTTTGCCCAAGGACATTCCTTCTTCTAGGGAAAAGGTGGGTAAGCAAGTAGGAGCAGAACCCTCAGAAATGTTTTCAAACCTCAACACCACCTGGCCTTGGTGGCTTCCTCCAATTCCTGGCTCCCTCCCATGCACTGGCAGACCTCTGAGGCCATGGCTGGAAGATCATAAGGGGTCTGGATGTGCAGACTGCCTGTGGGGGAGAAAAGGGGAGTGCATGAACTTCCCATTCCCTTTGCAATCGCCACTAGTTCTGTCTACTGAGTGTTTGCCCAATGTCCTGGCTGGCCTCAGGATAGGTCAGAGCTCTACTTTGTGAGAATAAGGATTCCTGCTCACATGTGGTTTCCCACTCATCATCTAGTGTTGGGCTGGAAAAGAATTGTTGAACATATTGTCACAGCTTTTAGGGATTTTTCACCTTCTTCTAGAGCACAGATAAGAGATCATCAGGAAAAAATGTTGAGGCTTTAATAAAGCTGTTGAGCACAGAGTGGTGGAATTATTAAAAACTTGTGTGGAGAAGGCTGGAGAATCCCCAATACCAGCCCAAATTTAAGGCAAAGCAGAATCAAATTCCTTTAAAGAAGAAAACGAGGAACAAAAAGTAGTTGGCATGGTGTCACTCACCAGGTCAGAGTCTGAACTTTAAGTGGAATAGTAGAGAGGGAGCCCAAAACTATATAATCAGTTCAGATTTTCAGGAAAACGTAAGGTAGCAAAAAAACAGAGGGTCATATAGTGCCTAGCTCCACATTCACAGCAGAGGGTGGAACGAAACTTCGGGCAGCAATGTACAGGGCCAGATCTAACTTTTTTGCCACCCCAAGAAAAAAACCAGAGCGCTGCCCTGCTGTAACACCCTCCTCCTGCGAGCGCCGCGCCACCAACACCCCCCTAGCGCCGCGCCATGGAAACCCCCGCACGCCCCAGTGCCGCACCGTTGAACCCCCCGCCCCCCCAAGCACCGCACCGCTTGAAGCCCCCCCCTCAGTGCCACACCCACCCGCCGCCCCCCCTTAGGCCACGTTGTGCCGCTGAACCCCGGAGTGCAAAGCCCCCGACCCCCCCGAGCCCCATGCCGCCAAAATGCCCCCCCAAGCACTGCCTAGCCAAAACAAAAACAAACAAAACCCTCCAGCGCCACCCTGCTGAACCAGAAAAAAACCCACCAAAAAAACCGAGCTCCGCCCCTCCCCAGCTTGGTCTGCTGGTGCCTGGAGCCGGCCCTGAGCATGTGTCAGGTTCAGGCAGGATTGCAGCCCTGGTAACCTGAGGAAATCAGAGTTGACCTTTTTCCTACTCCTTTCAGAGAGCATAGTACCATAAGTGGGAATGAGGCAGGGCCGTGTTTCCAATCTTCTATTCACCAGGCGATGGAGGATCAAGATATACTCATCAAAGTGGCATAGTAATAGCCTCACAGAGGATTCATGTGTAGGAGGGCCAGAAACCACTTACGATGGGCTGTGAGACATCTATACAATCCAGCCCTTAATCAATTAAAACCAGGTCAAAAGGTTAAGGGAAACAAGAAGGACTTCTGTAATTATATCGGGGAAAAGCAGTGCCACAGATAAAGTATATTTGGGATGGCCACAGCTGGAGGTGGGACATGGGATGGGCCAGGGCTCTGAGGTGGCAGCAAGCATTCTCTCTCTGAGGTTCTTGGCTGGGTAGTTCTTGCTCAGGTGTTCTGTGTCTAACTGATCGCCATATATGTGGTTGGGAAGGAATTTTTTACAGGTCTGATTGGTAGTAACCTTGATGGGTTTTTGCCTTTCATTGCAGTGTGTGGGTCACTTGCCAGTATCATCTGGGTATATCTCACTTAATCATCTTGCTGCCACTGTGAGGGCCATGGGTAGTGGTGCACTTTAGTCCTTCCTATGCTCTGCCTATGGCACATAATAGTCTGTCTCCTCTGGGCTGTAATACTGTGGTCTAATTTTGGTTGTTGAATTTAGCGTATGGGTGCTGGGTGGTGTTGGTGACTTGTAATATACAGGAGGTGAGACTGGATGATCTGGTGCTCCCTTCTGGCCTTAAACTCTATGAAAAGCCCACACTGTCCCCTTCTGAGATGCTAAAACTTCCAGCCTTATCCATTGACAACTTCTGCAGTGCTGTTAAGCAGTGTTAATACAATAATCTGTGGCACTTTGAAAAATGGAAAAAGGCACATTTTACCACCATTCTGCACTTGCTCAGCCTATAGTTGAACTGCTCTTTACTACTGTCCAGGCTGCCTGTGTACTGCTTCATGGGAGCAAGGGGTAGGCTGGGTCTCCAAGGATAACTATTGGCATTTCAACATCCCCAACAGTAATTTTCTGGTCTGGGAAGTAAGTTCCTTCTTGCAGCTGTTCAAAAAGTCCTGAGTTCCTAAAGATATAAGTGTCACGCACCTTTCCTGGCCATCCCATGTTGAGGTCGGTGAAACATCCCTTGTGATCCACTAGTGCTTGCAGCACCATTGAGAAGTTGCCTGTGTGGTTTATGTATTGGTTGGCAAGGTGGTCCAGTGCCAAGACATGGATATGTGTTCTGTCTATCACCCCACCACAGTTAGGGAACCCCATTGCAGCAAAGCCATCCAGTATGACCTGCGCATTTCTCAGAGTCACTACCCTTTTTTAATGAAGAAATAATGAAATTATTATTTATTCACACATCTCACACCTACATTGTAGCCAAATCTGTCCCTATCCCCATTCACTCCTCCCCATGGAGTTGATCATGCTACAGGAGGGGAGGAAATGGGATTTTGAGAACCTATTAGTTATGTCCACCCAACACATTGTGGAGAATACTGCCTTGAGTCCCCAAGAGAGGCAGGATGAGTAAGAAGCTAGTTTGGAGCTTGGGAGACTTGGGTTTAGTTCACTGTTCCACCATAGATTTTCTCTGTTGCCTGGGGCAACTCACTTACTCTCTCTGTGCCTCAGCTTCTCTTCTGTAAAATAGGGATATTGTCATTTTCCAGCTTCACAGATGGCGTTGTGAAGATAGACTTGTTAGAGACGGTGAGCCCCACTGGCCATATGTCATAAACAGATAAGAAAAGTTAATAGCACAGAAGTACTTTATATCTCTTTAACTGTAAAGGGTTAACAAATTCAGTAAGCCTGGCTGTCACCTGACCAGAGGACCAATCAGGAGACAGGATACTTTCAAATCTTGAGGGAGGGGAGTTTCTGTGTGTGCTGTTCGAATTTGGTTGTTGTTCACTGTGGGGGCTCAGAGGGACCAGACATGCAACAAGATTTCTCTCCAACATCTCTTGATACAGGTTCTTAAAGATTCCAAATAGTAAAGTACTAGATAGATAAAGCGAGTTAGGCTTATGTTTGTTTTCTTTATTTGCAAATGTGCATTTGGCTGGGTAGTTTAATTGTGTATTTGGCTGGAGGAGTTCAAATTTGTATTTTGCTGAAAGGATTTTAATTTGTATTTGAATACTTAGGCTGGGAGGGTATTCCAGTGTCTATAGCTGAAAGACCTGTACCATTCCATTTTAAATTTACAAAGATAATTTTACTGTTTTCTTTTTTTAATTAAAAGTTTCTTGTTTAAGAACCTGATTGTTTTTATTCTGGTGAGACCCCGGGGACTGGTTCTGATTCACCAGGGAATTGGTGGAGAAAGGAGGGAGGTGGAGAGAGAGGCTAATTTCTCTCTGTGCCAGGATTACTGTCTCTCTCAGGGAGAGTCTGGGAGGGGAGAGAGAGGAGGGGGAGGTGCATTTCCTCTCTGTTTAAGATTCAAGGAGTTTGAATCCACACAGTGATCTTCCAGGGTAATCCAGTGAGGGGAAGCCGGAGAGGCAACGGTGGGGAAAGGTTTCTTTCCTTGTGTTGAGATCCAGAAGGTCTGGATCTTGGGGTCCTCGGGCAAGGTTTTGAGGGGACCAGAGTGTACCAGGCACTGGAATTCCTGGTTGGTGGCAGCGCTACAGGTTCTAAGCTGGTGATTAAGCTTAAAGGAATTCATGCTGGTACCCTATCTTTTGAACGCTAATGTCAGAGTGGGGAATTGTACCATGACACCATGTAAGTGCCTGAAGATAATATGCAGGAGGTTTTCGGTGTGCTGGGGAGGAAGCGGCTGCAATAACAGCCAGCTTGTCTGGTGCACAGGCTCAGCAGCTATGTAAGCTGCTAATATAGGCTGAAATCACTATCTTGGCCCAGCTCCTCCAAGATACAAGCACCTAACTCCCATTGAAATCAAAGGAAGTAGGCACCCAAATGCCTGTGAGGATCTGGGCCCTTGATAAATCATCCAATGGGAATGACACCTTCCCTCTTAAACCCTGCTAAATTGTTCAAGGCATAGTCTTCTTCCTCCTCAGGCTGTGTATTGACAAGAAGATATTTTTAAAAATAGCCTTCTGTGCATTTTAAAAGCACTACAGAAATCCTCGATATTTCATTTAGTTTTGTTTGATACTTGAAACAATTAACTCTGGAATCAATTGATTTTAGGGAAAGTATTTCCCGCTGCAGCTGCAGGCTCCTTTTCAATTTCAGATACAATAGCCACAGTTAATTATCCAGTCAACAATAATTCTGTTTAGTCTGAGAAAAAAAATCTGGTTTTAATTTTCAAGCTTTAATTTAGCAATATTAGAGTTTAATCAGTGATTGGCTAATGAGGAATTAGATAATACTCTTGGAAAATAGATTACTACACATCCAGCTCTAAAATTTCAGTTCAAACTAAATTTATTTAGAGTAACCAAATTATGTATTCGGTGGCTACAAAGAAACTGCCTATGAAGCTAGATTGGGAAAGCACATACTTGTACATACTTGTCATGGAAACACATTGAAGAATTTAAGGTGAGGAGAGTAGACATTAAACAAAATGGGGCAGATTATTAGTACCTTCTTGTCTCATGCTAAATTATTTCCTACTTAAAATAGGAAACACTAAAGTTTCTTTTTATTTCTTTATTTCTTTTAAATTAATTTTGGATGAGTAGGCATTGCTAGAAAATATTGGGATGTTTCAAACAGGAGCTCAGATGCCGTGGTGATGAGGATGGCATACAAACAGTAACAGAATAGAAATATAGGAGAATAAATTTTTTTTCCAATCTCCTCTGGATGTGGTTTGGCTAACAGAATTGCTTTCAAATCTCCATCATGAATGTATAACAAATAGTAACTTCATCGGTTTGATATATAAACTATATTATATACATTAGATATGTCTGGAGGAACAGGCTTAGATGATCAAGGCAATAAAGAACCAGTATACACACCTTCAGAAGTGTCACTAAGGTGTGCCAGTACAAAAAGATTCCTGTGCCCCTCCTTTAGTGCTGAGTTAACTCTCAGTGACTTCAGTGGGAGCTTAGCATCTCCAGGAATTGGGCATTGTTCAGTTCCTTGCAGGATCAAGTCCAAGGTTCATAAACAAAATCATTGAGGCACTGATATTCAAATCCTCTCCTTCTCCTCTAGAGCAGTAGTTCTCAAAGCCAGTCTGCCACTTGTTCAGGGAAAGCCCCTGGTGGGCCGGGCCAGTTTGTTTACCTGCCGCGTCCACAGGTTCGGCCAATCGCAGCTCCCACAAGCTGCAGTTCGCCGCTCCAGACCAATGGGGGCTGCAGGAAGGGCAGCCAGGACATCCCTCGGCCCGCGCCGCTACCCACAGACCCCATTGGCCTGGAGCGATGAACCACGGCCAGTGGGAGCAGCGATTGGCTGAACCTGTGGATGTAGCAGGTAACAAACTGGCCCGGACCAGCAATGGCTTTCCCTGAACAAGCGACGGACTGGCTTTGAGAACCACTGGTCTAGAACACATTTTGTTTCTCTTATTGTTCCTCATACTGCTTTCTCCATCAGCTTCTTCTCCCTAATGTGGTAACTTTCCATCTGCTCTCACTCATCCTTTTCATTCCCAATGCTGCATGTGTGCTGCCTTTCTGGCACACATTCTTGGCAATGGGTACTCCTTTGCGCACACTCTACATTACTCTGGTACAGGGGAATACCTGCACACCTCCTGTGGTGCATGAGCTGACTTTTCATTGCTTTCTTCTTCCAATCACCCCCTGCTTCTTCAGACCTTCCTTTGCTGTTCCTGTGCTCCCACTCTCTCCTCCCCATTTTCCTGAGGTGGAAAAGTCACATGTATTTCCCTCATTTCTTGCCTGTCAGAGCTACAATCTTCTGCAGTTTCCTTCTGCATCCCTCAAAGTCCTATATCCACCTCTGACCTCCAGCTGCTTCTGTGCCCCACTCAGCTTGGCCATAACTGGCTAAAGAAGCTGGGGCAAATGCTGCTGCTATTCTGGGTGCAGCTGTGTAGGAATCTATGTCCTTTCCTTTCACTTGCACAGCTGGAGGAGACCAGTAGCGGGGGAGCAAAATGGGCAACGACTATTGAGAAAAGGAGACTGATAAAGAAGATGTCAGTAGCACCTCTCCAAAGCAGGCCTCAGGCTGACATCAATCTACTGATGTCACGTGACTGGTCAAGAGGCCACTGTGAGCAGCCGCACAACTGTAGGATCAGGTTTGATCACAATGTAAACTAGCATGCTGCTCCCTATGTGTTTGTACAGTGCCTACCACAAAGGGATCCTTACTATATTCTCTGAACATTACTACATCGTTGTCATCATTGTTGATCCCTTGAGGTTGAGGAAGATCTCTTTCACAGGTTTTGTTTTTTATGAGTCCTTTGGTGACTGAGGAGTCTGATCCTTGAGCCACAGGCTTGTTGGCAGACGTCGCAGGTGGTGTTGGAAGTCAGGGTTAGGTGGCGATTGCTGTTTGACAGTTGGCTGTCCTTTCTTTTCAGGTGTTTTTCTGCAATCAGGGCAAGACGATTTTCCTCAAAAGTGGACGTTCCTTCTCTGACAAGTCTTTGCCAGTTATCCCTATCCTGGACTACTGTCTCCCAGTGTGTGGTGTCGATGCCACATCTCTTACTAATAACTACAGTGCTAATACTAAATTCCGAAGCTAACTACAGTTCAAACAGATTAACATACAGTATATTTAATGAATGCAGTGTTGTTCAGGAAGAACTCTGTGTGTCTTGAAAGTTTGTCTCTCTCACCAAAAGAAGTTGGTCCAATAAAAGATATTACCTCATTCACTTTGTCTCCCCAACATATATTTAAATCAGAAAAAGACAGAGGGGTCTGCAGGTGCTAGAAATTGTTCCTCAATACCGAAGTCTTATGTGGGAAGAGCATTAGAAGGATTAAGTTTGTAGGATTAAGTTTGGAATAAGAGCCTATAATGCATCAGAGAAACAAAGGAACTTTAAAAACTATGATTTTTACTTACCTTGCCCATTGGGTATAATAAAAATACATATGTTTTGAAAAGGAAGTACACACTAGCCTGCTGGTCATAGAAACCAAGGTTATGCCTGAGACACTGGGGAAATCTTACAACAGCAGTTATCCAAGGTAAAATATTATTTCTGTAATGCTAGGAATGTGAGTGTCACTAGTTATTTGCTCTGTGCTGGGCTTACAAGTTAGACTTGCCAGAGGGTATTCTAACCTGCACACCTGACATTTCAGAAAATGTTCTTATTCTTTCAGTCATTCCTGTATATCAGTACCTGCTAGGGCTGCAGTTAAAATATTAGTTTGGCGGTTTCTTTTTTGGTGGCAGACTTTTAGGAACTTCTGTAACTCAAAAGCAGCCTGCAAATACAGATATTAGTCCATTATTTGGATTAGTGTGATATGATTTGGTACTACAGAAAATAATCATCCTCTTTTTTTTTTTTTTTTTAAAAAGCTTTATAGATATAAACCAGCAGCTTTTAAAAGAGATTTTGAATACATATACTTGTGCGTATATTGCATGTAAAGTATGAAGATAGTATTTTTTAAACACATAAGTATCCATTGCCTTGCTAAAGAGTAATAGCTCCAAGAAAAAGAGTTATGATTTATTGTGTCAGTGATGTGTGGATTAAGGACTCCCTAAGTATACACTGATCTGATAAATCATAATGGCTCTGCTGGAGTCAGTACAGGCTGTCATGACAATGAACTGCGGATTAAGGACCATTTAGAGTTGTTATAATCTCAATGGAGCAGACATAATGATTTTGCTGACTGTCTCCAAAATGTTCTCAGTTGCAGATTTTATTTTCTATTTATTAAAAATATATCAAAGGAAATTAAAGTAATGTCAATTTATCTACCTGTACAGAAGAGAAATTAATAGTTTCCAAGCCCAGAAGGCATCATTGCAATAAACTAGTCTGACCTTATATATAACACAGGCCATAAAATTTTCCCAGAATAATTCTTATAACATATTTTTTAGACAAAACATCCAACCTTGATTTAAAAATTGCCAGTGATGGAGAATCCACCATGAGCCTTGGTAAATTGTGCCAGTGGCTAATTACTCTGACTATTAAAAATGTATGCCTTGTTTCCAGTCTGAATTTGTTTAGCTTCAACTTCCAGCCATTGGATTGTGTTAAATCTTTGTCTTCTAGACTGAAGAGCCCATTGTCAAATATTTGTTCTCCATGTAGGCACTTACAAACTGTGATCATGTTACTCCATAACCTTACCTTTGTTAAACTAAATAGATTCAGCTCTTTGAGTCTATCATCTCAAAGCATGTTTTCTAATTTTTAAATCATTCTTATGGTTCTTCTCTTGAACCCTCTCCAATCTATCAACATCCTTCTTGAACTGTAGACACCAGAACTGGAAACAGTATTCCAGTTGTGGTAGCACCAGTGCCAAGTACAAAGGTATACTAACTTCTTTAACTCAAGATTCCCCTGTTTATGCATCCAAGGATCACGTTAGCCTTTTTGGCCACAGCGTTGCACTGGGAACTCAAGTTCAGCTGATTAGCCGCTGCAAGCTCCAAGGGGAATTGACAAAGAGGATGACAGAAAGATATAAGCAAGGTTAAAATCACGATCCATCTAGTCACTATAAGTGTGGAAGAAAAGAGCAGAAAGAATGAGAAAACACTAAAAGTGTTATCATGCATCTGTCTATATTAGCAAGTCAGCAGATGTTTCACATGAAGTCAAGGATCTGTTGTGCTATCATGATGAGCAAGAGCCCTCTCTGCTTGAAAAAAAGGCTTTGACATTCATCTAATGTGACCTAAAAAGCAGAAACACTGTCACTTAGCAGGAAGATTGAGCTGAAGCAAAACAACTAGAAAATCAAACCTCTGAGCAGTAAGCATGGGACAATGTAACTTCGCAATACATGGAGAAAGGGGAAAAAACAAAATATTAAGAGAGCAGACCAAACTGTTGGTCTGGCAAAGAAGACAAACTAGCTGTACATATCTCTACAACAAGAGATGAATGATGGGTTATGTTTACAGTGGAATGGAAGAAAAACATGGCTGACCTGTTGGAAATGCAAAGAACAGAGCTGTGTTCATTTAACTATAACAGAATCCAGGAAAAAAAAAATCAGTTTTGGTGGGTTACATTTTTATGAACTGTTTTAAGGAGGAGATCCCCAAGCAAACAGATCCCTCCTTAACTGTGCCTTATTTATCATATTGTAAATTGTAATTTAGGAGTCACCATTAGATGAATATATCAAGTACTACATTTCTGGATGATGATAAAACTGGCCTGAAGGAGTCTTTTTTCTCTGTGTACAGTCCATCTTGTGGATTCCTCTATATGTTGGAATGAATTGTGTATTTTTTTTATGGGGGGTGGGGTGGAGAATCAAAGAGATTCATAATATAAAAAAGATGTACAGGGAGTCTTTGGATTTAGAGGAACAGCTCAACCATCTTTGTTTCTGAATGGCATGAGTTGGGATGCTGTGGCAAGACCTCCACCCTACAAGTGACTGACTAAGGCAGGAGTGACCTATATTACCCCCTGATTCAGGAAAGCACTTTAGCATGTGCTTAAGTCCATTGAAATCAACTCGCTTCCCCTCCATATAACTTAAACTTTCGAAAACGAACTAGAAGAAGCTCCTCAGAAATTTCTTGTTTCATTCACTACACTAATATCAAAGGGTTTCCCCAATAAACATGCAGTGCATGAACTATGTTGGAAATGAAAATATTACGTAATATGTGACTAATCAGATTTTGTATACAAATTAGAAGTCTCTTTGCTATCTCCAAAATTGTGCTAGAATGATTTGGTGCTCTCTGAAACAAATCCTTGATTTATTTTTGCTTGTGGCTAAATGAGAAAAATTATAAGTATGAAGTTTGTGAATATTGGCTTGTGTGCTCAGTCAAGGAGAAAGAAGACAGAGATTTTGTAAAACACAGGCCATCTGTCTTCTTTTCCAACCTAATTAAGTATGGTACAATCTGTGGAAAAATGACAAAAATATGGCTATTTTGGCATATGACTGTAAAATAAATCTGATTTATACATTAGTAATTGGTTAATAATTCTTTCATGCTGTACACATTCAGTTTCATTTCAGCTGCAATCTATTGCCCAAGGCTGTGCTACTGAATCAAGGTAAAACAGCAAGTAAAGGCTCTTTTTGATTATGTCTGCAGTTGCAAAACTTATCAAAATTCTCTATCATTAACAAAACACACAACACAACCACCACAAAACTAACCCCCAGCCAAAAAACCTCCCAAATCTCACAATCTCTACTTAACAACACTTTTGCAAAACTCAGATGAACACAAAAATTAACAAAAATTGGTATTTTTTACAATTTGGTAACAATTTCCTAAAATTTTCAGAACTGAGGAAACCAAATCAAGCAGCAAACTGTGACAAAGCAGTCTTCTTTGTCAGAGTATGACTCTGATGGGGCATACAAGCCCCACACTGGAAAGGAAGGGGTTAAGGAGTTGCTATGGGCCCAGGCATCCCCATTCCACTGTACTTGCAAAGCCTGCAGAGGCTGGAATAGGCACACAAGAAGGGGAGCGGAATAGCTCAGTAGCTGGCAGACAGTGGAGGTGAGCTGACTTGTACACTGAGCTCCTGGGAAGGAGCTCCATAGGAGTTCTTGCTGCCTGAGGCCTGGCACTAGAGACCTGACCAGGCCCTCAAAGAAGGGACCTGTGACCCTTTTAGGGTTTATCTTTGTGTTTATTTCTTTACTTTATCATGTAGGAAAAGAGGGGAAGTGATCCAGGGAGGCAGCTGCATAGCACCAGCACCTACCATTGGGCCCGGACTCTCCTACCAAAACCCATAAGAGGAACAACTATGGAAGTTTATCTCTCAGTGGGGAACCTATTTGGAGGAAGACTCCTGAAGATAAAGCATCTGGACCCTGAGATTCTGACCCTGGGGGAAGCTCTGACTCCCTTGATTAATCCTGAAGACTTCCCTGTTACTGGATTTTTTTATACATACCCTAAAAGGGGTGGACTTGTGAATGTGACCTGGCTGGAGGGCTGAGTCCCTAAAGAATAGACCATAGCAGGGTGGAGAGGGAGTAAGACAAACTCAATCTGACACACCCTGCCCAACTAGCAGCACAATGACACAAACACAAACTGAAACCTTGAGGATTGACCTGACCACTACATTTGAACCATAATCCTCACTGCTGAAAGGTTAATGCTCATGAACCTTTTGGATTTCTTGTGCCATTCTTTAAGACTTGATTCTGCAAAGTGCTTAGCAATTGCTGGAGGTGCTGAGCACCCTCAAGTACCTCGCAGGGTCAAGCCTTTAGTGCCTAATTCATAATTCCCAAGAAAGAATTTCAGCACTTCAATAACTTTTATATTCCTGAAAAAATAAAATTGGCCTTCTGGTATTAAAGAGATAATTCTTGCTGCTATAGCTTGAATTTTGTATTCTACTTTTAAAAGAGAGAATTCAAACTATCAAGTTAGCTAAAAATAACACACAACACTTACAAATACCAATCAACAATTTACATGGAAGGAAAATGTATTAAAGACAGAACAGAAAAGGAAACTAAGTCTGAATGTAGGATCTGCAGAACCTGGGTATGGTAAATGCACTCAGCTTTATGAATCATCCCAGTAAAGTGTAAGGTGTCAAAGAAATACAATTAAACTTGAAGTACAAAGTTAGATATGTGCTCAGTCAGTATTACAGTCAATTAGTTTTTCGACAGAGTGTCAGTAGTATTCCTAAAAATCATTTGATTTTCTTCTTAAACATTCAAGTGACAGAGAAGTTCAAGGTGACTTGGATGATTGACCTTCATTGATGAAATACTTTTCCATGCTTTCTCTGGCATTAGCTGCACAAGTAGCAAGCTGGGGCTTGTATTTGTCTACTAAACTCTGTTCATTTTGTTATCTTATTTTGTTCTCTACCCCATTCCCCCTCCACTTTTTTTTTGTTCTGTTTTGTTTTTTGTCTATTTCTCTGCTCTGAGACACTTAGCTCTTTGGGGCAGGATTATTTTTTAACTTGTCTCTACAGTGCATAGCACAAGGGAGCCCTGATCCTTGACTGGGGTGCACAGGTGCTACCGTAATATAAATAACAACAACAATTTGACATTTGTCTTTTTTTATAAAAACTGAAGAAATCTGAAAACCTAGAACTGACTTATGTTTGCAGGAGCCAAGTGAGGCTTGTGTGGTTGCAACACAGGAAAGTGTTTTATTGGTAATAACCTGCAAGTGACACAGATAATCAAGCATTTCCTCTGTGTGTAGTCAGACATACAATATTAACTTTTTAAGTCTTCTGCCAAAGGTCTGGCACAACAGCTCTGGATGGAGGCAAAAGCACCCAAAATACAGAACACTATTTAATTTCATGTTCTTTGCAGAAGGCTTGTAAGTTGTAGCCTTTTCACATGGTTCTTATTCATGTAATGTGTTGTTTTATCCTTTCGTGATGGGATTGTTCTACTCATCACTGGACAGCGCCACCTCCTGGCAGTTGTGGGGATTAGCTGTGTCAGGCTGACACTTCTCCCAGCAGTTAGGCCATATCAGTTTCTCCTCTACAGCTCTTCTCTCACTCCAGGAAATGTAGTGTCCTCTTTGTGGGTACGTCTACACTGCACGATTATTTCGAATTAGCTTAAACCGATATTACAAAACAGATCTAATAAAATCGGTTTAGCGCGTCCACAGTGGGATCCCGAAATCGATTGTTTGCGTCCATGGTCCAAAGCTACCATCGATTTCAGGAGCGGTGCACTGTGGGTAGCTGTTCCTCAGCTATCCCATAGTTCCCACTTCCGTGTTGAGAGCACAGTGCCTGATGGGGCAGAAAACACTGCCCCGGGTGGTGCTGGGTACAGCCTCACCCCTCCCTTTGTGAAGGCAGCAGACAACCCTTTGGCGCCTTTTTCGCGGAGTGCATTGAGCAAACGCCATAGCACAGCAATCTTTCCCTTTTTTTTTTCACGTGGTGGTGGGGGGAAATAAACTGAGGAGCTGTTCCCTGAACCACGCCAGACACTGTGTTTGAACCTACAGACATTGGGAGCTCAGCCAAGAATGCAAATAATTTTCAGAGACTGCTGTGGACTGTGGGATAGCTGGAGTCCTCAGTACCCCCTCCCTCCCTTCATGAGCGTCCATTTAAGTCTCTGGCTTCCCGTTATGCTTGTCACACAGCGCTGTGTATCCTGGAGTTTTTTATTCAAACGCTTTGGCATTTCGTGTTCTGTAACGGAGCTGGATACAACAGATTTGTCTCCCCATACAGCGATCAGACCTAGTATCTCCCGTACGGTCTATGCTGGAGCTCTTTTTCGATTTCAAACTGCATCGCCAGCCGTGCTGATCAGAGCTCCACGCTGGGCAAGCAGGAAATGTAATTCAAAAGTTCGCGGGGCTTTTCCTGTTTACCTGCCCGCTGCATCCGAGTTCAGATTGCTGTCCAGAGCGGTCAGTGCTGCACTCTGGGATGCCGCCCGGAGGCCAATAACGTCGATTTCCGTCCACATGAACCCTAATCCGAGTTATCACTATCGAATTTAGCGCTACTCCTCTCGTTTGGGAGGAGTTCCGAAATCGATTTAAGGAGCCGTTTAACTCGATATTAATGACGACGTCGTGTGAACGGATACAGCGTTAAATCGGTATATCGGCCATTAAACCGATTTAAAGTCGCAGTGTAGACCTGGCCTGTGACTCAGCCATCCCTGTTTTTCCCTTCTGGCAGTCTTCCTCTTTGCTGCTTCACAGTGCCACTTCCATGGTTGCTGGCAGGGGAACCTGGGCCCACTCGGGATTCTGGCTCAGGAACCCTCTACATAGCAGATTTCCTGCGCCTTTCCCTGAGCTGCTTCTATATCTTCTAGCTCTCTCCACTCTTTTGGCTTTGCCAATCTATTCACTCCCTCCTCCAAGAGAGTAACTTTAGGTAACCCCTCAACACTCCTCCTTCTCTCACTGAGTGACTGCAGGCTTCTACTTACCACTCCTGCTGCTTCCAATTTCCCGTCTTTTGTAGAAACCCGACCTGGCTCTCACAGGTAAGCTTCACTCTAATTAGCTTTTTCCAGCCTAAAGTTCCATGATTTGCAGCCTAATTAGCTGATTGGGGTCACCTGGCCAAATTCAGCTCTTGCAGGGCCACTGTGGGGAGCAAACCCCATCACAGCTTCTGTTCCTGTTTGTAGAAAAGCTACTAACTGCTACAGTAAACAAACAGATTCTTCATTGATTCATCTACAACAGACTCCGAAATAAGTAAATTCTTAGGGTATGAGCATAAGAACTTAAACTCAGGACAAGACCAGTGATCCATCCAGCAAAATATCCTGATTCTGTCAGCGCCACTACAAGATGGTTCATACAAAGGTACAAAAACCACCATACCGGGCAATTATGAAATGATCTGTCCACAGGGAAAGTTGCTTCCTTACCTCCAACAGTCAGTAGTTAACAAGAGTCTCTGGGATTCAATACTCTACAGTTCAGCTTCTGGAATGGGCAAGGAGGCCAGTAAGCTTTTATGTTATATTACTACAATGACCAAATCATGTTTAATTGCATAGATTTATAGGGCAATGCAATTTGCAAGTATGGTCACTTCCTCTTTAGATCCATTCCACTTGAAAAATTATAGAATATTCACTGTTCTTTGGCTGGCAGCTGACAGGAGTATTCTTTCCAGATTGCAAAATCCAGATATTCTGTAGTTTTCTCATGTGTAACTTGCTGAATTGGAATATGTCAAGAAGAGGATTGTTTATGACAGGAGACTAATATTTCCGATGTAACACACTATAGAAGATTACTGAAGAGTTAATTATGAAGCATGCTAAGAGCTTAACACACTAAAGACATGTTGGTTCTGTTTTTTTTTAAATAAGATATGTCATTCCAGACTTATTAAAGTTTTGTCTTTTCCCAAAATGGCCTTTTATTGACTCAAACAATCCTTTGTACTTCCCTAGCATGAAATTATAATAAAAGACAGTCTCACTGATGTCTAAAATGTCCTTGAAATGAAAAGAGAAAATGACTCAAGCAATGTTTCAAAAGAGAATACATATCACTCATCATAGAAAATGAATTGACTTTGTATTCTTTAGTCTTTAAAATAATTTTATATTAAACAAACAGTAGAGTTCCAGCTCTTTCAAAGACCAAGTGTTAATCTTATATGAAGATTTTTTTTTTGCCTGTATGTCAATCTTCTGTTCAGATTTTAACCCCTCAAACAATTGGTGGCAGAACAGGAGGACGAGGTGCCGAAAAGCACTAGCATTCCTGGTGTGGCCACCACACCTGAAATTTCAGAAGCACCATCACCACTTGCACCATTTAGCATCCTTACTGGCAGTAGCAAGGCCATACTGAATGCCCATGTAGGCAAACATTACCCTTGTACACTTTCCACTTACAGTAATTAATACCTTCCAAATTCTGTACCTCAGTTAATGAACCTTCATATGTGAAGAAAGTAGAATGGGTACTGTGAGAGAGCATTTGGCTTCTGTGAGAGAGATTTTCTAGATCTGTCTCTACTTCTTTCTCTGTGTGTTATGATTATTTGCGCTATGGCATCACTGGGGGGGCATTGTGCTAGACCCTGTACAAACGCATAACAAAAAGACAGGCCCCGCCCCAAAGAGCTAACAATATAAGACAGGAGACAAGAGGTGGATACCACGAACAGATGAGGGGAGGCCCATAAGGAAACAGTGAGACAATATTGGTTGGATATTAGGAAACACTATTTCACTAGGAGTATGGTAAAGCACCAGAATGGGTTACCTAGAGAGGTGGTAGAATCTCCTTTCTTAGAGGTTTTTAAGGCCTGGCTTGACAAAGCCCTGGCTGGGATGATTTAGTTGGTGTTGGTCCTGCTTTGAGCAGGGGGTTGGACCAGATGACCTCCTGACATCTCTTCCAACCCTAATATTCTATGATTCTATAATACTGTGCAATGTGTACCTGTTCGTATAAATAAATGGGGAATAGAGCTAGAAATGGTAGAAATTTTCACAATGGAAGAGGCTGTTAAGCAGTCCCATTGTAAGTGAGATAAATTTCATTTTACAGATGAGAAAACTGATCAACAGAATGCTTAAAGGGTAGAGTGGAACCCCAAACCTCACTCTTTGGAAAAAGTGAAGATGAATAATGATAATTTTGGGGTCAGATTCTATGATGTGATACAGAATGTGCAACCAAAGGGAAATGGGGGATGGTGGCTTGATGAATGATGCAGGATGAAGTAGGGGCCCCAGTGCAAGTTAGAGCAACCTGGAGGGAGGCACTTTCAGCTCATAAAAGCATGTAGACTAAGTGCTACTCCTGAAGTGCCCCAACCTCCACCCCAAGTGCAGCCCCTATGCCAGAGATTGCAAGTGGAGGTGGGGGGAAGACAGTGTAGAAGTATTTATGGTGGTCCTGTGGGATGTTCAAAGCAGTAATAATCTGGAAGTCAGTGGCCAGCCACAGTAAATCATACCTTATCAGATCATATTGGAAAGATTACTGCCTCCAAAAGTATCTGCTCTCATTAGTGTCCTCTGGAGAGGACATGGGGCAGTAGAAGAGAGGATGTGATTTGATGTGACTTTGTGTTGCACTTTGGCTAAGGAGAATAAAGTTGAATGTTAATTTGCTTAGTTTTGCTTAAAGTAACTGCAACAAACATGTTTTAAAATGTATTGTAGTGAAGATGCCAAAAAGGAAAAAGAAATGACAGCAAATCAGCCAAACACAGTGAGTTAAGGGAAAAGATTCCACTGCACACCGGAAAGTTGGTGAAATGGAGTAAAGAAGAAGGGAACGAGAAACAGACTGTCAATCTCCACTGCCTTGCACCTGTTGCTATTTACAACTGCGTAAAGGGAGTGTAAAATGTACAAAATCAGAATTGTCGTTTTACACCCAGTTTTCATAAGTGTAAAGGACTACTCTGTGTGAAAGACAGTGGAGAATCCAGTACACATACAATAAAATACTTAACTCTTCCTTTTCCACACATGATGCTTCATGGTTCCATCTTTTCATTATTGGATGAAATCAATATATAAAATATCAGATGCTATTCAGACAGAGTTAGCTGCTTTAGGTGCTACCTTTGATGAATGGCTGTATCATGTTTCAACATTTAGAATGGAGTTGGATGCACTCAAAACCACTCAGGAAAACATGAAAAAGTATGAGGAGAAAAAAATCAATGGGTCATCTGAGTTTTGTAATCACTTTAATCCAATGGCACAGGGTTTTTGCTTTATCACTAACTAAAAGTCCAGTGAGTGAGCCCATGATGTCAGGAACAACAGACAGAGGAGGGGAAGATTAATTTCCTAGTGGCTCTTGTTGGTTTGGGATTATTTTTTATTTTTTGTTTAGAAAGTTAAAACCTTTGCTCAACAAAAAATACATCCAATGTGATATAAATGCTGTTTCTCAGAAATGAACATTCATACAGAGAGCCAGACCTGTAGTCACCATAATACTAACATTCTCTGATCCCAAAGTCATGGAACTTGGCTGGTGTGAAAAAGCATAGCTGTGATATAATATAATTGGCTCCATTTCCCTCTGCTCATATGCCTCCAGTGCGCACAGTCCTGGAGACACATATTCAAAAGAGTGTTTTCTGAAAAGCAATACCGCATCAAATATCCTGAACCTACCCAGAATGAAAGGACAGTACTGAAGCGGGAAGCTGTGTTTTTGAAAACTCATTGAGCAGAGGATCTTGGACAAATGCGATATTGGTGAAGCATCTACCAGAAAACGTGAGTGCTGACGGCAAAGGGGGCAACACCTGGACTAAAGGACTGATATTTTTCAATAGGAAGGGCTTCTGTTTTCCTTTTCACTGTGATTGTTTGTATTGTAGCAATTCCATGAAAACTAAGACAATGTTGAAATGTACAATATGCTCCTGATAAATGGACATCTTGGTCTGACTGCTACAGATAATGCCTTACAGATATTTATTCTTTTATACAACATTTTCTTTTAGAATGCTTTTGGGAAATAGGGAAGTTCGTTGGTGGTGGAATTGTTGGCTCTAGGAGGACAAAGTTGTGGTCTTTAGATTAGTTTTATTTCTCTTGTGAAATGTCTAATAATGGTAAAGGCAGATACTTGAGGTTCTGAATTATTACACTGAAAACTTTAATGTTTGTAATTGTGTGTTTAAATGATGTGGGGTTCTTCCTAGGCTTGTCTGTTAAATGGAAAAAAAAATATAAATGCACACAACAATATTTTATCACCTTTATGTGCAGAGTAAGGTCCTACTCACCAGGAGTAAGTGTGGCAGAAAAAGAGTCCATTACACTTCCCATCTATCAGTATACAGCATATAAATCCAAGAGATACAGCTACATGATGCCCCACTATAACTCATGGGATAGGGTTCTCTACTACTTAACAAGAGTAAGGGTAATAGAACTAGGCCAGGGGTTGGCAGCCTCTGTCCCGTGGCTCGCCAGGATGAGCACCCTGGCGGGCCGGGCCAGTTTGTTTACCTGCTGTGTCAGCAGGTTCGGCCGATTGCAGCACCCACTGGCCACGGCTCACCGTCCCAGGCCAATGGGGGCAGTGGGAAGCTGTGGCCAGCACATCCCTTGCCTGTGCCACTTCCCGCAGCTTCCGTTGGCCTGGGACAGCAAACCGCGGCCAGTTGGAGCCACGATTGGCCAAACCTGCCGATACGGTAGGTAAACAAACTGGCCTGGCCTGCCAGGGTGCTTACCCTGGCAAGCCGCGTGCCAGAGGTTGCTGACCCCTGAACTAAGCTCTCAATAATAATATTAGTTATATTATAAAAATCGATTTCAAATAAATACCTTTTTTAAAAAAAGGCAAAATAACCATTTAAGGAACAAGAGAATCTCTTAACCTCTGAAGAAGCCCTCTGTGCAAGCTTGAAAACTTCTCTCTCACCAATAAAAGTTGACCCAATAAAAGCTATTACCTCATCAACTTGTTTTTCCAGTAACCTGCTATGTTTACATGAAGATATATCTAAAGTAGCAATTTTAAACCATTTCTGTGTTAGGTTGTTATTTCTTAAACTATAAATATTTATTTTTTTCCTTTCCAGCAATTAATTTCTCTAAGAGACCTTTTAATAGCCCTGACACATTTTCTAATTTTTTTTAAAAAAAGCTTTAAGCTGTTTTTTGTATATTTTTTATTAAAGTTTCCAAACAACTTCTTTACCGTTAATTCAGATATGTTAATTTATTTTAATAAAGTTAAAATTAATTTTTTAAAAAAGTTACACAGTATATTCTCTATATTTATCTACAGTAATTTGTTTTTGTTTCAGGACAGTCTTGGAAGAAAAGTCCTGAATATTGTTAAAAGGTTAACCTGGTGTCAAATTTTAAATATAGGAATTTGTATTCAGCTGTCTTGCAGAAGTACTGCACTGTGGAATGATGTGTTGTACTGTATGATGGAGGCCAGTGGGCAAGTGCTAACTGTGAACTATAAGATCATTTGTCTATCTTTGTCAGCTTTGTGCCACTTCAGTTAGTTGATTAAATAAATCACTCAGAAGGGCTTGGATGCTGATGCATATTTTATTCATCTTGGCAAACTGGCTGCTAACACATCTTCTTTCATTTTACGTAATTATTTTTTTCTTCTTCAGAGGATTTCAACCCCTAGAGATATGCTCGTACAATAGTAAGCATAACCATACTTCAAGCTGTACTTCCCACACAAGGACCTAATGAGGTTGAATAACAGTTGTCATATTTTAATCAGACACCAAAAATTCACACACAGACGCCCAAGTTGAGTGTGGAAAATATAAATTCAGAGACACAAAGAGGTAACTTTGAGTGCATCACTGAATTGAACTGGGACTCTTCTGAGCCAAAGTGATGATCCTCTGCAGTTTGAACTAAAATGTTAAGTGTAACAGTCCTGTAATTAGAGTGACCAGATCACCACACTAAAATATCAGGACACATTGGGGTGCCATCAGCCCTGCCCACAGTCCACCCCTACTCCTCCCAGGCTCTTCTCCCACTCTGCCCCAGGTTCCACTCCCTTGCCACTTGCCCCACCCCCCACACCCTTCCTCATCCCCTGGCCTGCCTCTGGCTTGCTGTGTCCCTCCTCAGTCCCCCACCCACCGCTCACCTACCCACCTGCTTGCTTGACTGCACGCTGCTTGCCTCTTCGCCACCCCGCCTGCCACTCACCTCTACCACACAGACTTAGAATCATAGAATATCAGGGTTGGAAGGGACCTCAGGAGGTCATCTAGTCCAACCCCCTGCTCAAAGCAGGACCAATTCCCAACTAAATCATCCCAACCAGGGCTTTGTCAATCCTGATCTTAAAAACCTCTAAGGAAGGAGATTCCACCACCTCCCTAGGTAACCCATTTAAGTGTTTCACCACTCTTAGAGTGAAAAAGTTTTTCCTAATATCCAACCTAAACCTCTCCCACTGCAACTTGAGACCATTACTCCTTGTTCTGTCAGCGGGTACCATTGAGAACAGTCTAGATCCATCCTCTTTGGAACTTCCTTTCAGGTAGTTGAAAGCAGCTATCAAATCCCCCCTCATTCTTCTCTTCTGCAGACTAAACAATCCCGGTTCCCTCAGCCTCTCCTCATAAGTCATTAGTTGTCATGGTATAATTCCCACTCTGAACTTTAGCGTCCAAAGATGGGGTACCAGCATGAATTCCTTTAAGCTCAATTACCACTAGTACTTGTAGCGTTGCCACAAACCAGAATTCCAGTGCCTGGTACACCTGGTCCCCAAAACCTAGCCCGGGAACCCAAGACCCAGAATGCTTTGGTATTTAACACAAGGAAAGTAACCCTTCCCCCACCATTGCCTCCCAGGCTTCCCTCCCTGGTTACCCTGGAAGATTACTGTGATTCAAACTCCTTGAATCACAAAACAGAAAGGAAAATTCACCTTCCCCTCCTTCTCTCTCCCCTCCAGACTCTCCCTGAAAGAGAAAGTAATCCTAACACAGAGAGAAAATTAACCTCTCCTCCCCTCCCTCCTTCCCACCAATCCCTGGTGAATCCAGACCCAGTCCCTGGGCGTCTCACCAGAATAAAAAAAACAATCAGTTCTTAAACAGGAAAAGCTTTAATTAAAGAGAGAAAAACAGTAAAAATTGTCTTTGTAAATTTAGATGAAACAGGTACAGGGGTTTTTCAGCTATAGACACTGGAAATACCCTCCCAGCCCAAGTATACAAGTACAAATTAAAATCCTTTCAGCGATATACAAATTTGAACTCCTTCCACAAATGCACATTTGCAAAGAAAACAAACATAAGCCTAACTCGCCTTATCTACCTAATACTTACTATTTTGAACTTATAAAAGCCTGTCGGAAAGATTAGGGAGAAGCCTGTGCACGTCGGTCACTCCAGAACCCAGAGGAACAACAACCAGAAACTAACAGCACACACAAAAACTTCCTCCCTCAGATTTGAAGTATCCTGTTCCTGATTGGTCCTCTGGTCAGGTAACAGCCAGGCTAACTGAACTTGTTAACTTCTTTACAGTCAAAGAGATATAAAGTATTTCTGTTTCATTAACTCCTACTACCTGTTTATGACACATGTGCTCCAGCCCTAATCATTTTTTGTTGCCCTCTGCTGGACTCTCTTCAATTTTCCACATCCTTCTTGTAGTGGTGGGACCCAAAACTGGAAACATTACTCCAGATGAGGCCTCACCAGTGATCGAATAGAGGGGAAGACACATCCCTCGATCTGCTGGCAATGCGCCTACTTATACAGCTCAAAATGCCATTAGCCTTCTTGCAACAAGGGCACACTGTTGACTCACATCCAGCTTCTCGTCCATGTAAC
Source organism: Chelonoidis abingdonii (assembly GCF_003597395.2). Lineage (NCBI taxonomy): Eukaryota > Metazoa > Chordata > Testudines > Testudinidae > Chelonoidis > Chelonoidis abingdonii. Next base: position 303,007,751 of record NC_133769.1, on the reverse strand, counting down.
CCCTAGGTCCTTTCTGCAGAACTGCTTCTAGCCATTCAGTCCCTAGTCTGTAACAGTGATGGGATCTTCCATCCTAAGTGCAGGACGCGCACTTGTCTTTGTTGAACCTCATCAAGGTTTCTTTTGGCCCAGTCCTCTAATTGTCTAGGTCCCTCTGTATCCTATCCCTACCCTCCAGCGTATCTACCACTCCTCCAAGTTAGTGTCATCTGCAAACTTGCTGAGAGTGCAATCCATGCCATCCTCCAGATCATTAATGAAGATATTGAACAAAACAGGCCCAGGGCACCTTGGGGCACTCCATTGAAACTGGCTGCAACTAGATATGGAGCTATTGATCACTACCCGTTGAGCCCGACGATCTAGCCAGCTTTCTATCCACCTATAGTCCAATCATCCAGCCATACTTCTTAACTTGCTGGCAAGAATACTGTGGGAGACCGTATCAAAAGCTTTGCTAAAGTCAAGGAGTAACACTCCACTGCTTTCCCCTCGTCCACAGACCCAGTTATCTCCTCATAGAAGGAAACTAGGTTAGTCAGGCATGACTTGCCTTTGGTGAATCCATGCTGACTGTTCCTGATCACTTTTCTCTTGTCTAAATGCTTCAGAATTGATTCCTTGAGGACCTGCTCCATGATTTTTCCGGGGACTGAGGTGAGGCTGACTGGCCTGTAGTTCCCTGGATCCTCCTTCTTCCCTTTTTTAAAGATGGGCATTATAGTAGCCTTTTTCCAGTCATCCGGGACCTCCCCCGTTCGCCATGAGTTTTCAAAGATAATGGCCAATGGCTCTGCAGTCACATCCACCAACTCCTTTAGCACCCTCGTATGCAGCACATCTGGGCCCATGGACTTGTGCTAGTCCAGTTTTTCTAAATAGTCCCAAACCACTTCTTTCTCCACTGAGGGCTGGTCATCTTCTCCCCATACTGTGCTGCCCAGTGCAGCAGTCTGGGAGCTGACCTTTTTTGTGAAGACAGAGGCAAAAAAATCATTGAGTACATTAGCTTTTTCCACATCCTCCATCAATAGGTTGCCTCCCTCATTCAGTAAGGGGCCCACACTTTCCTTGACTTTCTTCTTGTTGCTAACATACCTGAAGAAACCCTTCTTGTTACTCTTAACATCTCTTGCTAGCTGCAACTCTAAGTGTGATTTGGCCTTCCTGATTTCATTCCTGCATGCCTGAGCAATATTTTTATACTCCTCCTTGGTCATTTGTCCAATCTTCCACTTCTTGTAAGCTTCTTTTTTGCGCTTAAGATCAGCAAGGATTTCACTGTTAAGCCAAGCTGGTTGCCTGCCATATTTACTATTCTTCCTACACATCGGGATGGTTTTTTCCTGCAGCCTCAATAAGTATTCTTTAAAATACAGACAGGTCTCCTGGACTCCTTTCCCTCTCATGTTATTTTCCCAGGGATCCTGCCCATCAGCTCCCTGAGGGAGTCAAAGTCTGCTTTTCTGAAGTTCAAGATCTGTATTCTGCTGCTCTCCTTTCTTTCTTGTGTCAGGATCCTGAACTCGGCCATCTCATGGTCACTGCCTCCCAGGTTCCCATTTACTTTTGCTTCCCCTCTGCCAGGTGCCCTCCACCTCTTCCTGCCCCTCCACCAATCTTGCTCCGCCCCCATTCCACCTCCTTCCCCCAAGTCCCTGCCCCTGCCCTGCCTCTTCTCCACCTCCTCCTCTGAGCACATGGTGTACCCACTCCTCCCAACTCCCTCCTGGAAACCGCGAAGTGCCACCAAACAGCTGTTAGGTGGCAGGAAGCACTGGAGGGGAGGAGGAGCAGGGATGCGGCATGCTGAGGGGAGGGAGGAGAAGGAGGCGAGGAGAAGGGAGATTGGCTACAATTTTCCCCATATGTGCTCCAGCCCTAGAGCACCCATGGGGTCAGCGTCTCTCTCCCACTCACCTCCTTAGCTGAATAGCTGGAAAAATGGTGTCCCGATCATACGTTGATCAGGACGTGGGACAAAGGGTTAAATATCGGGACAGTATCGGGACATCTGGTCACCCTACCTGTAATATTCTGGATAAAATGTGACCAACGTAATCACTGATAGCTAAATGCCTATTTACTTGTTTGTGCATATAAATCAGGTAGTTAAACATTAAGCAACTAATATTTCTGTTCACAGTGAGTTGCACACAGGGAAAAAATGGCACAATGTTTCATGAACAGCCTGGATTGACACCCTGCTAAAAATCTGACCCTTAATACTGGATTGAGAGTACCTTTTTATATGATTAATCCCCTGTTCTTTGAAGGAGTAGTAGAGGCACACTGGGTACGTACACCCCCCAAAATGATAACCAGATTCATAGACTTAAGGTCTGAAGGGACCATTATGGTCATCTAGTCTGACCTCCTGCACAATACAGGCCACAGAATCTCACCCACCCACTCCTGTAACAAACTCCTAACCTATGTCTGAGTTACTGAAGTATCAAATCATGGTTTAAAGACCTCAAGGTGCAAAGAATCCTCCAGTAAGTGACCCATGCCCCATGCTGCAGAGGAAGGTGAAAAACCTCCAGGGCCTCTGCCAATCTTCCCTGGAGGAAAATTCCTTCCTGTCCTCAAATATGGTGATCATTTAAACCTGTTTCCATTTATAAATACTAAAACAAAATCTTTTAACTGTCCCAGTAGTTTAGATTCCTAATGTGACCTTTCTTAAGACTCCGGCAATCAAAGGGAAGAATGTCCTCCAGATTCCAAATAATGTTTTTTTTTAATCTATTAGTTGCTGAGCAACAAAGTTACTCTGAGCATGTGGGCAAGACTCACCAGCCAGCACCCAGGAAAGAATTCGCTGTAGTAACTCAGATCCCACCCCATCTAACATCCCATCACAGACCATTGGGCATATTTACCTGTTAATAATCAAAGATCAATTAATTGCCAAATTGCCAAAATTAGGCTATCCCATCATACCATCCCCTCCATAAACTTATCAAGCTTAGTCTTGAAGCCAGATATGTCTTTTCACCCCACTACTCCCCTTGGAAGGCTGTTCTAGAACTTCACTCCACTAATGGTTAGAAACTTTCATCTAATTTCAAGTCTAAACTTCCTAGTGTCCAGTTTATATCCATTTCTTCTTGTGTCCACATTGGTACTAAGCTTAAATAATTCCTCTCCCTCCCTGATATTTATCCCTCTGATATATTTATAAAGAGCAATCATGTCTCCCCTCAGCCTTCTTTTGGTTAGGCTAAACAAGCCAAGCTCTTTCAGTCTTCTTTCACACCTTTCTGTCCCTCGATGGCTGATTACCCTGCTAACAATAATCTCAGTTTGATGATTAAGCATAAGTGTGGGGAAAAAAAACAAAAACCCAGGTTCCTGAAAGGGTTAAATCACCATGCAAGATACAGTTATGTCTACAGTTGCTATTATCTCCAAGCCTTCTGCAGACAGTGCATTGAACAAAGCAAAACAGCTTTATCTAGTAGGGAAATAAATTGATTACCAATTAATCTCTGCTGGGCTCCATGCACTCTTCAATCTGTTTGATGCAGTGTCTGTAGAAAATCTCCATCATGCAACACTTTAATAACAAACATTTTGCAATATTGAATCTCCTTTAAGTTACTACTTGTTTTTCTTTACGTCATGTATTTCATCTTTGGCATTTTAACTCCTTAGTCTAAATTCTTACCTGGCTTGTGTGGGTCCACTAGTAATGGGGGAAAGAGGCTTTCTGCTCTCATAAATATCACAACCACACAGGAGCCAGCACTATGCTACAGCACTTTTTGAACTGAACTGTTTGCTGTGGGTCCACCTAATGCTTTTGATGGCATTCTACAGTACTCAGGGATTGTAGTAGTCAGCTGGATAGGAGAAATGACTGTGATCTGGTGCCCACTACTACTGTTCACCAATCTGGAAACAGTGCACTGGGATAATGCTTGCTGCCCATTTGACAAGCATCGGTAAGGGCTGAGTCTGAGGAAGACTGTTCCTAGCCTTCCTCTCCCATTCTGCCTGAATGTGCCTTGCATAGGCAAAGTGACTTGGGAAATCTGGGCTATTCCAGCTTCAACCTCACATTGATCTCTCCCTCTCCCCACCACAGGGAAAGTTGTAATTTGGTTTTTTGTATTTTTCTGCATATTTTAAAAAAAATTCTCTTACTCTTTCTCTTTATTTATTAATGTTTGGTATATTAGACAAAACATATAATATCCAGTGGATAATGATTCTCAACATTATGAAGAATAAAACAAATGTCTAAAGCAGGGATTGGCAACCTTTGGCACACAGTTTGCCAGGATAAGTACCCTGGCAGGCCGGGCTGGTTTATTTATGTGCCACGTCCGCAGGTTTGGCCAATTGCGGCTCCCACTGGCCACAGTTCACCGTCCCAGGCCAATGGGGGCTTCAGGAAGCAGCGCGGGTTGAGGGATGTGCTGGCCACTGCTTTCCGCTGCCCCTATTGGCCTGGAGTGGCGAACTACGGCCAGTGGGAGCCATGATTGGTTGAACCTCTGGACACGGATGGTAAACAAACCTGCCCGGCCCACCAGGATGCTTATCCTTGTGAGCTCCGTGCCAAAGGTTGCCGATCCCTGCGCTAAAGGATAATTCCATGCACATGTCCCCCAAACAGGCAGCTCTTGCATGTGGTAAAAATATTAACATACACTTATTCTGGCCAGTAGCAGCATCCAATGTGGATCCAAATACAAAGTACATACTTATAGTAGAACAAAATCTGCATGGATTTGTGTGTTTAGTGTCATTCCTGGATTAGGAGATGCATATGCTTAACTATGTGATCCCAGAGTAAATACCCATCCCCTATATCTGTACATAGTATGCAGAAAGATCTCTCTAAAAATTGTGGTGGAGCCATGATGACGGAACAACTTTCACTCCCACCATCTTACTAATTTTGATGGATGCAGTGTTCCTCGCATGCTAGGTTTGCATCACCTTGCCACGGTTTGTTCCAAGGGATATATACTCTATAAAAAAAAATCCAACTGGAAGTCCAACAAAGTTCAAAGTTTTAGGTAGAAGAAGGGATATAAAAACAATCCAAGAAATATAAAATGTATATTGCCAAATCACAAGGGTGAGATGAAACAGACCACAGTTAATCCTAAATTATTAGGATAATGACCTAGAGGGTACACTTACAAAGTTTGCAGATAATACCAACCTGGGAAGGGTTGCAAGTCCTTTGGAGGATAAGATTAAAATTCAAAATAATCTGGAGAAAGGTTCTGAAGTAAATAAGATGAAATTCAATAAGGAGAAATACAAAATATCCCTCTTGAATTTGCACACACACAAAATGGGAAATGACTACCTAAGAAGGAGTATTGCAGAAAGGGATCTGGGAGTTAGAACAGATCACAAACTGAATATGAATCAACAATGTAACACTGTTGCAAACAAAGCAAACATCATTCTGGGATGTATTAGCAAGAGTGTTCTAAACAAGACATGTTGAAGTCATACTTCCACTCTACTCCATGCTGATAAGGCCTCAGCTGGAGTATTTTGTCCAGTTCTGGGCACCATATTTCAGGAAAAATGTAGACAAATTGGAGAAAGTACAGAAAAGATCAACAAAAATGATTAAAGTCCTAGAATAGGGGTCGGCAACCTCTGGCATGCGGCTCGCCAGGCCAGTTTGTTCACCTACAGTGTTGGCAGGTTTGTCTGACCGCGGCTCTCACCATCCCAGGCCAACAGGGACGGCGGGAAGTGCCGCGGGCTGAGGGACGTACTGGCAGCGGCTTCCCACAGCCCCCATTGGCCTGGGACGGCTAACCGCAGCCAGTGGGAGCAGCCATCGGCCGAACCTGCTGACGCGGCAGGTAAACAAACTGGCTGGCCCACCAGAGTGCTTACCCTGGTGAGCCGCATGCCAGAGTTGCTGACGCCTGGCGTAGATAAAAACGTGTCAGGAATGGTCTAGTTATTACATAATCCTGCCTTGAGTGCAGGAGACTGGACTGGATGACCTACTGAGATCCCTTCCAGTCCTACACATCTATGGTTCTACTTCCACCAAGGAATGGTAGTAAGCCAAATAAGTACTTCTAGATCATGTTTGTTTACCAAGAGGACTCAATTTCCAGCACAGCATAAGAGTTCTGTCTGTCTATCTATCTATCTAAATAGAAAAGAGCAAAATATCAGTGAACAGTTTTTTTCAGAATCGCCATCATGGAATGTATTACCCTTTTTTCCTTATCACAAAGTTCAGAGGATTTCATACCTATTTTTTTGGTAACATTATGGATGTATTCTATCTACCTTAATATTTAATGCCTCCTGAAAGGACTCATTCTTTTCATAGGATATCTGTTAGCTCTTCTCGTATTTGAGAGAATTCAGCTTTCAAGGACAAAATCTTTGCTAATTTGGTTGTGTGGACAGAACAATGCCAGGTTTACACCATTTGACCAAGGTACAAGACCATTTTTTATTGCCACAAATTAGTCAATACTGGATTAAACATTAAAACAAAAAATGACTAGAAAAATATAATTTTCAGAAGCAAATGTCCTTAAACATCTGAAAAATATTCCTACAAAACACATTTTCAGGAGTTAAAAGGTGATGCAAAAGTCACAAGATTTCTAAATGTTTGAATGATGTTCATTATTTGGTCACTGGATCTTAGCATTTTTGCTAGTTCATGATTTTGTTGGACCCTAAGGAGCATTCTTAAATGCAGTTAAAGATTTATTTATTTTTATTTGTTTTGAGCCATAGAATCATAGGGCTGAAAGGGACCACAAGGGTCATCTGGTCCAACCCTCTGCCAAGTGCAGGATTTGTTGCATCTAAACCAGTGGTTCCCAAACTTGTTCCGCTGCTTGTGCAAGGAAAGCCCCTGGCGGGCCAGGCTGGTTTGTTTATCTTCCACATCTGCAGGTTCAGCTGATAGCAGCTCCCAGTGGCCGCGGTTCACTGCTCCAGGCCAATGGGAGCTGCTGGAAGCAGCACGGGCTGAGGGACATACTGGATGCCTCTTCCAGCAGCTCCCATTGGCCTGGAGCAGCGAATCATGGCCAGTAGGAGCAACGATCGGTCAAATCTGTGGATGTGGCAGGTAAACAAACCAGCCTGGCCCACCAGGGGCTTTCCCTGCATAAGCAGTGAAATGAGTTTGGGAACCACTGGTCTAAACCATCTAAGACAGATGGCTATCCATCTTTCTTTTGAAAACCACCAGTGAAGAAGCTTCCACAACCTCCTGAGGCAGTCTGGAAATTTCTTCACTGGAGGTTATCCCGTGAAGTCCAAAAAGAAAGATCTAACATTATTTAGATATGGGAGTTCTATTAATTCTTTGGCACTTTTAATTTCTTCACTACCTTTTACTAGACTTGTGAGCTTGGGAATTTTTTTTTTACATAAAAATCAAGATTTGGTTAAAAGTTATGTTTTTCTATTGTTTACAGATATGAGGCAAACCTTACCCTCCATTACACCCAGGCAGTCCAGTGGAGTTATTTAAATTAATAGGATTATAGGGTATATAGAGAGCAGAGTTTGATGTTTAAACCACTAAATTTTCTAGAAGAATGCCTAAGATCTTCATCCTATATAACCACACACACATCCTTAACTTTAAGTACTGAGTGATCTGATGGAGCTTAAAGGAATTGCTCATACACTTAAAATCAAGCACATATGCAAAGATTCAAAGAATCAGGGCCTAATCCCCTACCTCTGCTACCCTTGCTCAGCTACCCTTATGTTGAGTAGTACCTTACTTTGTGAGTTGGCCCATTGATTACAACAGGATGTTTGGGTATTATGTTCCTACTCAATATGAGCTAAGATGACAGAATGTAAGCCTGTATTTGGACTATTTTGCAGGCAATACAACATTACCATATGGTGAGACTGAGGGCATGATTTTCAGCCCTTAGTTTCCTATGGTACCAATGCATTTTTGTGTGCAAACTGTTGCATGCCATATTGACAGAATCTATCACCTCAAATTCCCCTGTCTCAATGTGCATGCAGGCAGAGCCCTCACTGTTGCCTCACTGAAAGTGGCGCCATAATGTTTGACTCTCACATTTGCTCAGGTTGTTGTTGGGTTTTTTTACATGTGCTGCATATTAGTATATTCTGGAGTTGGATGGTAGGTAGGTGAGTCATTGTACTACTGCTCTCATTTACTTTCATATTCCAATTATATTTTTCAGACAGCCATAGAAATTAGTAAGTAACTTGTAATGAGGTCTTGGATTGGGTCCCCAGAGTAGTTTTGGTCAAAGGAAATATCGACGTTGTTTTTTTCTTTTGGTGTGAATGTAAAGGAGGTGTGGATTTGCATTCTGTAGTGAGATGATTTCTGTGCCGAACATGGATCTTGCAAGAGCTATACTTTCAATTATTTAGTTGCATTCCCAAACCTAGGATGATGGTCATCTTAAAAAGATGAAACAACTTGGGAAAACATTTATTGTGCTTGCCAAAGAGAAACCTTTATAGTGATCACATTTAGGAAAGTATTAAATGGCTTCGGGTTAAATGGTTTGTATTAAATGTTTATATATAGAATGGGCTAAATTGCAGATGCAAGTGCACTCCATTGATTTGAAACAAGTGTTCTAGGTCATTTATATTAACAAGAGGAATCAATCTCCAATCTACAATAGAGTAGTTTTTAATAATACAAATATTTATTATAAGTACTTAACCTCTATTGACCCATCAGTCTCAACCCTCTGTTACTATCCTATGAAGAGTTCAGTGATGGGTAGTGGGAATTTGACGGAGGTAACTCAGTCTATCACTATACATTATAGATAGCTCGAGTTCATTTAAAATGCATTCTTACCCACCTTAAATTTTATGCAAAATATGATTCAATATTTTTGGATAGCATCCACATCTATACGACAACACCTCACTCATGGAAAATGAGTTAAAACTTTACAAGTAATTATCTGCACAAACATGGGGCAGAAAGCGGGCATTTTTCTACAGGATTTCATCAACACCCAATAGCTTAGTTTTATGTATGGGATTTATTTGCACTTATTTGGGGATTCATTGTCACACCACACTTAGGGAATCAATATTTTGCATGTGTGTATCCTGTGTAACTGTATATATCCTCCCACTCAAAATCTCATTTTCTTTCCAGTCTACCCACTTATGTAATCTGACTAATCTTATGTGTCTATCTTCTGATGAACTTGTTTGTTTTATGAGTGGCTTGTGCATCATGGTAGTTTTGTTGTAAATATTCATAAATATTTCACATTAAATGATTTACATCATCTTTTGGTAGCACAGCATATTTTGGAAATAACTTCCTTGCACCTGGTAACTGGCAGTAGAAGAAAGAAGAAAGATTTAAAAAAACTAAGGAGTGGGAGAAAAAGAAGGCCCAATGAATACTGAATTAATTAAGACAACAACTTTTCATAAATATGCCAGTTTGCACTCGATGGCTCTTAAAAAAAATTCTTTCTGTATTGTTACTGATTTAAATCTTTCTGTTTAATCCTGTCTTTCTCTTCTGAAGCATGAGGCAAATATTATTCCACACAATAATTTGCAGTGTTTTGTTGACTGAAGACCTAGAATTTTAGATTGGCTTTACCAAAGGAACATCTAGTAATATTTTTTATACCATTTTGACAGACAGTTCTCATTCCTCTTTGTTATGCTGCCAATTGAGAAAACAAAAGACAATTGTAAAGTGTCAGTGAGGTTGAGAAGCAAGATAGATTCCTTTGCACAATTTGAAAGGTCTTTCTTTCTTTCTTTTTTTTACCTGTTGAAACTTAATGCAGTTTGTAGTTTGCAAATTGTAAACATGAAATGTTTTTGTGCTGAAAAATTCAAGGAAAACACTGAAGTCAATAACTGACAACATAAACTAGCTACCTTAGATGTTAATTAAGTAGTGTTTGTCTTTTATTTTGATGTATATTTTTAATAGGGTTTAAGAGGCTAGAGAAATAACAGTTTAGAATCTGGATTAAGCTTTTCAACATAAAGTATAACCCTTCATTTTCCTTAAAAAGCATCCATTATGGATAAGGGAGTTGCACAGGCAAAATAAAAGACAAGTAATGAGAATTTTTATTGGAAGCCAGACTTGAATTTGTATAACTTATTTTTATCCCCAATAACAATTAGAATTGCTTTTTCAAAAAGCATCATTTGGAAACTCCTATAATTGTCTTTTTCTTTACTCTAGTGAAAATATAACATAACATTTGCATTTGTTTATTAAACTGTTTGAAAACCCTTCTAAAATCTCCCATTGACTTCAAAGGAAGAAGAGTCACAATTTCAAGATTCTGACGGTATGACCAGGTCTTTAAGGGTATTTCCTTAAGTGTTTCCTATCCTAGGCTGTTCAGTGGTGTTATTGTGCTTGGTTAGAGCCTGATCCAAAAGCCATTGATTTCAGTGAGCATAAGATCAGCTCCAATCCTGCTCTCATTGCAGTCAATGAGTATGGCCATTGAATTGAATGGAAGAAAGAGGGGAGAGGTATTGATATTTTTCTGTAAGTATTGGCTGAAACTAATTAATTTATTTTAAAAAATGAGCAATTTGCCCTTACTGTGCCCATCTTAAGCTCTTTGCAGTTTTCTCTGTCACAGCGCATGATTTATTCAGTAAGGGAATTATTGTTGAGCTTAACTACAGTTAATATCCACTTGCTTAAGAGAAAAATCCCGAAAGAAGTATTTTTCCATGCCCCAGACCATTCTAACTTAACTGAGTAGAATGGTGCCTATATAATACCAAGTGATATTGAATAATTTACCTCTTTAATGTCAATTGTAAATCACTGTGGTGGGAGAAGGGAGGTGGCTGGAATGGTGATACAGAAGCAACTGAGCCCTGCTTCTGTTCAGGAGATAGGGGAACCCATATCCCAAAGTTTCTCTTCTTGTCCAGATCTAGAATCTCTTTTTGCAAATAACAGAGTATGACTGCAAAAGGCAAGTTTATGGTCTAATAATTTTTTCTATATTCCTTACAAAACTCCCAATAACTTTAATGTCAGTTGGGACTATAAAGTTGGACAAAAGGTGTGATTGCTGCTATGTCATGCAACCATAGTCAAGAAGACAACATAAAGAACCATGACTTATGCAACTTTCCAAAGGACCGATGAAAATTGATTTCTAGTAGAGGTGGGATTTTAACTACAAGTTAACTACAAATGTGTGTAGGAAACACTTTAAAGTGGTCTGGTATGATGGGAGGTTGGTTACCGGAGGTAGTCTTTGCTGCAGGTTTCACAGCATGTGTTTTGTTTAACAGCTTTTTCTATTTTCTGAATTAGATGTTGCCATTGCAGAACTTATGGATACGTTATGTGTTAAAATGTATTCTAATTTCAGAATGTATGACTGCTGAAAACAGCACCAGGTAGAGTACCAGTAATTTTCTATTCCATAATATTCAGAATATGCAACATCAAAAGGTTATCTCAAAGACATTGGAAATTTAACTGCATCATTCAAAATGTCTACTGAGTAAAGCCTAACCAATAATTTAACCATAGTATTCGGAGCAGTTGGGAAATGGGAACTTCAGTAATTTAATTGCAGCCATCACTAGGCAAGTCAGCACTTAAAGAGACACATGAGCCTTGAAGGCAAAAATAACTCTTTGATTTAACCTTTGCTGTCTGAGAAGCTGATGGCTTGGATGGATGGATGCATGGAGGGCAGAATACTAATTGTCCTATAGTGACTGGCAAGACAGGCAAGTTGGCTTTTTTGGGTCTGGTTTGGATGTGAGTTCTGTTACTAGACTAGCAATCCAACTGTCTTGTATCATAATATGAGTGCAGAGGAACCTGGGGGAAAAATGAAGGAATAAATATCTATCCTATGACCAAGAAAAAAAAAAAAGTGAGTGGACCCACCACAGCTCATTAACCCTGGCTGTCTCAATGTGGGGATGGTATACCCTAGGGGTTGGCAACCTCTGGCACACGGCTAGGGTAAGCACCCTGGCGGGCCGGGCCAGTTTGTTTACCTGGCACGTTGGCAGTTTTGGCCGATCGCGGCTCCCACTGGCCACGGTTCCCCGTCCCAGGCCAATGGGGGTGGTGGAAAGCCACAGCCAGCACATCCCTCTGCCCGTGCTGCTTCCCACCGCACCCATTGGCCTGGGATGGCGAACCGCGGCCAGTGAAAGCCATAGTCGGTCAAACCTGCCAACGCAACAGCTAAACAAAGTGGCCCGGCTTGCCAGGGTGCTTACCCTGGCGAGTCACGTGCCAGACGATGCCGACCCCGGTCTACCCCACCACATCCACTGTTTCCCTTTCTTTTGCCTTCATCTCAGTACTAAGTTTGGCTTCTTTCTTCAGAACAATAGGACATAAGAATGGCCATATAGGGTCAGACCAATGGTCCATCCAGCCCAATATCTTATCTTCTAATAGTGACCAATGCCAAGTGTTTCAGAGGGAATGAACAGAACAGGTAAACACCAAGTGATCCATCCAATATAAACTTCCATTATAGCCTAATGAACAGAAGATTTAAACAAGCTCCCAAACTGCAGATATTTCTAGCATGAAAATACTAAGAAAGTGACTTATAGTCTCGTTTTTTTCCTTCCTGAGTCATTGGTCAAAGTATGAATTTTTGTGTGTGTCTCTCTGACTTTCATTGAATCAAAGAAATTTATGACTGCAAGGGACCTTGATAGGTCATCTAGTTCAGACTCTTGCTCTGAAGAAACTCCAATGAACAGAGATTCCACAATCTCCCTAGGTAATTGATTCCTGTGCTTAACTACCCTTATATTTAGGAAGTATTTCCTAATGTCTAACCTATATTTCCCTTGCTGCAATTTAAGTCTGTTACTTCTTGTCCTGTCCTCAGTGGATAAGGAAAACAATTTATCACCATCCTCTTTATAACAACCTATTATGTACTTGAAGACTGTATTGTGTCCCTTTTACTCTTCTCTTCTCCTGACTAAACAAACCCAGTTTTTTCAATCTTTCCTACTAAATCATGTTTTCCAGACCTTTAATCATTTTTGTTGCTCTTCTCTGGACTTTTTCCCCTTCATCCAAATCTTTCCCTAAGGGTGGTGCCCAGAACTCCAGTTGAGACCTTATCTGTGCTGAGTTGAGTGCAAGAATTACTTCTAATGTCTTCCTTACAACACTCCTGTGCTAATATATCCCAGTGTGATATTTGCTTTGTTTGCAACAGTATTACATTGCTGACTCGTATTTAGTTTGTGATCTATTCTAACCCCTAGATCCCTTTCCACAGTACTCCTTCGTAGGCAGTCATTTCTCATTTTGTGTGTGTACAATGGATTATTCCTTTCTAAGTGGAGTACTTTGCATGTGTCCTTATTTAATTTAATGCTGTTTATTTCAGACCTTTTCTTCAGTTTGTCAAGATGTTTTTGAATTCTAATCCTGTCCTCCAAAGTGCTTGCAACCTGTACTAGCCTGGAATTGTCTATAGACTTTACAAGTGTCCCCTCTATGCCATTAACCAAATTATTTATGACGATATTGATTAGAACTGGACCCTGGAGAGATCCTTGTGGGCCCCACTCAACATACTCTTTGTTTCCTTGAAGGTAGGTTTTTGTTTTAGAGACTTGTATGGATTTTGAACAGCTATATTACGACAATTCCGTTGCTGATGTTCTGGAATTTAGTGGTTAATTACCACAGCATATAGAAAAGCAAAAATGGAAAATATATTTATTCTTTATACAGCCATTTTGTAATTTTGTAATGATTTTTGTTTGAAATTCTGATAATATCAGAGACAGCCATTTAGAGAAAGCTGTGACAGAAAGCATGTTTGTGAGCATCATTGTAATGTGCCTGTCCCTACGAAGTCCCACAGCGCAGAGCTTGTACATCAGCAGCAGTATAATAACGCTCTGAGGTGGCCTCTGATAGTTTGCAGACAGGTCTTAGAACAGTGATACATAATTTATAAATAGGAGGAGAAAAGAGTGAAATCTGAGCTACTCACTGAACCGGAGCTCTAATACTCATAATTTGCCAGTTTACATAGACAATGCCTTTGTTATACAAACTCTGCAACTACATCAGCCATACCATCCTATTGATCACATCCAAAAGGTTTGTAATGTGTAATCCAATTAGGTTATTCTATCACTTGTAACATAATCACAACATTATATCAGTGACTTGGATAAATATTAGGAAAGGAAAGACAGGTTTGGATAAAATAAGAAGGCCAGTACCAGAGCTGATGTAAAATAATGGAGCTCCTTTGACATCTCACTGCAAATATATATATTACATACCCTAAAGTCAATAGCATTATGCCAATTAACAGCAACTAAGGTCAGGGCTACACTACACTATTTTGGTATAACTACATCACACACGGGTTTGAAAAATCCACACTTCCGAGCAATGTAGTTATAATGACCTAACCCCACCCTCAACCCCGGATAGACAGCGCTATGTGGTGGGAGAAGTTCTCCCATCAATGTAGCTATCACAACTTGGGGAGGTGGAATAACTATGCAACTGGGAGAAGCTCTCTCATTGGCTTAGTGGTGTCTTCACTAAAGCTGTAGTGTTGTATGAGAAGACCAGCCCTAAGTATCTGACCCAAAATTAAACCTTTCTGGTCTTTGCCATCACTGGAAATGACAATATTGTAATACCAAAGCTGCAAATGGAAGACTAATAAGACTAACACACCAATAAGAAACTTGCTGAGACCAAACCAGGAAGTATAGGAACTCTCTTGAGCCTGGCTGTTTTGAGACTTGAAGCCCAACTTCATTCAGACATATTCCTAGATTTTTATAGCCAGAAGTGAAAATTATGACCATCTACTCACACTTCCTGTATAGCACAAACCACAGAATTTCACCCAGTGATTTCTGCATCAATAAGCATCCACATTTTTGAAACCTGATTTGAAATAAATCAAACCATTTGAAGTTCACCCACCTACATTAATAAATAAGAGGATTCTGCACTTTACCAGTGAAATATACTGTAAGTGCTTTCTCTATGAGGTAGCATTTTTATTTGGTATAATTTTTAATTACAGCTTGATCTTATAGTTTCTTTGAAATGATTTAACATAATTTGGAAGACACTAGAAGGACAGCATAGAAGGACATTGTATGTTTGAATTTCATCAGTCATTCTTCATAGCACACACAATTAAGATAAACACAGGTATAAACTCCCCAAACAATCTTTAATTACTACTGAATATAAATCTCCATATATAGCAGGGGTCAGCAACCTCTGGCACGCTGCTTGCCAGAGTAAGAACCCTGGCGGGCCAGTCCAGTTTGTTTACCTGCCGCATTGACAGGTTCGGCTGATCACAGCTCCCACTGGCTGCGGTTCGCCGTCCCAGGCCAATGGGGGTGGCAGGAAGCTGCAGCTAGCACATCCTTCACCCATGCTGCTTCCCGCCGCCTCCATTGGCCTGGGACAGTGAACTTGCCGCCTCATCCATTGGCCTGGGATGGCCAGTGGGAGCAGCGATCGGTCACACCTGCGGACACAGCAGGCAAACAAAGTGGTCTGGCCTGTCAGGGTGCTTACCCTGGCGAGCCACGTGCCAGAGGTTGCTGACCCCGATATATAGAAATTGCTCATAAACTGCATTTTATAACATTCTTTGCAGTAAAAGAATCTAACAAATAGCCATAAAATCTTGAACTATAGGGACATGCAGTTTTCCTTTTGATGTACTTAATGAGGCAAATATAACAAGAGAGAGATCAAATGCAATCACACAGTCAATAAAATCAATAAAAATACAAGGACTTTTCTCACCACCACTCGGAGAAGACTTAGTAGCAAAGGCTTGAATTTCATGATTTTTATGAAGTATTCTAAAGTATTTGTTCTAACACATCATAAAGTAGTTTCAGACATTTCTGAAACTGAACTACAGTTGCCCTAATAATTGCAAAAACAACAACAAAGACAAAAAAAAATCTTTTGGTGAGATATTGTTGCTTTTTAAGAATACTTACTCACTTGCTTATTCACAGAATTCAGTAATTTGCTGTGCTTCTTCCTGTTGTGAGTTCTAATAGCAAGATATTCGTGTATACATTTTGTGACTTTTAAATTTATAGCAAATAATTATTATGGAAATGTAGTATGGAATGTAAAGGAAATCTTTTCTGTCTGTGTGTTTGATGGGGTAATGGTGGATCTTTACAGGCATTTTCAATCCTTTACATGGGAATAACCTCATTGGAGAATGATTTGGTTCTACATTTTAATTGCAGGGCCCAATTTCTCTCCTCAGCTATACCTGCGCAACCTCCATAAATTAAGGCAAGCAGAATTTGAACAGAATGGGTTAACTGCAGCAGAATTTGACCTGCAGAATCTTTAATATTGGTTATGAATCATGAACCAGAAAAAACAGCCTGTCTCTCAGATCCCAAGATATATTTGAAGTTAGAAAAATGTAATTAATAGTAAACTGAGCAATGGAGGTAATCAAAATCAATGTATGTGGATCCTCACAATGCCATTTTCTATCAGTCTTCAGAGTCCTTCTCCCAAAGCGAAGTAATTTTTTCACATAATCATGAATATCTGATATCCATAATATTGTTTTCCTATTCTATATTAAACAGGAAGCATGTTGCAGAAACTGTGGAATGAGCAACACATTCCATAGTTGTGAAAAGAGATCAGCACTGGTTCAGTTAATGAAGATGGAGGAAAACAAATGGAGATGGATGAGTGCATGCTAAGATAATGTGGATATATTTGGATATGAAAGAGTTATGTAGATGTGAAAAAAATTGTGGGTAGGTTTGTTGGGTGATAGTCAATGTCTCTCTTTTAGAAACGTCTTGAAGATTATACACACACACACACACACACACACACACTCACACAATCCTTCTCCCTCAACTTCCTCAGTGGAAAAAATAGACTAAACACATTTCATTTTTGTCTCTAACTCTTAATAATTCAAAATAAGATTTTAGATTAGATTAGATCTGTAGGCCCTACATGGGCCCACAGAAGCATAGAGGGAATAAGATATCTCTCCTCCCCATACAATACCCACCGCCACAAACAGGGACAGTAGTAGATTACCTCCCCCTGGAGCAAAGGTGGATCAGGGAGATCAGACTAGATGACTATAATGTTCCTTACTGGACTTAAAATCTATGGACTATGACTCTCAGTTACGATTCCTATCCTGAATTCCTTCTGCAACCCAAAGCCAGGTACTGCCCCTTAGACAGAGCTGTGCCGATGGCACAATCTAATCCCATATTATTTGTAGCATTAACACCTCTGTTTTACTGTAGTTAATTACAGAAAAACAATTCAGCAATTTTGCATGTAAATGTTTCTGTGGGCCCTACTCTCTTAAGATTTGATCTAAAACTGTTTGTTTCTTTCCCCATGAATACACTGCTTATAGTCAGTGGAAGGTTGTCTAACACTGCCCTCTTTTTGAACTATGGTATCTTGGGGTTTGTCCCACAAAGTTACAAAAATATAGGATACTTTTTACATAAAAAGTAAACCATTTGAAAAAAAATGGTTTGATGGGTTTACATGATCTGAGACACAACTCCAACATTTAACTAACCTTACCCTGGATATAAGAGGACAGAAGATAAGCTCTTAATTCATCACTACATTATGTAAGCTAGAAATTCAGTGGAGGCCTCTTAAACATACAGTCTTAGTTTTTTTAAATTTATTCAATAAAATCAATTTATTGGGTCTTAATGGACTTAAAATCAGGTAGTAAGCCTTATGTGCCTTGTATACAAGAAAGTGATGAGGATGAGTAGTTTCAGAGTAGACTGGGTCATTGAAAAAATAATATAGCCAGAACAAGTTAATTCAAAAGTTTGGTAATTTGGTGCATCAGTGATTCATAGTATTTTGTACAGGGGGACCCTGGTATATGTTGGAGTTGTGTTCTTGAAAAGGGCGACAGAGACTGAAACAACGGATACTGGGGAATTTTTCCTGATGGGAAATAATGGAATAAAGGGAGAGGGAGGATGCATTCACATCGTCGCCATGCTCGCTTATGACAATGCTCTTTTCACCTAAACAGTGTACCTTTTCACGACAGGTTATACAGTACACATTGTACACACATTAAATAAAATAATGTAGAACCCTACCATTCAAACACACAGAACATTTTAATAAATAATATAAAACAGTGTAACAGTGCTTACCTTAGGCGGGGCTGGCAGCTGGGTTTTCTTGGTCTGGCTTTTCCATGGCTGGCTTTTCATTTCCAGAAGTCCTAAAAATGGTGATGTCTGCTCTCCTGCATGAATCTTTGAATGATAGAGCTCCCTGTGGCAAGCCACTAAATCACTGAGAGCCCTGGAGACTTTGGCAGACTATTCACAAAAAGGATCTGTATGATTTCTGTCATCTCACCCGGCAATCCAAAGGAATGAGAGATATTCCTTGTCATCAGACTCCTGGCTTCCTGCCCTATATCATCGTTGTCCTTGCTTTCTTCAGATATCTGTTATTGGTCCAGCTCAATAAGTTCTGCATTTGTCAGTTGCTCAGTGTGAGACTCCAACGACTTCTCTACATCCTCCACCTCCTTGAAGCAAACATCCTTCACCAACTTGACTAGTTCTTGCTGGATAGCACGAACAGCATCAAATCACATGAAGATGTGGACAGCATCTGCCCATGCACGGCACCAAATGCCGTTCATATATTGCGAAGTGACCTCCTCCCATGATGTGTCAATGTTTTCCATGCCGTTCAAGATGTTGTAGGACTTCCAAAACTCCTTTACACTGGGCTTTCCTTCACCTGCTATCTCCTTAATCAGCATGGAGAATGTTCTCTGTAGGTAATAAGCCTTGAATGTGGCCATTACAACTTAGTCCTTAAGCTGTAGCAGTGATGTGGTGTTGGGTGGCAAAAATAGGACCTTGCTGTTCAGGCAGAGGGCTTTGTAGTCCAGTTCATGAGCACTTCATTGTCCAGCAGAAGAAGAATCTCAAAGGCCAGATTTTCCTTCTGACAATAAATCTTAAATTCAGGGACAGCATGGTCTAAAATATTGTGTCTTATCCAGGCCTTTCTGTTCCACTGCCAAATTACAGGGAGACGAGACTTAACGTAGCCCTTCATTGCTCTTGGGTTTTCACTGTGATAGACAAGCAAGGGCTTCAACTTGTAATTGCCTTCTGCAGTTTCCCCAAGCAGAAGGGTTAAGTGGTCTTTTGAGACTTTAGAGCAGTCTTCTCGTCATGAGAAATATAAGTCCTCATTGGCATCTTCTTCCAGTAAAGGCTTGTCTCACCGATGTTAAAAACTTGTTTCGGACAGTAGACACCTTCTGAAACAATTTTCTTTAGCTGCGTAGGAAACATTTCAGCTGCTTCTTCATCTGCACTAACCGCTTCTCCTGTGAGTTTACATTATGTAGATTGGCATGCTTCTGGAATCTGTGGAACCACCCATGACTAGCACTGAAGTTGTCCTTTTTCACTGTTGAGCTCTCTCCCTCTCTTTCCCTTAAATCACCATACAGGCCTTTGTCCTTCTCCTGAATCAAGCTTAAACTCACAGGCATTTTCTTTTGATGGAGGCCATCAATCCAATCATCCAGCAAACGTTCCATCTTCTCCATTCCATTGCTTCTCTGTTTCATTATCTTCATCGATGACAATTTTGTAGCACTTCTAGTGCTTTCACAAATTCGATCAGCGCTCTTAAAAATTGTGTGTACCATTGTAGCAGGCAAATTAAGAATATGACATCTGTTGCACACTCACCTCTTTCAATATGCTTTATAACATCTAATTTCACTTCTAATCTTACACTTTTATGTTAGCTCTTAGACACAGGCCCACTCTTAACACTTTGAATGTGTTTTGCATTCATGATGAGTAGTACGGTACTGTACTCATAGCCTGCCACGCCTCTTCCCACCTCCCCTCTACCGCTGCCCCACCTCTTCCCACTCCCCCCCACGCTGCCTCTTCCCACCCAGTTCTGCCTCCTCCTCTGAGCATGCCCCGTCCCTGCTCCTTACTCTCCCCCCCAGAGCTTCCTGCACACTGCTGAACAGCTGTTCTGTGGTGTGCAGACGGTGCTGGGAAGGAGGAGGAGGAGTTGATCAGACAGGGCATGGATGGGAGGTGCTGGGGGAAGAGAAGGGGCACTGGCAGAAAAGCACCCACAGAAAAGCAACACAAAAGTTGAAGTGTGTAAGTTGCAGATCGGGACTGATGTGAATCGAATCATGTTCCCCTATTGATGAGCGATGGATACATGAAACGATGGACAAAAGGGAGATGTATACCAGGGACCCCCTGTATTCCATTAACACAGAGTAGTTTAATCCTTGTCAGCTGATTGAAATGACTTGACCCCACCCTAGTCACAATTATACTAAGATTGTACTAAGATTCCATTTGTAAATGGTTTTTAAAGAGTTGATAAATGCATCCGCTGTTTTAGCAGGTGATTAATTAATTATTACAGGTCATTGTAGAGTTTAAAGGGTCAATAGGTTTCCAGTAACTGTGACCTGCAGCATCTTATATTGATGTTCTTATAACCATCTATAACTAGGGCCCTACAAAATTCATGGCCATGAAAAACACATCACAGACCATGAAATCTGGTCTTTTGTGTGTTTTTACCCTATACTATACCAATTTCATGAATGGAGACCAGTGTTTCTCAATTTGGGTGTCCTAAACCAAAAGGGAGTTTTAGGAGGGTGGGGAGGAGTCACAAAGTTATTTTAGGGGGGTTGAAGTATTGCCATACTTACACTGCCCTCAGAGCTAGGCAGAGGGACAGTGGTGGCTGTTGGCCAAGCACTGTGACAAAGTTCCTCCTCTACCTTAGTGGGTCCTGCGTTTATTGGCAGATTTGCTCACCTCAGTGATCTTCCCCTCTGGTGGAACCCACAGTCTGGGTCAACTCCTCCTGTGTCTGATCAGGAGTTGGGAGGTTTGGGGGGAACCCGGGTCCACCCTCTACTCCGGGTTCCAGCCCAGGGCCCTGTGGATCGCAGCTGTCTATAGTGCCTCCTGTAACAGCTGCATGACAGCTACAACTCCCTGGGCTACTTCCCCATGGCCTCCTCCAAACACCTTCTTTATATCCTCACCACAGGACCTTCCTCCTGGTGTCTGATAATGCTTGTATTCCTCAATCGTCCAGCAGTAGTACAACTCTCTCACTCTCAGCTCCTTGTGCTCTTGCTCCCAGCTCCTCACACCCGAATGTCACTGACTAACTGGGAGCCTTTTAACTAGTTCCAGCCAGCCCTTGATTGGCTTCAAGTGGCCCAATCAATGTAGCTATCTCCACTGCCTTCTAGAAATATCTTTATTGGCTCCAGGTGTCTTGATTAACCTGGAGCAATTGCCATTTGGTTACCATGGTACTAGGGATTTGGTTAACCTGGGGCTAACATACCCGTTCCTTACTACTTTACTGTAGCCATCTGGCCTTGCCCCATCACAGCACCCAGTTGTGAAGGCAGTGACCTGCCAGCAGCAGCACAGAAGTAAGAGTGGCAATATAATACCATGCCACTCCTACTTCTGTGTTGCTGCCGTCAGAGCTGGGCAGCTGCAGAGTGGCAGCTGCTGACTGAGGGGTCCAGCTCTGCAGGCAGTAGTGCAGAAGTAAGGATAGCAATACCTTACCATGCCACCCTTACTCCTGCACTGCTGCTGGTGGTGGCTCTGCCTTCAGAGCTAGGCTCCTGGCCAGCAGTTGCCACTCTCCAGCTCCTAGCTCTGGAGACAGTGCTGCCACCAGCAGCAGCATAGAAGTAAGGGTAGCAGTACCACAACTCCCCACAATAACCTTGCGACCCCCTCCCCAGCTCTTTTGTGGTTCAGGATCCCTACAATTACAGCACCATGAAATTTCAGATTTAAATAGCAGAAATCATGACATTTACGATTTATAAAATCCTATTGTAGTAGGAAGAGAGCTTGAGATATAAGCCCTTGTATTAGAGGCCTGAGCTAAAGTAGTGGGCAAGCTTTGCTGATATAAAGTCAAGTTAGCAAAAGTTAGGCTGTGAGCAAATGTCAGGCTTTGCCTGCTTGCAAGTTCAGAGAATTTGGCAAGAAGAGAACTGATATTGCAGAAACACACACTCCTAAAAAGTGCTAGGCACAGAGTACTTACACAAACACATTTCAGAAGAGTGGCACCAGAAAATTATGATATCAAGAATGATACAAAAACATTCCCCAAGATTAACAGGAAGACATTGACCCTTGAAAGATAAGGTCAGGATGGCAGTATGATGAATAATGTTTTAATCAAACCAACATGTACAAGGAGCTGGGTGATAACTAGTCACGTCAGGGGGAAGAAGCTAACTATGTCAGAGGCGCAGTATGTAATTTGTTTGCATCATGGTATAAAAACGTATCTCTGAGAGATTGTCTTGGTCCAGCTGAGGAGGGAATGGAAATTCACTGAGCTGCGTCCATTGTCATGGAGCATACATCTCTTAGTATCCTTGTAGAGTTTGTCAGGTGCTATTACCATGCGTTGTCGACAATAAACCTAGCCTAGTGCCTTTGTACTTTAATGGATCTTGTGGTCATTGGGGAGTTCATTTGAGGTCTGCTTTGCTGGCTGTCTGCGCAGCACACAGGGAAAACGCAGACAGCCGAATGTCTAACCACACCTATGACCGTGAAATTGATCACCATATGCTATGTGCAGGGGCTTCCTGAACTCATAATGTATCTCTAAAAACATGCAAAGGGCCAAAATGGCATCTAATGTGGACCTGTTCCTCATAAAGCCTGACTGTTGGGGACGATGCTTCCGATGTAGCAAAGGCTCCAGGCGTGTCAGCAAAACATGTGCAAACACCTTCCCTGGAATGGAAAGCAAAGTGATCGGTCTGTAGCTCTTACATTCACTGCACAGTCCCTTGCCCTTATAGAGTGAGATCACAATACCATCCTTCCAGGCAGTTGTCAAGGTTCCAGTTCTCCACACTAAATGAAAGATGTCTAGAAGTGATTCTACTACAGGATCAATAGTACACTTTAGCAGCTCTGAGGGGATTCCATCAGTATTGGCTGTGCGTCCGTTTTTCAGTTTAGAGATGGCGCACTTCACTTCATCCAATGTTGGTGCATCAATACAAATGTCTGGATCCGGAACTGTAGTGACTGCCAGATCATCCATCTCTGAAAAACGGCAGCTGGAGGATGGTTCAGGACACTGTGATAATGTTCCACCCAGCATGAGAGAATTTCATCATCCAATTTACATGGCTAGCCTTGGCTGTCATTCAGGATGCTGTTTGTAGTGACTACCTTTGACTGCTGAGGTTGTGAATGGCGTGGAATACTGGCTTCAAGTCATCCCTGGCTAAGCCAAATTCGACATAATTTGCCACTTGGTTATAATATGCCTTGCAATCATGGAGTGCCAAGGTGTAAAATTTTTGCTTCAGCTGATTGAGTGTGCTTATCACAACACTGACTGGCTGCGGCCTTCAATTTATTTATCTGGAAGGCCTCTTCCGATTGGCATGGTTGGCATGCTGGATGCATATAGCCAATCATATGCTCAGCAGATTGGTTGTGGGTGGAAGTGAACAGGGACCAGGCAACCTCCATGGCATCTGGCAGATTAGCTAGAGCTGAGAATCTGTTGCTGACATCAATACAAGACCTGTTGACTATACCTGGCACATGGGGTGGGTCGATATCAAACTTCTTCATCATTGCAGAGCACTTACCTGCTTGTTGGAGCATCAACACCATAACTGCATCCACTAGATGGTGATCTGTATTCGCCCCACATTCTGTACCACAATATACTCTACAGGAGGCAAAGAGACACTTATTGCATGTAATAATGTGATCCAACTCCTTCTGAGTGATGCCATCATGAGAGATCCAGGACATCTGGTGTATCGCCGCTTGAACCATAACCCAAGAATGGAAAGATTCTGGGAGGCACAGAATGTAAGCAAGTGGCGAGAGTTATCATTGGGTGTGCCTGAACCATAATAACCAATGATCTGTTCAAACCCAGTTTGCAGGGAGCCAGTAACTGCATTTAGGTCACCCAGGATCATGAGATTATCATGTGGAGGGATTGTGCATACTAGATGATTCAATTGATTGTAGAAATGATCTTTAACAAAGTCAACAGATTCCTCTTTCTGCGCATAGACCACTATGATAGTGAGGTAGCTGTGCCCATTTTTAAGATGTGCAGTAAGTAAATGAGGAGATACAGGCATGTAGGTTGTCAGGGAGGACTTTGCCTTGCCTCACAGTAGTAGTGCTACCCCATACAAATGGTTGGGGTGGCCAGAATACAGAATAAAGAATCTTCCACCTTTTGATGTCCATGATCATAGACTCATAGACTCATAGGTCAGAAGGGACCAATATGATCATCTAGTCTGACCTCCTGCACAAGGCAGGCCACAAAACCCTACCCATACACATTTATAACAACCCCTACCCATGCCGAGTTTTGAAATCCTCAAAATTGTGATTGAAGACCTCAGCTGCAGAGAATCCACCAGAAGCGACCCATGCCCCACGCTGCAGAGGGAGGCGAAACCTCCAGGCCTCTGCCAATCCGCCCTGGAGGAAAATTCTTCCCGACCCAATATGGCGATCAGCTAACCTGAGCATGTGGGCAAGACTCACCAGCAGCACCCAAGAAAGAATTCTCTGCAGTACTCAGTTCCCATCCCATCCAACATCCCCTCACAGACCATGAGCAGACTTATCTGGCCGATAATCCAAGATAGTTGCCATATTAACTATCCCATCATAACATCCCTCCATATACTTATCAAGCTTAGTCTTAAAGCCAGATAAGTCTTTGCCCCCACTACTTCCCTCGGAAGGCTGTTCAGAACTTCACTCCCCTAATGGTTAGAAACCTCGTCTAATTTCAAGTCTTAAACTTCGCTAATATCCAGTTTGTACCATCGTCCTCGTGCCTACATTAGTACTAAACTTAAATAATTCCTTCTCCCTCAACGTTAATCCCCACTGATATATTTATATAGAGCAAGCAATCCCCGGAGCCTTCTTTGGCCAGGCTAAAAAGCCAAGCTCTTTGAGTCTCCTTTCATAAGGCAGATTTTCCATTCCTCGGATATCCTTGAGTAGCCCGTCTCTAACTGTTCAGTTTGAATTCATCCTTCTTAACATGGACACCAAACTGCACACAATATTCAGAGTGGGTCTCACCAGCGCCGTATATAACGGCACTAACACCTCCTTCTCCTTGCTGAAATACCTCGCCTGATGCATCCTAAAACCGCTATTGCTTTTTTAACAGCCATATCACATTGGCGGCTCAGTCATCCTGCTATCACCAATACCCCAAGGTCCTTCTCCTCATCCGTCGCGTTCCAACTGATGCGTCCCCAACGTATATCTAAAATTCTTATATTATCCCTAAGTGCATGACCTTGCACTTTTCACTATTATATTTCATCTTATACTGTTACTCCAGTTTACAAGGTGTCCAGATCTTCTGATAGTGTCCCGGTCCTTTCCGTGTTAGCATACCCCCAGCTTGTGTCACCGCAAACTTTATTAACACATTCCGCTCTTTGCGCCAAGGTCGAGTATAAAAGGTTAAATAAGACGGTCCAAACCGATCCTTGAGGGACTCCACTAGTAACCTCCTTCCAGCCTGACAGTTCACCCTCAGTACGACCGCTGGAGTCTCCCTTTAACCAGTTCTTATCCACCTTACAACTTTCATATTCATCCCATCTTTTCCAATTTAACTACAGTTCCCCATGCGGAACCGTGTCAAACGCCTTACTGAAATCGAGGTAAATTAGATCTACCGCATTTCCTTTGTCTAAGTAATCCGTCACCTTCTCAAAGAAGGAGATCAGGTTGGTTTGGCACGATCTACCTTTAGTAAATCCATGTTGACAGTTCTTCTCCAATTACCATTGACCTCAAGTCCTTACTACTTCTCCCTTAAATTTTTTCAAGACCTTACACATACAGACGTCAGCTAACAGGCCTATAATTACCCGGATCACTTTATTCCCTTCTTAAAATGGAACTACTTAGCAATTCTCCAGTCGTACGTACAACCCCGAGTTTACCGATTGCTTAAAATTCTCGCTAACGGGGCTTGCAATTTCACGCGCCAGTTCCTTTAATATCTCGGATGGAGATTGTCCAGGCCTCCGATTTTGTCCATTAAGCTGTTCAAGTTTGCCTCTACCTCAGATGCGGTAATATCACCTCCATATCCACATTCCATTTATCATCCCTCCATCATCCCTAAAACTCCTCACTAGTCTATTAAAACCGAGGCAAAGTACTATTTAATATTGGGCCATGCTAGGTTATCCTTAACCTCCCTCCATCCTCAGTGTATAGCGGTCCACTTCTTCTTTTCTTTGTTTTCTTCTTATTTATGTGGCTGTAGAACCTTTTACTATTGGTTTAATTCCCTTTGCAAGTCCAGTTCTACGCGGCTTTTAGCCTTCCCACTTTATCCTACATGTTCTGACCTCACTAAGGTAGCTTCCCTTGCTAATCCCGCCTTTCTTCCACTCCCTGTAAGCTTTCTGCTTTTCCTAATCCCCTCTCTGAGTGCTTGCTCATCAGCTTGGCCTACAACTCCTCCATGGTTTTTTTTCCCCTTTCTTGGGATGCAGGCTTCGACAGTTTCCGACTGCGACTTAAAGTAATTCCAGGCTCCTCCGCATTTAAATCCCCAAGTTCCTCCGTCCAATCCACTTCCTAACTAATTCCTTAACTCTTTAAAATTAGCCCTAGAGAGTCGAAAACCCTAATCCCAGATCTACATTTGTTTATCCTTCTATCTAATTTGAATTGAATCAGCTCATGATCACTCGAACCAAGGTTGTCCCCTACCACATTTCTTCTCGAGGTCCTCACTGCTCACCAAAACCAAATCTAAAATGGCATCCCTCTCGTAGGTACTTCAACTACTTGATGAAGAAATCCATCCGTATCACATCCAGAAAAATCTGACCCCTATTATTCTTGCAAGCACTCGTCCTCCTGTCTATATCCGGGAAGTTGAGTCTCCCATAATCAAACATTTCCTTTGTGTTTACTTCATTAAACATTAAAGAGGTCTCTATCCATATCCAAATCAGATCCCGGTGTCTGTAGCACACCCAAGCACTATCTCAGGGGAAGCTCTAGTAGCTTTTTACCCAGCGTGATTACCCAGACAGACTCCGTCTTATCCATTCATCACTTCTTATTCATACAGTTACCTCATCATTGATGTACAGGCTACTCCACCACCTCTTGCCTTTCTTCCTGTCTTTTCTAAACAGACATAGCCTTCAATACCCGTACTCCAGTCATGAGTACTATTCCACCAGTTTCTGTTATCCCTATAATATCCGGTCACTTCCTGGCACCAGTAGCTCCAGTTCCTCCATCTTGTTCCTAGGCTCCTCGCATTAGTGTTACAGACATTTAATTTTTGCGTTTGGCGTCAGTGACAATCTTTCCCCGCTCGTGCGACAGACCTTCTACCACCAGCATCACCGGTTAGCCTAGTTTCAACTCCGCTTTTCTTCCTCGGGTCAATTCTTCGGTCACAAGGGTATCCCTCTCACTTTGTATACTTCTCTCTCCAGGTTAAATTTTGGCTGGAGATCTCCTGAACATCTCCCAACCATCTCCCCAACTTCCTAGTTAAAGCTCTCTTAATGAGGTCGGCGGCCTCCATCCCAGAAGTCTATTTCCCTCCTTACTTAGATGAAGTCCATCCCGAGCGAACAGTTGCCTGTCCGTTAAACGCTTCCAATGACCGTATCATCCAAAGCCCTCCTTATAGCACCACTGCCTGAGCCATCTGTTAATCATCATAATCTTGTCCGCTCCTTCGTACGCCCCGCTCTAGGAACTGGCAAATCCCACTGAAGATCAACCTGAGCCTCGATTTCCTGAGCGTCTTTCCCCATCTGACAAGTCCTCCTTGATACAGTCCAGCGGTGACTACCGTATCATTTCGTTCCCACATGAAGGACAAATCAAACGGATTCTTCCCGCATCCCGCTAGGATCTTTTCAGCTCAGCTCCACATCCTTACCTTATCCCCCGCAGACAGCACACCCTTCTGTTCTCCCGATCAGGTCTAGTTACAGGCCTGTCTATTCTTCTCAGTAAAGAGTCTCCAGTCACGTAGACTTGTCTTCTCCTGGCGACAGTGTGATTCTCCGGTCTATCCCCCGCACCAGCTGGCCGCAAGTCCTCTCGATTCAGCCTTGCTTTTGTTAGTCCTGTGACTGATATACCAAGATGGTCCATATACTTGAGACAGCAACCTGATGACCATGCCTGTGAAGAGTTGCAACATTCCAAGCTGCAGTTTTGGTGAACTGTTGTAGATCCCAGATTCAGTTGGAGGCATTGACACAATGTACTGCAGACATGCCTGCTGACATCAGAGGATGTGTGTCCCCAGGGGGGCTTTGGCA
Organism: Chelonoidis abingdonii; assembly: GCF_003597395.2. Lineage (NCBI taxonomy): Eukaryota > Metazoa > Chordata > Testudines > Testudinidae > Chelonoidis > Chelonoidis abingdonii. The sequence goes on along the minus strand of NC_133769.1, from coordinate 302,979,270 downwards.
CAAATCTGTCATATTTACACCGAGGGGAGACAACACAAACAAGGCATCTACAACTGAAAGTAAGGCAGGGGCTTTTACCCTGGTGCTGAGTACTAGGTTACTGATGGTCAAAAAAACAAAAGCAAATGATTATCCCAGGAAATACCTCATCCCACTGGGATGAGACGGAGGTGCAGTAATTCTACCTCTTTCCTGGTCTACCAGTACTGGCTTCACGCTCTATGACCCGAGCCATTGAGTCTTTCTCAGCGACTTCCTTCACCTCGGGTAGCTGGGTGCAGCCACTACCCTACATCTTTGCCACCTGTGTTAGCCATCATTTTCAGGGTTCATGTTGGATCTGTCCACCTCATATAATGCCCAAGGTGATATTTCGGACAAGTCTTCATCACTGATGGCATAGCTCCAACGAGCAATCCTCTACATATCCTTTACATATCCTTCACCACATATGATCACATCATTACACCATGATGGCCTAGTGCTTGGACAAGATCAGCACATGGATGAACAGCTGGTTGAAGCTGAATTTGAGCAAGATTCTGGTAGGCAGAGGAAAACATAAATCTGCTACCTCCTACTTTTTGTTTGACCTGCTCTGAGCACATCTAACAGATTGGGCCCAAAAGGCAAGCTAAATAGGGGAATGTTTACTTTGTAAATCCCTCTCAGGTTTAGCTTTGGGTTAGGCTCTGAGCTGTTGGGCAGCATCAGGACTTAGGCAGCTGTGCGCATGCCCACACACCAAAATTTAGGTGTCTTTGGGAATTAACAGTGGAAACGTAGATACATACAGTTAGGCAGTAGCTAAACAGAGGCTTTGTGAATGTCAGTGGTGCCAAAATATTGGACTTACGTGCCTAAGTCCCTGTTGTGAATCCCGCCCCCAGATGCTACAGTGATGAGCGTGGCATAAGAATTTATATAGACTAGAATAGAATAGAATAGAATAGAATAGAACTTTAACGTGAAATGTAACCCTGGCCATAAGATCATAATCTGATGATAGTCTCAATTCTGTCTTCTCTAATGACAGTGTGAATTTTTCCTGGACAAAGGCCACAGAGCAGGTCTTGGCATTGGTGTTCAATCCATTAACTTTCTAATCTGATCAATTTTTATATCAATGTATTTTATGTAGTATACACTTGATAAAATCTGGATGAAATTCACTATAAAGCATGTATATACCTGCATGCTTTCAAAGGCCATTGTTGTTCCATAGCATTAAATGCATCCAGAACGGATTTGATTTGTCAGATATGACTAAGAAAACTATTACAATGAAATGATTTTTGCATAGCTGAAAGTGGTTTATAAGATTTGTCCAGGAAGTGGTGCTTACATTTTCTTACATTGGATCAATCTTGTTAAAATAATCACAGCTTACATATAAGAACTTGTTACCTGTGAAATACAAGTTTGACCTGAGTACTTGCTGTAAAAGAATTTACACTAAGGCATCCATAAGAAAGGGAGGAAGGGTGAGAATAAAAAAAGCTTTCCTGGCTATAATCCTGTTTGTCAGCCTACATATATAATTATGAATGACATTGATTCATTATGTACTAGCTGCAGTGAAGTTCACTGTTTAAATTTAAGTTAAAACAAAACCCAGCAAAATCAATGCACATGTCATTTTTTTGGCTAATCTTCAGAAATCTGAATTTTTCTCTTAACATTAAAGCAACTTGACTCTCTTGTTGTTTTTCACATTATGAAAGACAAGCTGGTCCTCTGGCAGGGTAGAGTTTTTGTAAAGTGAAGGTTTCCAAACAGGCTTGGACTCCTAAGCTTAGGATCAATTTGATGACAAGCGATTTCTTAGAGGGAAATGGGAGAGGAGAAGAAGAGAGATATCAGCTATTAGTATCTTAGCCTTCGATGGGGCTCAGACACTACAATAATAAGCATGGTACAAATGGATGGATGGGAGGATATTTCAATACATGCTGCAACATCAATGGTGACCTGAGGTGAGACTGATTTAATGTGGAGCAATGTCTTGATATTTGGGCAAAATAGTTTGGTATCCTGGAATCCAGCTACAGCAATTTCAGGCCTTCTCATATTGCATTATTGCACCCTGTTTTCAAGTTCATTAAAACCCTAGATATGAACCCATTACATGCCTTGGCTCTGTGATCATATACTACCCTCAGTAGGTAGCACAGTCTCATGAATATGAAAGTTGAATGCATGATCACACAGATAAAAGGCAAATGCCATTCACTACATTCTCATAAAGCTTGAGGGCAAGAATGTGGCCTGTCCTGTACAGTTGCACAGAGGGGTATAAACCCATCACTCACTATGCATATCTGGGAAGCCTTCCCAGACACTGGGCCTGGTTGGTGGTAGGCAGGCACTGTGAAAAAATGGGCAGTGGGTGGAGCCGTAGTTTTACCTCTGCAGCTTGGGGCCAGGATGTTCCAGCCTCTTTGTGCCGTTTGTAAGAAGTATTAGGGACACTTGCTCCACACAAATATTCACCCTATTGCTTTCCTCCTTGCTGGCCTACTAGTGCTAGTGTGTCAACCCTCCCTTGAAACATGCTGAGGTTATGGGGCTGCTCCGTCTCCACTACAGGGCTAAAGTAGTATGGAGGGCTTCCCACCTACAGAGCAGTTGACTCTGGCCTCTGGGTTATGTTTGGCAAACAATATGTCTGTAGTTATTTGTCATCTCAGTATAACCACAAAACTCTGAATGATACTAATTGCTTCTCATTTTCATTAGATCTGTATTTCTACTTCTTTGTTCAGTCTTTATATGGTAACTTCTGTCTGTAAAATGATGTTTGTACAGTGCCTTAAACATATAACATACTTTGTAAGTCGTAAGGATGACTAGTATTCATTATATTAGTATTGATATCCTGACTTATTGTTAAAAGACACGAGCTCAGAATTTCACACTGATTAAACGCCTAACTGAGCACCATGCTGGTGCTTGGCATCAGTTGACTGCATTCCTAGAGGGTGGAATTTATGCTAATCTCATTCCAATTAAGCAGCACTTATTACTATTGGGATAAATTGGTGCCTTGCAAGAAGTCCCAGTTAAGTGGCCATCCTGACTGAGTGTGTTCCCGTTAAGTGGAGTATATTGTACTATGGAAAGTGATTAGAGAGAATTTTGACTTTATATAGGGCCAGGCTGCAAGATGTGCTTGCTGAGCCACACAGGGATGGAGCCATTTGCAAGAAGCCTCCTCCTCCCTTAAAGGCCTCCCACAAAATCAGACCTTGTGCTTGGAGAGAGAACAGGGACTGCTGGCTTCTTCTTCCCCCAGGGACCAATAAGAAAGAAAAGAAAAGGGGGTGAAGGAAGGAGGTAGGGTCATGGCTGGCAGAGTGGGGTTGCCACCACATTGGAAACCAACTGCTATGTGGAGCAGAGGGGACAGCTCATATGTATACAAAACTTCCCCAGATAGTTTGCACTTGTCTGATTAACATCTCCCCGCAGTTCCACCTGGGAGAGTGCCGCTCTTCACTACCCCAAATGTGAGACTGACAGAAATGCTATAGTAATATAAAGTTCATAGGATAAGGTGACCATATTTTCAAAATCAAAATTCAGAACAATTTTATGGCAACATTTTCAGAGTGGCGAAATACTCATCCCAAAGATAAGTGTGCTGGTGTCACTATTGCCAGCTCTCACTCAGCAATGACAGCATATTTTGCAGAGTTAAGGAATTTCATAAGAAACAGCATTCTGAACAAGTGTATCATGCAACACTGAATGAAGCCTTTAACATCCAGTTTGAGCAAAAGAGCAACTTTGCTCAAACTTTGCTCAAAAAGTGTAGTGGCTACACTCGTTTGACTTTGTTTTTCACTTCAAACACTGTTCATTACAGTGAATGCTCATTCCACTAGACTGTGTCTGATAAACACAGAGCGAATTTGACTCATTGTGGAAAATATTGTGAGCTAACATTCTGTAGTCATATAAAATCCAAAATTTTGTTTGATGACATTAAAACCTTGGACCTTTCGGTGTACCAAAAGAACATCAGACAACCATTAGTAAAATAAGGTCTGGTAAAATTAGCACATGTGGTCATTTAGTCTTATAAGGGAAGATTTTAGCAGAAAACAAGGATTGAAATTCTCTCAAAAGGTTCCATGTTGCTTAGTCAGGGAAGTCCCTGAATAATTATGTATCGCAGGAAGTGGCAATTTCCATTCTTCAATACATCATTACTACTTTGAATATATAATTCTTTTCGGTTCCCATTTTTTTTCTTTTCTTTTTTGATCCTGATTAAAATCCATTTAATCCATTTTATGAAAGTAGGGTGGCAGGCTGTTGACCTCTGCAAGTTTAAGCCACTAATAGACATGAATTGTCAGATCTATATTTTTCAAGTAGTATTTCCATTAAAATGGGAATGGTCTCCAAAAAGTAGCACAAACATCCATTAGCTATTATTTCATTTTTACTTGGTGGTTAATAAAGAGACGTGTGAATCATCAGCAACAGAATTCTGTAGTACAGCATGACATTGATTATTGTGATACAGCATGGCCAGAGGGCAGCAGGAGAGGGTTAGAAGGGAGCTTTATTCCCTATAGAGGAAAGATAGTTTGCTATAGATTAATTAGAGCTCCTGAAGCCAGTCATCTGATATAACCCCCCTGCTTCAATCAGACAGGGGAAGGTGTTGGAGCAGAGAGGATTGGTGTTGAGCAGAGAACAATTGAGGAGTGAAGCAGAGGAATGTTTGGAGAAGTGCTGCAGTGGGCTAAAAAGACTAAGATCCTAGGTAAAGGGACACCTGGCTTGTGCAGAGAGAGGGAAGGAAGCCCCCACAAGCTGAAGGGCAGGAGAGGGAAGTAGCCCAGGGGAAGGAACCGCTAGTTCAAGTGGTTTACCACTATCCCTAGGGCCCCTGGGCTAGGACCTGGAGTAGAAGGCGGGCCCGGGTCCCTCCCTCTCCACTCCCCTCCTCAAGGACACTAATGGGGCAGGTAATATCCCAGTTCAGGGACAAGAAATGGCACCCTGAATCCCCCCCATCCCAGAAGAGAAAGCTCAAGACCCATCATACTAGTGCCGGCAATTTGCCACATTATCAACATGTCAGAGGTAACACTGAGCAAGTTTGGATACTTACAGACTTTAAGGCCAGAAGGGACCATCGTGATCTAGTCTTAAATCCTCCACATTTCAGGCCCCAGAACCTCTCACACTCACTCCTGGAGTAGACCCATAACCTCTATCTGAGTTACTGAAGTCCTCAAAACTTCCTTTAAAGACTTCAAGTTACAGACAATACACCATTTACTGTTGTTCAAACTACCAAATGTCCCATGTTCCCATTACAGAGGAAGGCGAACCCCCAAACCCCAAAGGGTCTCTGCCAATATAACCTGGGGGAAATTCCTTAATGACCCCAGATATACCAGTTAGGGAGACCATGAGCACATGGACAAGACTCACCAGTCAGATACCTGGGAAAGAATTCTCTGTAGTAACTCATACCCCTCCCTCTCTAGTGTCCCATCTCTGGCCATTAGAGATATTTGCTAATAGCAGTCATGGATGGGTTATATGCCATTGTGGATATCCCTCCATAAACTTATCAAGCTCAGTCATAAAACAAGTTAGGTTTATTACCCCAACTACTCTCCTTGGAAGACTGTTTCAGAACTTAACTCTGATGGTTAGAAACTTTTATCTAATTTCAAACTTAGACTTGTTGATGGCTAGTTTATATCCATTTGTTTTTGTGCTACCATTGGCCCTTAACTTAAATAACTCCTCTTCCTCCTTGGTGTTTATCCTTCTGATGTGTTTATAAAGAATAATTATATCTCCCCATATCCTTTTATTTAGTTAAGATAAACATGACAAAACTCCTCTTGTAAAAATATGTTTTAAATTCCTTTGATTATCCTAATAGCCCTTCTCTGAACTTGTTCCAGTTTAAATTAATCTTTCTTAAACATGGGGGACCAGAATGGCACACAGTATTCCAGGAAATACCTTGCCTGATGTATCCTACAATTGCATTAGTCTTTTTCACAGCCACATCACATGGGCGGCTCATAGTCATCCTGTGATCAACTGATACATCCAGGCCTTTCTCCTGCTCTGTTACTTCTAACTGATATGTTCCCAGCTTAGAGAAAAAAGTTCTAGACTGTGCACTATTAAATTTCTTCCTATTTCTATTACTCCAGTTTTCAAGGTTGTCCAAATCTTCTTGTATGATATTCAGGTCCTCCAAGGTATTGGCAATACCTCCCACTTTTATGTCATCTAGAACTTTTATTAGTGCTTTCCCACTATTTGTGCCAATGTCATTAATAAAAATGTTAAATAAGATTGGGCCCCAGACTGATCTATGAGGAACTCCACTAGTAGCCACCGTCCAGCCTGAAAGTTTACCTTTCATCGTGACCTGTTATAATCTTCTCTTTAACCAGTTTCTTACTCACCTTTTGATTCTCATATTAATCCCCATTTTCTTCAATTTAATATTTACCCCTATGGAATTGTGTCAAATGCTTTACCGAAATGCAGGTAAATTAGATCTACTGCATTTTCTTTGAGACGATAACCAATCTTCTAGAGAAAGAAAGAGATCAGGTTGGTCTGGCACAATCTAGCTTTTGTAAAAAAACAATTTGTATTTTATTGCAATTAATGTTTAACACTTATGTCCTAAACTCCTCTCTCTTTCAACATCTGTTCTAAGACCTTGCATAAAATTGAGTTCAAGCTAATGGGTCTGTATTTTCCTGGTTAATTTCCTCCCCTTCCTTAAATAGGGTACTATTTACAATTCGCCAGTCATAGGGTACAACCCCAAGTTTATAGATTCAATACAAATACTTGCTATTGGACTTGCAATTTAATGTGCCAGTTCCTTTAATATTCTTGGATGGAAATTATCCAGGCCTCCAAATTTGTTGGGATTAAGCTGTTTAAGTTTGGATTTCACCTTGAATGTAGTTATTTCTCGTTCCATATCCTTATCCCTTTTAGTGACTCTGCCACTGCCAGGAAGTTCCTGATTACCTGTATTAAAAACTGAAGCAAAGTATTTGTTTATGTGTGGGTCAAACCTAGATTATCTTTAATCTCCACCTCATCCTCACTGTTTATCAGTTTCCCTTCTTCTTTTCTTCTTTTCTTTTTATTTATGTGGCTAAATAACCTTTGACTATTGGTTTTAATTTCCTTTTCAAGATCCAAAACATGGCGTGGCTTTTGGTAGTTCTCACTTTGTCCCTACACTTTCTGACCTCCAAGAGGTAGCTTTCCTTGCTGATCCATCCCATCTTTCATTCCATGTAGGCCTTCTGTTCTCTCTTAATGACCTGTCTGTGATTCTTGTTCGTCCAGTTTGGTCTGCAGCCCTTCCCTACAAATATTTTCTTTTGCTTTGGATTCAGGTTTCAGAGAGTTTCTGTAACTTTGTCTTAAAGTCATTCCAAACTTTCTCCATGTTCAGATCTTTGAGTTCTTCATTCCAGTCCACTTCCCTAACTAATTCCCCTCATTTTTTACCCTTACCCTTTTGAAATCAATGACCCTAGCTGCAGAACTATTTTTATTTATCCTGCCATTTAATTTTAAACTTAATTAACTCATGATCATTTGAACCAAGGTTCTCTTCTATAATCAATCCTTCTATGAGGCCCTTGCTATTTACCAATACTAAATCTAAAATGTCATCTCCTCTTGTTGGTTCGGTGATTAGTTTTGTGAAGAAATCTGTTGGCTATCATGTTCAGGAATATCTGGGCTCTTCCATTATTAGTAGCAAGTGTCCTCCAATCTATACCTGTGAAATTAAAGTGTCCCATAATCACACAATTCACAGTAGTATTTATTTCATTAAAAATATTAAAAAGGTCTCTATCCACATCCAAATTACATCCTGGGGGCCTGTAGAAGACCCCAAACATGATTCCAGTGAAGCCTTCTGTTATTTTTCTTCCCCAAAATGATTTTCACCTGAATAGGTTCTCTTTTATCCATTCAATCAATTCTAATTTCTTTACAGTCTACCTCATCACTAATACACAATGTTACTCCACTACTTTATCTTTGTTTCTGGTTCTCCAGAACAGCACATACACTTCAATACCTATACTCCTGTTATGACTACTATTCCACCTGGATCACCTGGATCTATTGGTCTTCAGCTGTTATTAAGACTGCGCTGATCACAACACGTCTGCCATTCTTCTCACATTCTTGCCTTTCTTCTCCACATTCGTCTGAAATGTTTAACAATGTCATCTTCCCATCTACTTGGAGGCTGACCAGGTAGTCTTTTCTGTTCTCATGGGTACCACTCAGTAATGATTGTGTTTTACCTATTGTCTGTGAGCTGTGCCATGTGGCCCGCCCATTGTACCTTCTTATATCTGCTTTCCACGACAATATCTTTCACATCGCTGCATTCTCTAATCATTTAATTTGGGATATGATCCAGAAGGGAAATTCCCAGCATAGCTTGTTCCATTGCCCTTTTAACTACTGACAGCTGCTGTTCTTCTCTCTTCATCAGTGCTCATGTTTCACTGCCATATAGCATGACTAGCAGCACTGTTGAATTGAAGATATTTGTACATGTGGTCTTCTTGATTTTTCCTTTGAGGACATCCTTGATGGCATTAAACGTACACCATCCTGCCTGAATCCTTCACAAGAGTTCTCCGTTCATGTCTTGGCACATATTAATTTTTTGGTCCAAATATATGTACTGTTCCACCTCTTCAATTTCTTCTCCTGTTACCATTATTCAAGCTTTTCGTAAGATGTCTGATCTCATGTATTTCGTTTTGCGGTGGTTCATTTTCAGACCGACCTGACTGCTTTTCTTCTCGAGTCTTCATAGCATGATCTGCAGTTGGTTGGTGCTTTTGGCAATTAGTATGATGTCGTCTGCGAATCTGAGATGAGATAATCATTTTCCATTTATGTTAACACCAGTCCTCCATTTGATCTTATTCATGACCATTTCGAGGCAGGCTGTAAATAGTTTTGGTGAAATTGTATCTCCTTGCTTTACGCCTTTCTCAATTGGGATGTGGAGGGGAGTTTCGAGGACAGTAATGTCTGTTGTACATCCAGTATTAGCTTCCTTCAACAAACTGATGTACTGAGTATTAATGCTCTGCTCTGCAAGCGTCTTTAATATTGTGTTGAACTTGACGCTATTAAAGGTTTTTTCATAGTCGATGAAAGCAATGCACAGTGGGAGTTTGTATTATCTCACTCTTTCTAAGAGCTGGCTATGGATAAATATATGGTTGATTGTGCTGAAATTTCTTCGATACCCTGCATGCTTTCTTGGCTGTTGTTCATCCAGGCTCTGCAAGAGTTGGTTTGTTATCACCTTTGTAAAGAGTTTATAGATATGAGAGAGCAGACATATAGGGCAATAGTTCTTAAGATTTTCTCGATCCCCCTTCTTGTACAGCAAGATGGTATTCGACTCCTTCCAGCTTGATGGTATTTTTCCTTCTTCAAGATATCGACTGAATCTTAACATGAGGGCCTTCTAAAGTTTTTCACCTCCTGTGGAAATCATTTCTCATGTTATTCAATCTTTGCCTGGAGCTTTTCCCTTCTTTGTTTGGTGTAGTGTGCTTTGGACTTCACTGACGACTATTGGGGAGACACATATTGGGACGACTATTGGGGGGACTTCTGACTCTTGGAGCGTTGGGAGAGGACGTTGATTCTTGATTTGAACAGTTCTGTATAGAAGTCCTTGCAGACCTCCTTCATCCCTGCTCTGTCAATTACTGTCTCTCCATCCTTGTCCTTCAGTGCTGTTATGCTCAATCTATACTGCTCCAGTTCCTGCTTGCATGTCCTGAGGCTCTTGCGTGATTCAACTGTTTTAAGGAGCTTTTCTTTCTGGAAGTTCTCAAAGTCATCCTTCAGTTTTTGCCGTATAAGCTTGCATAGAATGGAGTACTCAAGGTTGTTATCTGAGCTCCTTTTCATATTTCTCTGCTTCTCTAACAAGCTTTTCATTTTGTTTGAAATTATTCTCTTTGCCTTCTTCATCTTTTCAATTTCAGCTGTTTTTATGCAACGTCTCAGCTTGTTAGCAAAGATACTATAGTCCCCATCACACTTTTCCATCTGGCTCTAGTCAAACCCAGAAATCTCTTTCTTCAGCTTTGCTTCATTGAATGTCTTCAGGTGGTGTTTCCTGTTTGCCATCTGTAAAGCTTTCTTTTCCACTACTTCATTGAAAATCAACTTCTCCCTAAGCAGGCGATGATCACTGCTAGTATTGAAGGGCTGCACCACAGAGATGTCTTGAATGATGCGCCTTTTATTGACTAAAATATATTCTGTTTCATTCTTACTCTTCATGTTTGGCACAATCCAGGTCCACCTTTTTGTGATCTTTTTGTACCAGATGTTTGCCACATACAGTTCTTTCATTTCTGACATCGTTACCAGCCTTTTCCCTCTTTCATTTCTTTTGCTGCTGCTGTATCTCTCTATGAACATTTTGCCAGTTTTCCCTTACCCGAACTTAGCGTTGAAATCTCCCATCATGACAGTGTTAGTAGACTTTTGCATGAGAGCTCTTTCGAGCTCTTGGTAGAGTTCTTCCACTTCTTCGTCCTCACTTACACTTGTGGGAGCGTAGGCCTGGCTGACTTTGAGGATAGCTTTTGACTTCATCTGAAGATGCAGCACACCAATACATGATGATATTAGCTGGCATGCAAAATCCTACCTCAGCGTCTCATCGTGGTACAGTGATGACCCTAGCCATCTGACAGCTATGGTAGTGGGGCGTATGCCCTGGTAGGTCTAACCATGCTGCAAAGGTGTCAGACTATCCAATCCAAAGAGGGGGATTTCTGTCTCAGAGGAAAGAGCATTTTTCCCTCTCTTTAGAGGTTGAAGGCTAGCTAAGCTTGAGGAGGTATGTTTTCCTGCCCGCCTAGCCAGTGGAATGGCTTAAAGTTAACGGTTAAAACAACATGAATAAATGGGACTTAGTTCCCTGTGAGTCATCAAACCGTTCTTCAGTGGTGGAGTGGAAATTGAATGATGAGAGGTTTCTAAAAATGTCAGGTGCTAGGCTAACATGGAAAAAGACATCTCTCGCTTTGTGTACTTAAAATTGTAGGTTGCTGGCGAGGGAGGAAACGTTAAACTGTCTGATGGAGGATTTGAAAAGGATAATATGTGATATCCTCAGTATCTATGAAACCTGACGAAAGAAGAAGTTGGACGTTAACTGGAAGGATGGAAGAACTGTGAAGCTCAGAAAGGGAGATGGCGTTAGAAACGTTGGAGGAGTCAGATTTATCATCAGTAAGGATTGGATTTCGAAACTATTCCACCGTGTTTCTATAATCTCTATAATTTCTGGTTTCATTTCCTACACCAGTACTTCTAGTTCTTCCATTTTGTTACCTAGGCTTCTTGCATTGGTGTACTGACATCTTAGTTTCTGATTTGGCTTCATCCAGATTCCTCACCCGATTAGGCACAGTCATTCTGTTACTGTCAATGGTATTGGCAATATCTTTCCTCTTGTTGTCCATTCTCCATTGCTGTATCCTTTTGTACTTGATTTTCCTCCCATTCAACATTAGAATAAGGTTTAGAGATTACATGAATATCTCCCAACTGTCTCCCCCATATTCCTAGTTTAAAGCTCTTTTAATCAGTTGTGCCAACCTCCATCCTACAAGTCTATCTCCCTTGCTACTTAGGTGGAGTCCATCCTATGAGAACTGTCCTCTGTCCTTGAAAGCCTCCAGTGGTTGAACAACCCAAACCTCTCTTTATAGCACCATTGCCTGAGCCATCTATTGATCATCATAATTTTGTCTTGACTCTGCTCTCCTCCTGCAGGGACAGGTAGAATCCCACTAAAGATCACCTGAGCCTCCATTTGTTTAAACATCTTTCCCAGCCTGGAGTTGTCTTCCTTTTTGCATCCCAATGAGAGTCTAACTTCTCTGTGTCCTTTAGGATCCTCTCCAGCCTCAGGTCCACATCCTATATCTTTGCTCCCAGCAGACAGCACACTTTTCCATTCTCTGGATCAGCTCTGATGACAGGCATGTCTGTTCTTCTTAGTAGGGAGTCCACAGTCTCGTAGACCTGGATTTAGTGCTATTCTCTGGCCTTCACCTTTCTGTTCTTTCTGACCGCAAGTCTTCTTGTCATCTGTTCTCACTCGAAATCTTCTCTGAGTCATCAACTTTCCTCCTGGGGGGTCATCATCTTTCCTCTTGGGGGTCCGAACTCTGTCTATGTCATTGTCTTTTCCCTTTTCTTGTACGACTCGCTGCTCTTGTCTTCTTCCTTGCTTTCCCATACTCTGTTATTGCTTGCCTCCCCCCTTCATTTTCCAACACAGCGTACCTGTTCTTCATCTCTATTTCCCCTTTGCTAGCTGGTCTTTTCCTTTGCCTTGTTCTTACAGTCACATGCTTCCACTGACCACTTTCTTAATTCAGCAGTCTACCCTCACAGTTCTCTGGTCCAGCATGCACCTGCAAGTCTTGATATTACCCTTCTGCCTCCTCTCTCCTTCTCTCCATCATCCACTCAAATCCACTTGGCAACTCAACCATGATTTCCAGCTACATCTCCAAATCTCAGCTGTTCTCTTCTACCAGATCTATCAGGCAGCACTTCAGACAAAGAAAGCACCTTAGAGATATTCTCTCTGGGATAAAGTACATCCCACAGCTTACACATCCAGTCATCTTCATTGTCTCTTCCATTCCTTGGGTCACTAGCACTGCTGCCTGTATAGCTCTTATAGCCTTCACCCCTAAGCACCTGTCTAGAAGGAGAAAAAAACACAAACACACAACCCTCCTCCAAACTTTCCTTACAAACTACCTAATTTTAGCTGTTGTTTCCTCCAGTGCCATTTGCTGCCTTTGTAGGCCTGCTGATTAAGGAAGTCCTGACCTATAATCAAGATTCAGCTTTGATCAAAGGCTTTGTTTCTCTCACAACACATTTTCCCCTTACCAGACTTCTCACACTGAAAACAAGCTGGCAAGCAAACAAACACACTTCCTAAAAGGCACTTGCTTTCCTTCTGCAAGGTATGTCTCTGCAGACTCCTTAGCTTTCAGCTCTCTTTGTTGGCTCCCATGCTGATGCGTCTCAGGTTGTAGATAATTCAGGGAATTTTCAGTGTAATTAATAGATGTCATAGACCTGTTCTGGATAACTGAAATTTGGATAACCAAGGTTGTAGTGTAGTATGAAATTTTACTAAATTACTTTCCTCTAACATCATCTGATTTTCAAAGATAAATGTTTACATTATCCATAATATGCAGAACTGATTTGCATTCTCATCAGAATAACTGAACTAGGATAAGTATGTGGTGTATTTCCTAATGTTCCCATGGCGTACAATGTATTAATTAAAAATCCCACATCCTCACACCCTCCAAAAATGCAATAAACCCATTTATTGAACCAGTTCTCTTGGCACATCAATTTATTACAAGGGTAGATTAGGTTAATTTATTTTTGTTTGGCTTTAATAAAAATAGGTGTTATAAATAACTTTTATGAAGCATGCAGTAACCTGTAGGCATCATTTCATTTCCATCTCACAGATTCACTGCAGCTGCTTGTTATACTGTGGCTGTCTTTCCTGTAATTTATAATCAATTACACTGATTAAACATATTTTCACTGTTTCTCACCTGAGCCAGAAGGACGACTGATCTCATTTTTATACAAACTGTTGTTTCATATGACAAACCAATGTACTTGATAATAAACTTGAAGTAGAATTTTATTTCTATCATTCTCAGAATTATTTTAGACTTCTAGATTTCTCTCTCTGATTTGATGATTATCTTTTATGAACTGTTCTTTCTTTATTTATTTTTTACAGCTTCTCAACCCCATTTCGCAGGTGACTGCTACATTATCTCTAATATACACTTTTGGCAATGCACTGTGATCCTCTCAAGTCAAATGGATCTTAGTCTCTGTAGCACAAATACAATTTAGATAGGGCTACTATAAGGTGGGTGCATAACTGGCTGAATAACCTTACTCAGAGAGTAGTTATTAATGGCTCCCAAGCCTGCTGGAAAGGTATAACAAGTGGGGTTTTGGGACCGGATCTGTTCAATATCTTCATCAACGACTTAGATGTTGGCATAGAAAGTACGCTTATTAAGTTTGCAGACGATAGCAAACTGGGAAGGGATTGCAACTGCTTTGGAGGACAGGGTCAAAATTCAAAATGATCTGGACAAATTGGAGAAATGGTCTGAGGTAAACCGGATGAAGATCAATAGAGACAAATACAAAGTCCTCCACTTAGGAAAGAACAATCAGTTTCACACATACAGAATGGGAAGAGACTGTCTAGGAAGGAGTATGGCAGAAAGGCAGAATGAGATCTAGGGGTCATAGTTAAAGGAACCACAAGAAATATGATGTCAACAGTGTGCTTTATACTGTATTGCAAAAAAGCAAATGTGATTCTGGGATGCATTAACAGGTGTGTTGTAAACAAGACACAAGAAGTCATTCTTTCGCTCTACTTCTGCACTGGGTTAGCCTCAACTGGAGTATTGGTCCAGTTTTCTGGGCATGCATTCCAGTCAAAACCTGTGAGAGAATTGATGAGAGGTCCACGAGAAGAGCAACAGAATGATTAAAGGTCTTGAGAACATAGACCTATGAAGGAGAGGCTGAAGAATTAGTTTTATTTAGTTGGAAAAAGAGAAGACCTGAGAGGGACATGATAGCAGTCTTTCAGGTATCTAAAAGCGGTTGTCCATCAGGGGAGGAGGAAGAAACTGTTCACCTAGCCTCTAATGATAGAACAAGAAGCAATGGGCTTAAACTGCAGCAAGGGAGAAATTTAGGTTGGACATGGTCGGAAAAAGTTTCTAACTCTAACTGTCAGGGTAGTTAAACACTGGAATAAATTGCCTGGGGAGGTTGTGGAATCTCCATCTCTGGAGATATTTAAGAATAGGTTAGATAAATGTGTATCAGGGATGGTCTAGACAGTATTTGGTCCTGCCATGAGGGCAGAGGACTGGACTCAATGACCTCTCCAGGTCCCTTCCAGTCCTAGAGTCTATGAGCACGGGAACTCAATCAAACATAACATTTTGGAAGATGGCACCACATGCTGAATGGGAGAAGAACCTCATTTCTGAGGTATTCTTTTCATGGCTGTTTGTAAAATAGTTACCAATATGTGGGTAAGTAAAGTACATCCAGGCAAATAACAATGGAGATTCTCTTCTCTAAGAGTGTCCTATTTTATAAAGGGCATCATTTCATAATATCTGATGCTTTTTTCCCCTAGCTCAGTCATTGTGCTGAGGTCCAAATTTGTTCCTGAAGGTTCAGCACCTCTAGAGTAGTTCCTCATTGGTTTTCCAAACAATGTTAGAAAAGATTGTTTTCCAGTTCACCCACTGCACACTGCCCTTCTTTTTACCTGGTGCTCTGTGAGGGTTTTTTTATCTTGTTATCTGTGTTCAATTTTTTTTAAAAGTACAGAGAGCTCTTCTGGTGCTTTTGATTGCAGTTCCTTCTCTCCCAATTCAGATACAATGAATGATGCTATTTTTCTGTAAGTCGCAGCTATTTTTTTTTTATCAGGAGGGACATTGTTAGTAAATGCTACATTCTTACTCTCTTGTGATTGGGAATGAAAAGATTATTAAAATAAAAAGAACATTCTTGACTGTTTACAAAGATATCTCATATCTCTTAGGGCTCTTTCCTTCAGAGGATGTTCAGTATGTGCAAAAAGTGAAGAGCTAAAATTGTGGTTAATATGCAGTGACTGGAGCCTGAACCCTTTCCTAAATTCTTCATTTCTCTGGTTTAGAAACAAAATGGAGAGGTTTTAATTAAATGTGCCCAACAAGAGAACATACAGAGCATGACTAAAATCCTGACTGGTACAATTTTCAGAAGTTCTTAAGGGCCAGACTTTTAAAGGTACTTAGGTGCCTAATTTCCACTGCTTTCAATGGGCGCTGGGTTCATAAATACCTTTCAATAATTAAATATTCAATGAGCAGAGCCTAGAAGTTGATTCTTCCACATTCCAGCTCAGTGTCTGCCACTGGACTAAAGAGTCATTTTCTTTCTTTGTCTCGTACTGGCTCAATTAATTATTTAATGATTTACACAACTGGAGCAGCTTCAACAGGAGAAAGTAACAAAGGTCTACTATAGAATACCCACATAGAGTTAGGCAATTTTTTTTTGTGGGAGTAGGGGACAAAAATTGCAAATTCAGGTCAACCAAAACATTCCAGGAACTCATGCAGTATTTGCCACTTTGACTTGGTCAAAAAACAAATAAAAATTCCAAAAAAATTGAAATATTTTATTCCAACATTTTAAAATTATTTTTTCCTGACTTGCAATTATTTTTGTTTCAACATTTCTTTCTAATTCCTTAAAAAAATATTTTTTTAAAAGCTCAAAATTGAAATGCAACATTTCATATTGAAAAATAACATTTTGTTCAATCCAAAATTTTTTTTTTTACTTTTCAGTTCATCAGAATTTTTGAATTTATTTTTTTTTCAATCAAGTCAAATTTTTTTTAAGTGTATACTTCAGAACTGCCCGTGAACCAAAAAATCAGTTGTTTGCAGAGCTCTATACCAAGTAGTCTGGGAGGTGGAAGACCTGAGCTGAAGTCCCTGCTCCAAATCAGGCACTATAGGGATTTGATCTGGGTCTTCCACATTCCAGGTGAGTGTTCTAACCCCACTAGGCATTCTGAATGTGTACAAATGCACAAAATTCCTGACCTGTGAATCCTGATGGTAGGTATGCTCTGAGAGCATACTAGATTTGGCCACTCTGGCAAGATAAACAGGGGAATACCTAGTCTGAGAATTGTGCTGAGGCTTAAGTGTGAGCCTAGGTTTGAAGCAGCTTGTTAGCTGTTGAGTGGCATCAGGAATTAAGGGGCTTTGCACATGCCCTTTGGTGGAAATTTAGGTACCTACAGGATTACACAGCAGCTGAGAGGTGGTCTTGAAAAGGTCAGGTGACACCAAAATATTGGAATTAGGCATCTAAATATCTTTGTTCATCTAGCCCTGAGTAACACACACAATATTTCCAAAGTGACCTTGGAGAGTTTAACCTTGTATTTAAATGTTTACGAAAAAATGAGAGAGGTTTGAACAACAAGGCATGGTTTAGTGTTATGCTGGAACAGTCTGACCAGTCCTCTGGACAAATCATATGCACATCTATACCAAATAAACCTATGGTCCTAAAGGGATTGATTGCTCTCCTGACACTTATTGAACAGGAAGTATGTTGTTCTTCTTAAGAATATTTTGATTGCAGTTTCAAATGAGAAAAAGAAAACTTCATGTCTTCTAATGGATTCTGTGTGAGGAAGGGTACTCAATACTCCCAGAGGCTCAGACCCTAAAGTGCACCACAGGCATCTATTGCCATAAAAAAATTACCTTTATTTTATTGTCCTGTGCTGTAGGTTTTCTTTTGGATCTCAGTTTATTTAAAAAATATATATTTATCATTTAACTTGACATAAGCATTTGTTTACTTATTTATTTTTCATATTTGGAAATTCAGCAAAAATAGTTTTTGATTAATTATTCAAAATTTTAGTCAATAAAAGTTTTGGGCTTCTGCTATTGTATAGCAGATTTCTTTGCATTCTATATGCAGAAATACATTGTGGACTAGAAATAAGTGCACAGCTGTGGCAGGTACATAAACTATGGTTCTTAGTAAAGCCAAGGGAAAGAAATTTATTTTCATCTCATTATCATTATGGCTACGTAAATCCTTCATGAACTCCTGGCTCCAGTCAAGTCAATTTGAGTTTGACATTAAATGAGACCAGGATTTCACCCTCAGTCCATAGCGGGGGTGAGGGTGGCAGATGAGGAGGAAAAAGGAGTAGGAAAGGAGAAAGTGGGTGAACATTTTGTGTATATGTATTAGATACACTCAACGTAGTATGTACACCTTTCTTATATATCTACCTTTTATTTTCAATTGTTGCCATATTATGTTTTATTTGTGAATATTTGTGCAAGAAGAAATGGCTGTTTCTTGAAAATAAAATATTTCATGTTCCATAGCTACCAACCAGTTGCTGTTCACAGAATCCCAGTGTATATATGTCTCCTTCCACTCTGCCTCATTCAAATAATTCTGCCAGTTAATTCTTCTATCACTGGAGAGGGTGCTTTGGGTAGGGGTAGAATAGTAGCACAATCTTCTTGCTACAGTGGCTCAGTTGTGTAACTTCTTTTCAGCAGAGGTTATGAGCTGACCTAAATTATGTAGTTATTTGATTTGAACATTGGTCTGTTAGAGACTGACTGCTAGTGTCATGTCACAGTCTGTAGTTAAAAGGTCAATATTTTACCTACAAGGCCAGAGAATCTCTCCCCCACACCTAACTCCTTTATCTTAGAGAAACGTCTATGAGTACTGAAATCCATTAAATATTACAAATCTATTTGCACACTCCTTTACAGCTGAGCTGCATTTTACAAATGACAGAGCAAAAGCTGACAAATGCGAATAGATTCATTTGCTCTAACCAAAATTATGTTTCAATTAATAAATCACACATGGATTAACTTCAGTGCCTCTTTCCACTTCCTGTAAGAGCATCCTTATCAAATAAACACCCTATTAGCAAAATTTATTTTTACATCAGAAAACCTTTTAGTGCAAATAGCTTGGTATTGCTCCAAGTCTTAGAGCTTTAGTTGTACATGGAAGAAGAAAAATAATTTTAAATAGTTGTTCAAAACTCTGCTAAATAAAAAAATAATTGAAAGGAATGCAATCCAATTAAAGAAATAAAGTGATTGGTGCACGTATTACAAAGATGCTTGTGTGGAAGTATTAATACAAATAGAGTGGTATCAGCATATTTTCTCCATTAATTTCTTAAAAAGGATTAGAGAGCATCATATGAAAGTGGTTGCATCATATGAAAGTCATTCAGATCTTTAGAGAAGGCATGAATCACATAATTAATTTTCAAAGTCTGCAAATCCTATCATTCTTTTACTGTATGTTAGATAATCCTATTTCCAGATACATAAAACTGCTTACAGTACACGTTGATTAAATAATTGAGAACAAGTGAAGAAATCTAGGTGACATGCCAGATTAATTAATTTTCCTAATTAAATTGCCTTTTACCTTTAGCCTTATATTGGGTTTTGCTGAGAATCAGATCAAGGAATGTGTTAGGGGAACTTTTACAATCATTCACATTTCAGAGCTGGAATGGGAATATAGAAATAGTTAGATTCCCAGAAATTTTTTGCATAGAAATTTGCATTTTACCAAAATGCCCTATTTTTTTTTTACAATTTGTGACATTTGTAAATCTCTTGGAAACCAGAAAGATTATTCACAAATGATCGATGAATTTGAGTTCAGTCATACTTGGCTCATGGGATGTCTAATTCTTTGATAACTACTCGCAGTACCAGTAACACAGACATCTAGTTAGCTGCTTCCAGAGCCTGAAATAATATAGCAAGGTGCATTTATTATAAACAATAATTATGGCTATGGGATTTTCTGTAAATTGCCAGACAGAAAGAAATCCATCTAGCAAGACTTGAAGATTTGGGAAGAAGTCTAGTGACCATGCTCTTTACATAATGCAAGAGTAAGTGATGAAACAAAATTCTCACTTACAGTTATAATGATTATTAAGTGCTTTATTTACAACTCATTCGGCACCTTTGGAACTCCATTTATTAATGAGGGTTGTACTTGCATTTCTGCAAGATACTATATCCAGAGGATTTATTCAGTGGGGAAATTAATATATGCAGAACCCTTTAGGCCAGACTGTTCCTAATGAAGTGAACAGGCAAAGAGTGGAAAAATAAGGGGAAGAGAGAGAAACAATTCTTTGAATTTGAACTCAGTGGGAGCATTGTCTGAGTAAGAACTGTAAGATTCAGCCAGAGGCTTATGAAAATCCAAGTAAAGGAGCGAAAGATGTTCCTGGAGAAGCATTCCAACCCTACAATACATTTAACTCTGTTTCTCACTGGAGTATTTTGAACATTTTTGTTTATTATCTTAGCCTAAAGCAGTCTGCACTCAACTAAAATCAGTCATATTATAAATGTTCTCTCTCTGTGCCTTAGTCTCCCATTGTTAAAATGGGGCTAATTATACTTCCCTGCCTGTATGAGCTATTGTGAGGCTTAATTAATGTCTCTGAGGTGCTCATGTACTGTGGTGATGGAAGCTATATAAGAAGCTAGATGATTGTATTGAGTGGTTGTCTTATGTGCTTTGCCTTAGCTAAATAGAGGAACAGCCACCTACTGATTTGTATGGGAAAAGACTCTGACTTTGCTTCCAGTCAGGTTCTTATATTGTTATATTATTTCAGAGACCATGATAAGAGATTATTAAAATATGTTAAAAGAATTTTTTTAATATATTTTAAAACTAATTGTAGGTAATCTGAATGATTCATTTCTTGGCATTCAGACTGGAGGAGCTTCTGAATCGAGCACTAAGCAGTTTTACTTGCAGCTCGCCAGTGGACTTGAGAGATTGTCTTGCCACATGATCTACTGCCATAACTGTGATTAGAAGAGACACTTATGCTAGATCCCCTCTGTTACCACTGAGTGTTGTTGTAATTAGATGTTGCTCACAAAGGCCCCTTTGGAAGGCATCTCTCCCACCCTTTTTAAATAGCCCAAATGTATTGACCTGTAGATCTTATTTGTCTCTTGGGCTTTTGAATAGAGAGGGTGGGAGTGACAGAGCATGTATTTTAAGATTTTCTGGTGCATTAGTTGGCTGCATTTGAAAAAGGATATGGTTGACATGTTTATTTATTATTTGTGTTTTTCAAGGCACTTACAGCCCTTGAATGGGAAGACAAAGAAATTACATCAACATTAAAATTTTAAAGGGGTAGAGATGCCAGTTGCTGATTTCTGACTCTCTTTCTCCAGATTCCAGACGTCTAGGGTTGTACATGTTACTGGTCTGAATAGCCCGTGTCATCTAACAACATGGTAATGGGAATAGATCTAGCCACTTGAAAAAGACATTCGTCTACTGTCTAACTTGATATTCGAGTCAGTGAAATTGTACCATTTGCAGCAGCATTCTTCATTTACACCAGCAGAGGAGTTTCTGAGCCTGAGAACTCAACACTTTGATCTTTCTGGCCCGATGACATCTTGAGAGTGAATATTTTCCCCTAAATTGTAAGAAATTTATGACGTTTCTCAGCTAACTGAAATGTATAAGGAGAACATTAACTGCTTATCTATCTTACACAGGCACCTTAATTCTACACTCTTATACATTAACTGTATGATAGTTAGGGACAGTACATAATCACATATCAATAAGCATGAAACATACTAATAAAGTAGGAACTGTAACTCTGAATTTCCTGGCATCTATGGGGCTTACAATCTAGAATCTAATATTGTGTTAATGGCATTTTTTTTGCATTTTATTTCTTTGTTATTTTGCCAGAGAAACAAGGACAAATCAAAAAAAAAAGAGCAAAATACGGAACTGGGGAGGGAAAGGACTAAAAAGAAATGCTGAAAACAAACGCTTCACGCCAAATTATTGCCCTTCTACATGGGCGTGCTAGAATGGGAAAAGGGTAAGTGGGGAGTCTTCTCCCTCCCTCCCTCCCTCCTAATGAAACCATGTGGGAAGCAGCCATAATCTGACTATGAAGTGTAGAGACAGGCAGTGGGGAGACCAGTTAATACCACTTGCAGCACTCCAGTCCTCCCAGGAAGTGTGCCAAGAACCTGGGAGTGCATGTGCTCCAGTGCATGCTGGAGGAAGTTCATGCAGAACAGGTGCAGCAAGTTCTTTGGGTGAGTGTACTCTCCCCTCGGCATTGGAGGTTTTATTCCTGCTTCTGGTGTCTGCAGACATGATGCTTCCAAGGGGCTACATGTGAACCAGCTCAGGTGTGTAGATATTTCCAAGGTCTCGTCTCTCTCTCTATTCTCTAAGTAGTCAAATAAATATAGTTCAGCCCAAAATATATTTGCCATCATTCATGTGACCTATGAATAGCAGAGGAATGAAGTCTACAGTCAGTCAGGTGATTTGGTGAAGAAACATGTTCTTTGCTGTTTATGTATACTTAAAGTGACTCAAAGTCAGGAATGTTGCAATAAAAAAGAACTGCCGGGATGGGATGTTTGTGTGCCATTTTCAGATTAATTTTCTTTATTGTTGGCTAGATTAAGATATCATCATCATCGTTATGAAAATGATGAACTGCACATGCTGACTGTGTCTTTTCAGTGACTGATCTTTCTGTCAATTAAAATATTAATTCAGACCACAACAAAATGAGGTAATTAGTCTTCATCAGGGAGTAAGTGCCATGCTCAATTTCATTGTTTTTTAAAGAACTATTTTTTAATTATTTGGGAGAGTGAAGGAAAGTATTGTAAGTAAGGATGGACTAACTCAAAAGATTCTATCTCTTGGAGTTTGGTTCCTACAGGAATCCTAAATTATGGATGGCCATTAACCTTGTCTGAACCTTTTGCTCCTCACCTCCCCAAATTGTGTGGCACTCCCTCCTCACTTTCCTCACAGTCCCTCCATTTCTTATAAAGTTCTGGAGATTTCCCTGCCTGGTTGCTGGTCTTTTAGTGGCAGAGGCCGCCAGACAAAACCAGCACATACCTTTCTGCCTTATAGCAGGCACATATAGGCCCAGCTCAATAACCTACCCAGCTAGGTGTGTAGGTTATTTGCAGCCTGTAGTCAGTCTAATATGCACTTATCTGTGGGCTGTGACCTGAGCATGAAGTGTCTGACCAATACTGAGAGGGTCTTGAGTGTTTAGTGTGATGAATGAGATTCTCCTGGTGTCTGGCATGTAGCATGAGGGTGCAGAAGCATCTGTCCTCTAGTTCATAAGTCTGTATGTGTTGTGCTTTCTGTGAAGTGTGAGAGTCTTTGAATGTAATTGCAAGTTAGATGAGGAATTTAGGAAAGGGGTTGAGTTAAAGCTTGTATTGGAAATTTAACCGGTTACCTTCTGGCTTTCTGAAAAAAGGGTAATGATACTTTTCTGCTTTTCAGAGGTGTTGTGAGAATTTATTAATTTATAGGCCAAATTCACTAAGAGTTTGTTCTAGTTTCTGCACCTTGCCTTCCTATCTACATCCTGCTTAATCTCTCCCTTTTTCTGCCACTTCCGTAACAATGGATCTTTTTCCTCAGTCTTTCCTTAGGAGCATAGGACTGGCCATACTGGATCAGACATGTGGTCCACCATTCCAGTGTCCTGTGTCCAACAGTGGCTGGCACAGATGTTTCAAAGGAAGGTTCAAGAAAACAGATAATGCATAAATATATGATAAACTACTCAAAAAATAAGTAGTTTCCTAACCCCTTTGTCTCTTCTAATTTAGTATCTACAGTCTCTTCCTCCTTTTCATCTACTGCAATCTCACATCCTTCAAAGTATTTAATTTCTGTGGTGACTATCCTTCACTTGTCCAATTCTTTACTAGTTCTCTCTGTAGTGGGGCAGTTGCCCCACTGTGGAAGACAAAAGATTAATAGCAGCCCTTGGAGCAGCTGTGCAGAACCCAGCCAATCAGAGAAGGCTTAGAAGCAGTCAATCAGGGCCAGACTGGGCTCTATATAAAGGCTGCAAAGCAGAAGAGACACGATTCTCTCCCTGACAAGCAAGGGAGGAGGACTGACTCCTAGGGATAGCACCTAAGATAGAGCAGCACTGGGCAGGCTCAGGGGAGCAGAGGGTAAGCTCCAGCCTGATACTTGACAAGCTGAGGCCCCTGAAATAAAGGGCCAAGAAGGTGCAAGGGCCAAAGGGAAGTGGCCCAGGGAGTGTAAGCATTAGAGGGAGAGAAGGATGGCAGGACATGTTTGCTGCCAGAGGGTCCCTAAGTCAGGACCCAGAGTAGTGGGCGGGCCTGGGTCCCCCACACCCCTCTTACACTGCACCTGGCCATGGAGGAGCATGGCCTGATACAGACTGTGGCTTGCCCTGAAGCAAGGGGCTAGACCATGGGTCAGCAACCTATGGCACGCATGCCACCTTTGGCACATGAGCCGATTTTGCCTGGCACGCGGCTGCCAGTCGGGATCCCAGCCACTGGCCCCGCTCAGCACATGTGGCCGGCTGAGTGAAGCCAGCTGAGTGAAGCGGGGCCAGTGGCTGGGACCCCAGACTGGTGGCAGGAGCACCCCCTGGCTCCCCCCTCACTGCGCTAGGGTTCTGCGGCTCCCGGGAGTGTGAGTCACCGGGGCACGGGGCCCAGAGCCTGCTGCAGGTGGGATGGTGGTGGCAGCTCACACTCTCGGAAGCTGCAGAGCACAATTGTGGCAAGCGGGGAGCCGAGGAGCACATGGGGCCCATCATCCGTATGCATCCACTGCAGGAGCCCCCTGGGAGAGACACCGGGCCGCAGCCCGGGCAGGCGCACTCTCCCAGCACCCCCCTCACCGCGCTCGAGTTCTGCGGCTTTTTTGCCTCCACGTGGAGTTTTGCCTTCACGTGGAACCAGTATCTGACTGGCATGGGTGTGGTAAGGGAAGTCCTGGGGGAGCAGTCAGGGAGCAGAGGGAGGGTTGGATGGGTTGAGAGTTCTGGGGGTCCTGTCAGGGGGTGGAGAGAAGTTGGATGGGTTGTGGGAGTCCCCGGAGGTCTGTCTGGGGGTAGGGGTGTTCATAAGAGTTGGGGCAGTCAGGGGACAGGTAGGGGGTAGGGTCCCGGGGAGCAGTTAGGGTGGGAGGGTCTCAGGAGGGGGCAGTCAGGGGACAAGGAGCGGGGGGGTGGGGTTGGGGGTTCTGACCAGGGCAATCAGGGTGGGAAGTGGGAGGGAGTGGATGGGAGCAGGGCTAGGGCAGGGCTTTCCCCTCTTTTCTGATTGTTGAAATATGGTAACCCTAGGCGAGGGGGGAGCCAGGGGTGCATGGAGGCTGGTGCCTGCAAGCATCCACTAGGCGAGGGGGGAGCCGGGGTGCCGGGCCACAGCTTGGGCAGGAGGGGTGGGGAGGCACAGCTGCTCCCCACTAGTGGTGCCACTGCTGCCTTTGCAGGGCTGCTGCCCTTCTGCACTGCGCTGGCTCCTTCATGGCTGGGGCTCGCTGCTGCCACAAGCAGGATGCTCTGGCTCTCTGGTGCCTCCGGAAGATGGCTCCTCCCTGCCGAGCTGCTGCAGCGGCCCAAGCCTGGCAAAGCCATTGAGTGGACTCGGGGTGGGGGCCACCTGGGTGGGATTGGGAGGGCTCGCGAGAGGGCTGTGCACCCTCCAGGGGAGTTCAGGGGGCGGGGGGGGTAACCTGGTCTGGGGAGCAGCCCCTAGGCATGGCTGGCCCCTGGGGTCTATAAAGGGTCATTGGGGATTTGCCCCTCAACGAACCGATATGCAAGGTAGAAGTTTTGCCTTGGTCGCAAAATATCCTTGCACCGGCCTTGCCCCAGGGGGTGCATGCACCCCAGGTTAAGAACCACGTCACTAAACTCTGCATTTTAATTTAATTTTAAATGAAGCTTCATAAACATTTTAAAAAACTTGTTTACTTTACATACAACAATAGTTTAGACTTCTAGACAGAGACCTAAAAACGTTAAAATGTATTATCGGCTCGCAAAACCTTAAATTAGAGTGAATAAATGAGGATTCGGCACACCACTTCTGAAAGGTTGCTGACCGCTGGGCTAGACTTTGGGGCTGCAGTTGGCCATGAGGGCAGGTGCAGACTGAGGACTGTGGATATGCCCAGAAGGGGAGAGAACTGAGTGGGGCACAGCAGAGGTCTGTGTCCAGAAGAGCACACAACAAGCCTGGGAGCAGTGCGAGTCCCAGACAGCACTGCAGAGCAGAAGAACAGATGAGACTGCAGAAGGCACTCCACAGCTGGACAGAGCTAATTCCCAGAGCAACCAGCAGAAGGCGTCACTATGGTGAGTGGGCAACCTGTTACACTCTCCCATCCCTCACTCATTCTCTGTAACCCTTTCCCACATTTGAACTTTCCAGGAGAATATTTTAAATTCACATGTGTCTGGGACCTGGTTTTTACATTTTGACCTGCCTTAAAGCAATTTTTTCTCTTTAAGACTGTTTAATTTCATAAGTATGCATTGTCTCTTATACATCTAAAAGAATAATAGACTCTGCATATTTATCAAGATTCTGGTATCTCTTATTAAATAAATTTCAATGAGATAAAAATCTCTTAATCTAAAGCAAACTAAAAACAGTTTTCCAGAGCAGTATTTTTTATGAGCTAGCATATGAAAAAAAAATGGAGAGTTATTTTTGCACTTTAAGTAGGGTTATAAATAAAACCACAGCTCTCTTAAACTCTGTATACTCTCCCCACTGAGATGCTTAAGGCAAAAATAGCTTTAAAAAACCATCTCATCTGTTTCATGTTAAATGACTTTATGCTCCACACACTAAGATATGTGATTTTCCTCTACTTTTATTGATGATATCTCCTATAAGATTTCTAATCTTGCTTGGTGTGAACACATATACTTGTAATGCCAACAAAGCCTGGTCATTAGCAGGTGGAATTGAACCTGGGACCTCTGGAACTGAGGGCATTAGCTTCTACCACATGAGTTAAAGTCCAGCTGGCTATTAGGGAAGACTGTAGAGCAGACTCATTTTATCTCTCTCTTTATGTGGTCTGGGTGCTACTAGATGGGACAGAACACCACACTCAGGAGGTGTGTGTGTTACATACTTCCCCTAGCTTAGGAAGAGTGTCTTAAGCTTCAGAGACTTCCCAGTTGAAATCCCAGATAAGCCCCCACTTGTAATGCTGACAGGCTGCGTTCATTGATGGGCAGGATCAAACTGGGGACCTCTGAAGCTTAGTGCATGAGCCTCTACTGCATAAGCTAAAAGCCAACTGGCTGTTAGCAAAGGCTGTAGAGCAGATTCATTTAACTCTCTCTAAGTGGTCTTGGTGCCACTAGATGGGACAAAACACCACACTCAGGAGATGTGGGTTACATACACAGGCCACCATTCACATTCATATTCAGAGCTTATGCCACAAAACAAACTGAGGAAAAGACAAAAAGAATGACAACACTGTGCTTGTCAGTTGTTGGAGAAAAGATTATGTTTAGTTTTAGGAATCACTCCCTTTGGTCCCACCACATGACACCAATTAATATGTATTTCATATAAGTGATATGCATGTGGATCAGGAGAAAAATAAATACCTTTCTTGTATTGTATTCTAAGTTATCAGCCCATCCAAACTAGTTGGGGTCATGCTCTGCAATATCATGACATTATGGCCTTATTGTTTTTCTTCGCAATTATAAAAGCAAACCCAAGTTTTGAAATGTGGCATTCGTTTCTCAGCTGTGTAAATAATTCCGGTAAGACATCAATAATTATTCCATGTTAAAAAAAACAACATGAAGAGAATGTTAACACTATACAGCTGAGGTCTCAAAAGGCCGTCAGTGACAAAATTAGGGTTGCTAATATGTAACTCTTATGCATAGTAAGTAGTTGCAGTCTATAACTGTTTCTCAAGTAGTACAGTCTATAATACATTTCGCTCCACAATCCTGGGTTTGCATATGTTGTCTCTTGTATTTTTTTCCATTCTCTTATGTTTACACTATTTTTTTTGGTAGGAATGAGCCAGTATAGCTCTTAGACATTTTATACAGAAAGTCTTTTTCTGTCTATTCTATTCAGCATAATACTTACACGTGTCTAGGTCACTTTGACTTCAATGAAACTTAAGCAGGTTCTTTGCTGAACTAGGTTTTTAGTCAGCAGTGGCAGTCTGCATTTTCTTTTCAAGCAGAAGTACCAGTTTCCTTAGATCTAATTAAGAGAATGAGCCTGTTAATTATTAAGCTAACTTACTGGTGCATGCTCTGATTTTATTAGATGGAATTTAGGGACTAAGGCAGTTAGCTACAAAATTACTGGCCACATCCTGCATACATTTATTATTGGAAATAGTGCTTACGCCCATGCTACGAATCATGTACTTCTGTTGATAAATTGTGTAGTCAATTGCTTGACCACACTTTGGTTCCTTATGAAATATATTCAAGAGTCCACAATAACCAATATCAGTCAGGTTTATTGCTAAAAGTCAATAAAAAGATTCAATGCGATACCAGTCTCTGGAAAGCCATCTTATGCAGCATTGTTACGTTCCGCTTCCACAAATGTGCTCTGAAAGTTACACCCAATGCCATGTTTTTATACCCTACCTGCTTACAAATAAAAGGTACTGTGTATGTCATCTGAAATTAGATTTAACCAATCAGCTCTCTGCGTTGTTTTGCTGGTACCATGCTGTACCTCTTATCTCTTTGCTCTGAACACATGCATTGCAGGTACCAAATGGAGTGAAGGCACCTCCTAGGTTTGTACTAGGATAGAACAATCATATGTCTTGTCCTCTTCCTATGGGACATGCCAGTTCTGGCCTGTGAGAAACTTCTTACCTGTTGCTATCCTGTTTACTTAAGCCAAAGTTCACTTCAGCTAATACAAGGCGCTAAAGGATACTTGGCTGGACAGAATTTTGTGGAAGAGTATGATCCATTCAGTTAACATAACTTCCCAACCTTTATATAAATACTATGCCTAACATATATGTATTGACTAACACTGCTCATGATAGTAGGCACTGTTCTTGTATTTGTAAGATAGGATCTTAATATAATTGGGAACTTTGATAGCCTGTATATGCCAGCAGTTGTTTGCTTTTATTCGATGTGGTATACTTAATAGTAGTGTATTGTTTAAGCACAAATTATTGTGTACTTTTCATTTAAAGACTTTTATGGGCTGTTTTCAGTGCATAGAGACTAATGCAGAGTACTATAAGATACTTCAAATAGGCATATAAGCTTGTAGTAAACACACATATTATCATATTCCTCATGTAATAGTAGCCAGTCACAGAAGACTGGGGGAAAGATTTCCTGCTGTAGCTGAGGTCTGCTCAACACTGTATCAAGCAATAAGTTAAGCTTATCCTGTCCCTGATCCTGTCCCTGGCACAAACCATGCAAGCTGGGACCAGTCACCAAGGGACTGTCCACCAACAGGGGACAGACAGAACAATACACTCCTGCCACGGCCCCATCACATCTCTATATGTCCCTAATAGGCCCCATAGGTTGGGACTGCAAAGGAACTATTTATACTGACATTATGCAACTGTGAGAATTCACCATGCAGGGGATATCCCTAGCTGGGGAAATATAGGCAGTTTCCATTTTCTTTGCACTATCTGAATGAAAATCCAGTTCTGCATTGCAATTCCTAAACAAGGCTGCTCATTCTACCTTAATATAAGAACATAAGAATGGCCATACCGGGTAAGACTAAAGGTTCATCTAGCCCAGTATCTGTCTCCTGACAGTGGCCAGTGCCAGGTGTCCCAGAGGGAGTGAACCTAACAGGCAATGATCAAGTGATCTCTCTTCTGCCATCCATGTCCATCCTCTGACAAACAGAGGCTAGGGACACCATTCCTTACCCATCCTGGCTAATAGCCATTTATGGACTCACCACCAATGATAATCCATTCTCTTTAACGCTGTTATAGTCCTAACCTTCACAACCTCCTCAGTAAGGAGTTCCACAGTTGATTGTGCACATGCATGAAGAAGAACTCCTTTTTAATTGGTTTTAAACACTGGTGCCCTATTAATGTCATTTGATGACCACCCTAGTTCTTGTATTATGGGAACAATAAAATAACTTTCCTTATCTACTTCTCCACAAACCACTCATGATTTTTATACCTCATCAATATCCCCCCTTAGTCCTCCTCTTTTCCAAGCTGTAAAGTCCTAGCCCTTTAATCTTTCCTACATATGGGGACCCTCTCCAAACCCCTAAATCAATTTTAGGTTGCCCTTTTCTGGAACTTTTAACTAGTGCCAGTATATCTTTTTTGAGTGAGGAGACCACATCTGTAACACAGTATCGAGAATGTGGTGTACCAAAGGTAGATAATGGCAAATAATATATCCTCAAGTCTTATCGCTATCCCCTTTTTAATGATTCCTAACATCCTGTTTGCTCTTTTGACTGCCTCTGCACACTGCGTAGACATCTTCAGAGAACTGTCCATGATGACTCCAAGATCTTTTTCCTGACTCATTGTAGCTAAATTAGCCCTCATCATATTGTATGTATAGTTGTTTTTTTTTCCAGTGTGCATTAATTTACATTTATCCACATTAAATTTCATTTGCCATTTTGTTGCCTAATCACTTAGTTTTGTGAGATCTTTTTGAAGTTCTTCACAGTCTGCTTTGGTCTCAACTTTCTTGAGCAGTTTAGTACCTTGATTTTGGAATTTCCTGACTTTTGAAAGCATGAAACTTTAACATTTTATTAACCTAGTTTTTTGTACGGAATTTATTAGGTCTTTTAAAAGAAAAAAAGATGGGAAGGAGAAACAAACAAAACAATAAATACAAAACAAAACCGAAGAGGGAGGTTCATTGTCTGAGTCTTTGAAGTTCTGTGAGCTTGAAAAAAAATTGCAATTGCATATATGAATTCCACAATCTGGAGCTGTTTTACAACTCTGGAAAGTCTTGTCCTGTGCCCCTAAGCAAATCTACAGTAGGTAGCCCAAAGAACTTTTTCCTGCTACACAATGAGGCTGAGTTGAATGCACCTTACAAAGTGTACAATAGCCTTCCCTAACTCCTTTATACCTGATAATGTCTCAGTCTCAGTAAAGACTGAGAAAGAGGCTTCTGCAAAGCCTCTAGTTCAGCCATGCAGCATATGCACCTGCAGTACACTTTTTACCCTGCAGATAAATTGCATGTACAAGCTTTACCTTCCTTTAAGAGCATAGGGAGAAAACATGCTAAAACCACTATTCATGCACAGCATGCAATTTTAAACATTCATACCTCAATAAAAAAAGAAATGACAATTATCCCTGGAATACTCAATGTAGTTGGTGAAAGATCTTACACTGCCAGATTTCAGCTTCCCACTTGCAGCTGTATTGATAGTAGAGCTGTGGAATTAAAATGGTTGCAATAATGGTTTTATAATAGGAAAAGTATATTTTGCCATTCACCTCATATTAAAATCCATCACCTGAAAAATTTAAATCAAGATTAGATGCCATTCTAAAAGACAAGATGTATCTTAGCCACAAGCTATGGGGCTAGATGCGGAATCACTGGGTGAAATTCTATTACCGGGGGGTCAGACTAGATTTACACAATGATCCTTTCTGGCTTCAAAAATCTATTAATCTGTGGAAAAAAGGGCAGAATGTTCAAAGTTTAAAAGAGACCATCTTCCCAAAAGAATTGAGTTTCAGAAAGTTTTAACTGACTGAAACAAGGGGATTATAATGGAAATAGCCATGCACAAAGCCCTACTTGAATTGCAGGATGATTGTCAAAAAATTGTGGCTGAGTTGCGGACAAGTCATGGAAAATTGCTTAAAAGTGATAATGGACCGTATTATTTCAGTAATAAAGTCCATTATTACTTTTCTGCGATTTTCCACTGTTGACTAATTGGAGCTGAGAAAAGTGGCTCCTGCTGTCAGCTGGTTAGAGGTTAAGAGTGGGGGCCTGGGGCTAACAGCAGCCACCTGATAGCAGCTCCCGCTCTCAGACCCAGGGTTCCCGGAGCTCCCATTCTCAGTCCAGTGCATGGTGGGGTTCCCACTGTCAAAATTGAAGTGGAAGCCTAATATTGCCAAATCCACAATGCCCACAATATTGCAAGTTAGGTAGGGCCTTAGTTATGCAGCTTTAACCACAGTGGTTGCTGTTGCTGAAACTATACTACTGCTAGTATTATAGTAGTATACTACTAGTAGTATTATAGTAGTAGTAGTATTCAGCTACAAAACACTTTACAAACATCAACAAACTAATTTTCACAACAGTCCTGTGAAATAGGTAAACATTCTTAAAGTAATTTAAACTGTTCTTTTTAAACAAGTTCATTTTTAATACAAGGGGGTGGGAGAAGAAAAATCCTCAGCTGGTATAAATTGTAATAGCTCCATTCAAATCACTGGGTGTGATTTTGTTATTCTTTGTTCCTCTTTCACTCCATGATTTCTTACTCTTCCATTTTCTCTGCCTTTTTTTTTCTTTTCTCTTTTATTGAAAGCCAGGAGTTTCTGATGAAAGAGGAAAGTTGTGACGATACTGTAACTACTTCCTGCTGACTTTTCATTGTAAGACTGTCTAGCTTATTTCTCCTTCTCCTCTCTTTTAAAGAAAGTGTTTGGTCAAGACAACAGGTGCCTCATCAGCATTGTTCACATCCAGGATGCTTCCATTTATTATTGACTTAGGGGAAGCAGGATTGGGCTGCTAAAGCTTAAATCCTTTTTTTTTCTTTTACTCATAAAGTTGAAATGGAAAGAAACAGTTTTCCTGAAATCCAGCCTCAAAGTTCCACTGGGCCTGTCTATACAAAATGTGGTCTTTTAATTAGCTTAGGATTTGCATGTATTAAGTTGATACAACTATAAAACTTTGTAGTTGACCCCCAAAGGAAATCCTGTTTATTGTAGAAAAGATGCCTTAGCTTGGGTAAGAACTTGTAGGCACCTTTGTTTTGAAATGTAATCTATAAACTGCTCTTTAGAGGAAAAGGAAAAACCTGGCATATACAGTTAATTTTGGCTGGAAAGAATCATGAGCTCTAAACTCCAGTTTTTTTTGTCAGCCAAGATAGATAGTATCCATTGTTTTCTGTCGCTGTTGGATCACACTAAGAAAGACAGAACTGACAAGCAAATCCTGCTAAAATGGTTTGACTAGTCACAGGAGCAGCTGCTGCTACTGACCTATGTTATATCCACATGCCTACAAAACTGTAGGATACATTAACTCACATAAGGACATTCTTTGGGGTGTTTCATACTTTCATGAAATCAGGAGGTATATGTTTTATCCAGCATGGAGTTAAGTCAAAGCTGATATACTGGACCATCTAACCATTTATGTATGCATACTGCCAAAATACCCTTGGGTAAAAACTAAACAGAACAAAACTAAAATGAAGTGGAGAATGTAAACGGTGCATTAAAAGTACCTGCAGCCCCAGGTAAATGAAATTATCTGAAAAATTAATGCCTGAGTCTTGTCACTAGTATTTTATTCTAGTCAAGTCTTTACACTGTGCCGATCACTGTGGTATCTGAGTGGATTCATGATCTCATCAACATTTAGAATCACTTGAGAGCATGGAAGAGAAACCAAAGATATATACAGTAGACATAAGAGGGTAAAACTGTGGCAGCAGCAAGTAGCAGAATATTTAGTTTGAACATCAGAAAAAATTCCTTATGGTACGGTATTGGCCTCCTAAGTTGAGTGGCAGAAGACCCATCACGTACATTTAAAACTGGATTGGAATAAACAGTGATAATTTTCTACATGGAGCTATCCTGCAGTTTGCAGTGAGATGACAGATTTCTTAAAGCTTGAAAATTGTATGTTGTAAACAAATTTCTTAGGTTATTGATTTCATCTTAGCTTATTAAATTAGAAAAATTGGAAAAAATCAATTTACTTGTTGCTATTTTTATGCTCTTTGTTGACTTTTTGTATTTTTCTTGGCTTGGACAATGCTAATCAATTAAGTTAGCTATGATTTTCTTTATAGTCATTTTCACTTTAAGACTTTATTGCTCTGGTCCAGCAACACCCTTAAGCACATGCTGAACTTTAAACACCTAGGTAGTCCCATTGACTTCAAGAATGTGAATAATGGGACTACTGTAAGCTCAGTTGCCTGAAGACCTAGAGCAGGGGTCAGAAAGCTCTGGCACATGGCTCGCCAGGGTAAGCACCCTAGTGAGTTGGGCCAGTTTGTTTACTTGCCACATCCGGAGGTTCGGCTGATTGCAGCTCCCACTGGCTGCAGTTCACTGCTCCAGGAAGCAGCGCGGGCCAAGAGATGTGCTGGCTGCGGCTTCCAACTGACCTCATTGGCCTGGAGTAGCGAACCGTGGCCAGTGGGAGCCGCGATCGGCCGAACTTGCAGACGCGGCAAGTAAACAAACAGGTAAACACCCTGGCAAGCTGTGTGCCAGAGGTTGATGACCCCTGACCTAGAAAGTAGGGAGCTCACTGTTGACACCTGTTGGAGAATAGAAAGAAGAACAAACCAGAGCTAACTGAGAATTCCAGTTGGGCAGGGGCTGCATAAGATAGGGAGCTCTCTGCTGGCATCTCTTGATGAGCAATGGGAATTGACTGAATGGGTTGGGCCTCATTTGCATTTTAGTTATGTGACAGTTTGAGGCATTTTGTTTAAAATACAGTTAAATTTTGTGTTTGTGGGCAATTGAATGGTATTGACCCTGTTGGGAAATGGAGGGACAAGAGACTGACACCAAATGTACCCAGGTCACCCTGACAAAGACTGCAGTCAAGCACAGTTGGGAAAGGGAGCCTGGACAAGAGTAAAAATGAGGGGAGAGAAAGGAGAGAAGTGTCTGGCTCCTGCTGGAAGTTCCTGTGTGGTGGTAAAGACTCTGTATATAACTGATTCTTCTCTAAAGAGCTGTACTGAGGTTGCTTCCAAGTACTAGATGGTAGACAGCTGAGGAGGCTTTGAGATGATGGACAACAAAGAGCTGAGGTGGGTTGGGTTGAAATCACAAAGAGTAGCAGCCCACCTAAAGGACTCTAGTGCTGGCCTCCCTACCCAGCAATCAAAGCTGAAATCACTTCAGCTGGGTCTGGTGGTAGGGTCCCCAGAGCAGTGCAGACATCCAGAATCCTTGGACTCCATCAATCCTGGACAACAAACTGAGTGGGGAGCTGGGAAGCTGGGAAATGGCTAGAACACATCAGCCACTCACAACTGACAGAGGAGGACTGAGGCTGGGTCTAGTGCTGTTAATGTATTAATTGCTGGCTTTCCCAGTTTTGTTCTGTTGTCCTTTCTTCCCCTTGTCTCCCTTTAGTAAAGTTCTCTTTGTTTTAAACCTCTGGAGTCAGTACTTGCACCTAGGGATGTATTACTCAACATAGTATCAGAGGGGTAACCATGTTAGTCTGGATCTGTAAAAAGTGACAAGGAGTCCTGTGGCACGTTATAGACTAACAGACGTATTGGAACATAAGCTTTCGTGGGTGAATACCCACTTCATCAGATGCATGTAGTCACCCACAAAAGCTTATGCTCAAATACGTCTGTTAGTCTATAACGTGCCATAGGACTCCTTGTCACTTTTTACTCAACACAGGTGCTCAGGGTGGTGTATACAGTTCCCCAGGTTCTGGATGGGGGCTCGAGCCGGCATTCTTTAAGACTTTAGAAGAAATCCTTAGAAAATTGCACCCAGCTCTTTTTACTGCCAACAATTCCTAGCAGAAGGGTAACATTACTTATATACTTAAAGTTCAGCACATGCTTAAATGCTTTGCTAGATCTGGACCTAAATACTACAGTGCCTGGGTTTCAAACATTGCAGGGAATGTTTGTTTGAAAAGAATGTTTTTTACTGGATTTTTTTGTAGTTGTAGAAATATTTCTATTGGCCTTTCATTTTTATAAAAGTCTAGCTCAGATTTAATTTAACAGTGCCCTCTTTCATTGAACTTGTGTTCAATTATTAGAGGCTGTGGCAAAATTATGGAGATGGAAACATAAAAATATGTTGCTGAAGTGAGTTGGGGAGAGGAAAGCAAATGAAGCTCTGCAGCTTCGTATTTCTGCTGAACATAATTTCAATGATCTAAGCTCATATCTGGTACTTGCAGGGCCCAATACATTTTCAGTGGCTTGGTTATCATCATGCATGTGGACACAGAATAAGTTTAACTAGTGTCAAAGTGATGTCATTTTTTTTCACATATTGCATTATGCTCACACCATTATCTGATAAAATGTTTCCTAAGTGTGCTGAGGACTTAATCTCTAATAGATCTCCTTCCCCACACACTAAGAAACTGGCATATGGCATGTGATGCAGATGGATCAGCTCTGAGTATCTGGCTGATAGTAGTTTAAGCACATATTTACTAGCTACCCAAGCAGATTTTTATGGATAACCTACAGTTGTTTTAGAAAAAAAGAAACTTGTACACTGAAAATAATACCCAAAAAAATCTGCCTATTAATAGGTTCATTGCTTCAGCCACACATCTTATGATATCCTGTCATTTTAAGCACGTACAGAAAAAGACTCTGTTATTGTACAGGATTGACACAGACTTGATACTTATGATAATGGGATTGGGAAAGGGCCATATCCTGCTCACTTTTTTCATATGAGCAGTTCTGCTGGCATCAGTGCAACTTCTCAAATGAGGGGCATGAGCGAGATTACAATAAGGAAGATAGCGTAGGATGAAGATGGAACACATCGTATGAAGTGGGGGTTTAGATTCAGTGGGAAATATAGATTCTCAGTATCCTTCTGTCCTTTACCTGACCCTGGAAAGGGATCCACACAAGTAGACTCCTATGCTGGCACATTGACTTAAATGGGACTCTGCAGAGAGCATAACATATTAGTATCTGTCTGCAGGATCGAGGTCTTAGGTATTTCTAAGATGCTTATCAGTATTCTATAGAATAGATATGATAGTAGGAAACTAGGCAAGAAAATAGCATGGATGGGTAAGAAGGCTGATATTGGGATTCAAGTAATATTCATATTGAGAGAGATTTTTATTCAGAAATATCCTGATGTAGCTTTGGGAAATAATAAAATATGAACAATGATGGGCAGAGGAGTGAGCACAGCAGCGTTCCAAGGGCAGACAGCTGATTGTTTTCTCCTTGCTGTCACACAGGTGTCTGTACCCTTCAGGAGTAGTTGTGAGTAATATGGCCTGTGCTATGCAGACAGACTTGGGAGGGCAGGATCCAGGAACTGAAAAAGCAAAAGGGAACAGCAAATGTGACTAGCTAGAAGATAGGCAATAGTGTATTTGCTGATGGGCAGCAGGCTTTTAGAATTCAAAGGGTCAGAGCTTGCAGCCTAATTATATTATAGTATATCTGCTGTGTATCACCGTGCTGTTGTGCTCTGCTGGGTGTTAATTGATTTTAAAAAATATAATATACAAATTGTAGGGCCAGATTCCACCACCCTTACTCATGCTGAGTGGTTGTTTTACAGTTTGAGGAATTCCACTGACTCGCAAAACTCTATTGACAATGGAGTAACACAACTTCAGATATAAGAAGTTTGAGACATAAAGAGTGATTTTTCACCTTTTTTTCTAGCCAATTTTAGGGATCACTGAGAGAAAGGCAAAAAGGTGCTTCCAGCCTTCACTTAGAACATCTAAAGATTGGATGAAAAAGGGCCATCACAGAGGTCACATGACAAAAAATTCATCTCTGGCTTGGGCGTTTGATTTAGCATGCTCTGACCCCTTTAGCTTCTAATTCCTTTCTGATCCAAATAATCCCAGATCATCTACAGTTGAATATTATCTGATTTATATTCAGAAATAATACACTGTCCGGTTATGGCCAATATGTGTTCCATTCAGCAAATCTGTTACTTGATTTACACTTCCTTATAAAGAATTGGCTGCTCATGAATACTGTTTTTGGGGCCTATCCTGCACTCCTTATTCAGACAAAGGTTGTACTGATTTCACTGTGAGTGTTGCCTGGGTAAGGTGTGTTGGATCAGGATCTCAGAGTGGAGGTATTCAAAAGTCAAAGATTACCTGTTATACAAGCCTTTAGATGAAGCCATATTACAACTCTCCAGCTATGTCATTCTTTCCCACAGCTTGAAATGGAATTAGAAGGCACAAGTAATACCATCTGCTCCGAGCAGATCTTCATCCTTATGTACTGCCACCTAATGTCTCAGATCACATAAGCAAAATGGATAACTATGCACAAACTCTTCTTGAAAGAATACACACAGAAAAATTCCTCTTGCAAATCAAGGGAATGTTCTTAATGGACCAGAGTGTGTCCCCTCTTTGGATGCAGGTGGATCAGCCCTGCCTGGATGAAAAGGGAAATCACCATAGTGTCATACCTTCCCCTTGGAAACACCATGGAGTCTGCTCCACTGGAGTTCTATGCAGAAGGAATTGAGTGGGCTTCTGGACATGGGGGCTTCTGGAGACAAAGGAGGAGACCTGCCATGTTCCAGAATATAAGGAGTTATCTCTTCTACAAATGTTACACAGCTGGAATGGCTCTGACTACTATAGTTAAGGTTGCATAAGATTTTCCAGCTGCAGCTTTCAGACAGCTATTAAGGTCAGTCTGGGGCAGAATGTGTTACAACAATTCATCCTGGAGATGAGAGAGCATAAACCAGAGTGGCTAGTTTCATGTATCTGTGGAAAAGGCATAGTCTTTGGACAGCTGGAAAGGATAAGAGTCAGAAATGCCTTTATCTGTGAATCCAGAACAGAGATGACTCCATCAGAAACCTGAAATTGTGCACTGTCGCAACTGTGAATTGGTTAAATACCCATAATTACGAGGTACTGTTAGACCCTTAAACTGCTTCACACTGTTGATCATCATTATTTCTGCTCTAACTTGAAAGGAGCCTGAGCCTGAGCCAACTATGTGTCCACATCCAAATGATGAATTATTGAGAGAGGAAAATATGGCTCTAAAATATTGCTGTTGATGTCAGAGGTTGTATTTGCACTAACAGTATCACCTTTGCCAGTTTTAATTGTTTCTGTCTGTATTTAGAATATAACCCTCATTTGGCAAGTAAGATGTCAAATGCACAGTTAGCTTAACATTTGATTTTCATTTACCCACATGCAAACAATTTAAGTGAATGACCCTAATAAGTAATGTGGTTTGCTTACTACTAAATTATCACTTCACACCCACATCCTAATACTTTGCCCACCACAAAGGGCAAGTGAGTATGTGAACCAAAAAAGGTTTCTATTCAGTTGTTCTGCAAGGCTTAATGGACCATGCAGGCAGATTCCTGAGTACAAATGCAGGAAACACTGGAAAAGTTCATGAGAGCAGGGTGCTGGGAAGATCAGGATTGTACTTAAAGGGGCAAAGAAGGGATTTAGTTCCTCAGAAACGATATGATTCTGTACAGCATGTCTGCACCAACTGTTATTTTCAGAGACCCTGTATACCTACTCCTATCTTGACTCATGAAACTGTACCACAACATCAGTTAGTTCAGTTAAGAGCTGTGTAGCTGCAGAATGGCCTTGGAGTATGCACTGTGTAGTCTGAAAGCTTGTTGGCATTGCCTATACACTCATTTGCATGCCAATGTGGCAAATGCTGTTTATATAATTGTTGCTTGCTGTGCACTATGTAACATTTGTGAGGATAAAGGGGAGTGCTTCCATCCCAAATGGGCTGAAGACAAGTCTTGTTTACAAACTCTGTACAGTTAGCTGGGTCCCACCCATGTGCACACTGGTCCTTCCCAGTGGTCAAGGGAAATCAGGGATGACATATGTGCTCACATCTTGGCAAAGTAGGAAGAAAGAGGATGACATCTGAGTGTGCCCCTCTGAGGGACATCTTCACACCCCGTAGGCTGCCAGACATGCACATGAGGGAACACTGGAACATACTGATGGGGCTATGGACCTCTGTGAGGGATTTGTTCCGCTGTAGCCAAATGTTAATAGTTGCTCATTTGGGTGACGTCCAAAATAAAGACAGTTATAACAGGGCACCTCCATTGGGTTATCACCTTGGGGTTGGATTTGTGCTGTGGAGGGTGGCAGCTGTTTTAAGTGGCCATTATGCAAGATGCACCATTCAAACTTTAGCTCTTCCAACAAGAGCACTTGCATTTTTTAACATGCTTATGATTGTTTGCTTTGAGTTTGGAGTACTGCAGCCCATTCTGTTTATAGACTTTTTATTATCAACCGTGCTAAGTGCAACTAATGGCTTTTAGAGAGCACTAATCCCTGGTATAGTTGAAACAGCTTACCTTTTTGAGGAGGAAAGGTCCTGGCAGACACCAGTATCGCCTGGTACGTTCCCGCTTTCTTTATTACTGGGTCTTGATTTGCAATTATCAAAGGGGTAGCCGTGTTAGTCTGAATCTGTAAAAGCAGCAAAGAGTCCTGTGGCACCTCATAGACTAACAGACGTGCATCCAACGAAGTGGGTATTCACCCACGAAAGCTCATGCTCCAAAACCTCTGTTAGTCTATAAGCTGTCAACGGACTCTTTACTGCTTGATTTGCAATGTGTGCAATAAAGCCCTTAAGACAGTGGTTCTCAATCTTTTTTTCATTTTCAGACCCCTAAAAAATTTCTAATGGCGGTTATGGCTCCTTTAGAAATCTTAGACATAGCCTGTAGACCCTTGGGGTCCATGGACCACAGGTTGAAAATCACTGCCTTCAGACATCTATCAGTCCATTTTGTGTGTTTTGAGTATTTGATACATAGAAAAACAGTATGTGATTCTTAAAGCACATAACACCATACACTGCACTTTCCCCATCCCTCCCATGTCTCCATATGACTTAAGATATTTCTGAATCTTGGGTGTGAGGGAAGACTTAAGAATATTTCTACTATGATGGCATCCGATTTTTTTACATGCTGCTCCAGTACATGAGGTTGGATGCGTGTGACCCATTCAAAAGCAAAATAAAACCAAACCAAAAACACCTTCTTTTCATCATTAAGAAGAAGGACCAACACACAGTTAAACAAAGCATAGTATTTAATAAAAGTGTGAAGTAGAAGGTTTAATGGAAAGATTTTGAAATAAGAACTACAAAATATTGTTACCAAAGTAACTGTTCATAACTGAGAACATTGCCCACAGTTTAATGTCATTGCATCAATCTTGTCCACCTCCTCAGAAACAGTGAGTGATGGAGGTCAGTGACTTTGGTAAAAACCAGGGATGTCTCCTGTGAGAGGTTTTGGGAGTCAATACATGGTGGTGTTGCAGTACTCCTGCAGGCTAAGTGTTCTCCTCCTGGTCAGTCAGGGAGGGTTAGAGGTTACTGCAACAGGATCCTCTGGCTCAGCTGCACCCTGAGTGGTGTTGTGGTGGCAGCAATGGTGACTGATGGACTGGTTCTGGGGCCTCACCAACAGGCAGACACTGCATTCTTGCAGCCACCAGTTCAATAAGCTTCTCCATTTTGAAATGCTTCCTTCTCTTTGGCATGTCTCCATGTCTGTGAACCAGGTCATAAATGTCCCCTCCAGCTGGAGAGACCACTCCTCCTGTGCTCTGAGGAATTCAAATTGCTCCTTTTTTCTCCTGTCCATTCCTATGAGCAGATGCTTCTGGATCCTTCTCTGTCTCCCTCAACATCTCTGGGGTGCTGTTCCTGCCCTCTTAGTAGGAGCCAAAGGTTCTGCTAATTCAAAGGGGAGCCAAATGTTTTGCCAAAGAGAAGAGGAGAATATTTTTGCTCTTTGAAGCAAACTGAGAAATTCCCCCACAGTGTTTTTTACAATTTACAATGTTCATATTGTCTCAATGGGACTGGGAGGAGGTGGGAGCTATGTTCTTCCCTTAAGCCTAGTCAACATCTGGAGACACAGCTTCTTTTCAAGGTACCAGAATGGAAAACA
The DNA here is from genome assembly GCF_003597395.2 of Chelonoidis abingdonii. Lineage (NCBI taxonomy): Eukaryota > Metazoa > Chordata > Testudines > Testudinidae > Chelonoidis > Chelonoidis abingdonii. The sequence continues at coordinate 302,937,687 of NC_133769.1, read as the reverse complement.
GAAGTTGCTTTACAGCTCTGTGTAGGAGAACTAGCAATCTGTGCCAGAGAGACGTTTCTTCTAATAGTCACCCCTTTAGATATTGCTGAATGTAGGGGCTTGGTCAGCTTCAAAGGTATACCAAGCAGATTTGCACTGCCAGTGAACCTGAAGAACCAGCTGGAGTTTCTGCTGCAACAGAAGATTGCTGAAACATACTTACAGGATTAGGAGACAATTCCACTGAATACTGATTACATACTTAGCTAGCACAGGGAGATTTCATGCAAAAAATGATCTGAACCACGAAACCTCCCTTCCCCCTGCTTGCTTTACGTGAAAGTCCTGGTCCTGTGCTTGCCTAACAGTGAAATGGACAGGGAAAGAAAGACAAACTACAACTTCACCAGGTTTCCTGAAGATTCAGCTCAGCACCACAACTCCTTGCCTCAGGCAACTAGAAAAAGACACTATATTGTTTTTATCTGACTGCCAGTCCAGATCCTTCTTCTACCCCTACTCTTCCTGACTTGTGAAGCATGACTGTTGTGGAGAAAAGGGAAGACACCAGAGATAGACACTTATCAAGACACTGTAATCTTCCAAGGGAAAACAAACTGCTATAACTAACTTTTCTTTAGAAAATAAACTGTAAATTTTTTTACAGTTGTGTTCTGTTCCCTTCCCCAGCTGGGACCTTTCCAAACCAACCCTCCATTCCCTGACCTGCATGGTGCCGGTACCATCACTGCCTGGCTCCTGCCTGAGAAATACACAGACACAGGGGCATGCTGATTTTTCCTTTATAATGTTTTTGAAAAAATAGCTTTAGAAGCCAAATTCATAATAATAGTTCATCAGAAATCAATCGAATCATTGATTTAGATCTCTGTCTCACTGGAGGACTATTTAGAAGTGTAGCTGAGAGGAGGGCTGGATGGCGGGGGGTTGGAAGAGTTTGGTAAAGGGATAGGGTGTGATAATGCTGTGACTGCTTCACTGCAGTTGAAATACACAGAGACATAGCAATGCATGGCATATTATTCAGGAGGAAACATCAGTGCACACTACTTAAAATGCCTTTGATCTTAAAATTGAGAATTTAGCACCAGAGCAAGAGGGATCATGCTTGTAACTTACTAGCCTTTGTTTCTGGTTCTTCTTCTAGCTTGGTGTCCTTCTCAGGTTCATCAGGGAAGAGAACTTCTTCAACCTGCTCCTTTGGATAAAGATGCAGAATCACATGCTCCTCGTCCTGCAGGCCTTCTGGGGCTTCCTTCATGGACCCTACTGCCTCCTTGCCCTTATCAGTGTCCTCTTGGACAATGAGGTTGGGACGGTTGAGGAGGAGATCATGAGCTACTTCATGCTCAGTACATGCGGGCTTTGACAGCACCCAGCCAGGCTCCTTGAAGAAGGAGTATGTACGATGAGCCTCCCCAGACTGACTCTTGAAGTCTTTGGCCTTGCCGTACAGGAGCCTTGTGTGCTTCATGAATTCCTGGCACTGGAATGGAATCCACAGAATTTATGCCTGCTCCAGCCTCCATGAAGTATTCTGGTACAGGTGTGTGTTTCTGCCACTCCGGGAGAAGTTGTGGCGGAAGTGTACTCTGCCCACGCTGATCAGCACCTGGGTTTGTTTGGTGGGTTAAGCTGCAGATCTTGGAATTGAATCCATTTTCATTTGTAAAGAGTTCAGTGAAAAGCTGTTCTGCTGTCATCAGTCAGTGTAGCATGCTACTACCAATGCATAGAGGTACACGGACCGACATCATGTGAGGTCAGGAGGAAAAGTATTCAGTGCATTGTAGAGGGAGGACTAATGAAACTCAAGACATGGTATGTTCCCTGACTCCTGTTCACATTGCAAACTGTCAGGAGGCCATGCTACAGCCTAAGGAAGGGGTCGGCAACCTTTGGCACGCAGCTCGCCAGGGTTAACATCCTGGCAGGCCAGGCCAGTTTGTTTACCTGCCACGGTTCACCATCCCAGGCCAACGGGAGCAGCGGGAAGTGGTGCAGGCCAAGGGATATGCTGGCTGCGGCTTCCCATCTCCCCCATTGGCCTGGAGCAGCGAACCGCGACCAGTGGGAGCCGCGATCGGCCGAACCTGCCGACGCGGCAAGTAAACAAACTGGTCTGACCTGCCAGGGTGCTTACCCTGGAGATCCGCGTGCCAGAGGTTGCTGACCACTGGCCTAAGGTGTGTACTTATTCACACTCTAAGTTGTACTAGATTACTCGCCCTCTACTCACCTTCATACATGAGCTTCTCGGGTTGAAGCACAAACTCATGCATGAACACATGTAGATTTGCATGTGTCGGTGTGTCAATGGAGTTGTTCCTGATTAATTGAACCCACTTAACTGTTCCTGATTAACTGTATCCAAACATGACATTAATCAGCAACTACTCCATGTGTAGCTAAGCCCTAAGGGAGTTGGATGTCCAGCTCCTAGTGACTCCCAGTTGGTGTTGGGCACTCTTAATTCCTTATGCCCCTTTGAAAATCTCAACCTTATATAAAGCTTGACAAAAAATTTCAAGTAAGATGGTTTAAAGTTTTCATTGACTAGACCATAACACTGATTTATGGTTTCAAGTCATTTTTTCATATGTTGGTGTGAATCCAGGTGAAGCTTGATCATTACAACTGAGTTTTGACTTTGCAATTTAGGTTGCATAAATATGTATTTTTCTTTCCTTCTCCTCTAAGTGAAATTAGCAAATTAATTTAAATTCAGACCTGAAGTGTATTTGAACTAAGGCTTGCACAGATGAGAAATTATATGCACATGAGTAACATATGTATAAATATATGCAGGAGATACATTGCTCTCTGAGTATGTCTACACTGCAATTGGAGATATACCTCTCTCATAGAACTGGAAGGGACCCTGAAAGGTCATGAAGTCTAACCCCTTGCCTTCACTAGCAGGACCAAGTACTGATTTTGCCCCAGATCCCTGGGTGGCCCCCTGAAGGATTAAACTTACAGCCCTGAGTTTAGTAGGCCAATGCTCAAATCACTGAGCTATCCATGACTGTAGCTGTAGGAAGCCCACCCATGCTAGCTTTAATTTTGCTATTAGAGTTAAAATAGCAGTAAAGGCTTCAGCATGGACTAGCAAAGCAAGTATATACCCAGGGTTCGCAAGTGAGCTTGTACAGCCTGCACTGAAGCCTGTGATGCTTCTCAGGAGCCTTTCCTTAGGAATCCACCTCTTTCCATACACTGCTGTTTTTAGCTGTTAGCTCGATTAAAGGTAGCATAGCTATATCTGCCCATACTGCAAACACAACTCCAACTGCATTGTAGACATACTGTATGTTACACAAGAATTTGTTGTTTTAGGAACTATTGTCCTGAGGAATATTACTATCGTCTTGTGATTAAGGCATGAGATCAGGCTTCAAAGCCTGGCTGTCCCACAGACTTCCTGTGACCATGGGCATGTCACCTGATCTTTCTGGCCTGAATGCACTAAAGGAGTTAGGTGTCGTACTGCTGATCATAACAGCACCTGTTGGGACACTAGAAAAAGCACTGTGATTCTCAAAGCTTGAATTAGGCATCTAGGCTCCCTATGCAATGAATGGGGAGAGAGAGGCATCTTAGACTGTGATTCACAAAAACCAGCAAGCTAAGCGGGGAGCTGCCTAAGGTATACAAAGGGAGATGCCAATAAGAGGGATGTATCTCAAAGTTAGGTGCCTAAGTCGGGTTTGCAGGGAGCTATCTCTGCTAGCAATTCTCAGATGTGACCCCTCTTTTGGTGGTAGGGCCTGGGAAGAAGGAGGATTTCCCTCACAACTTTTAGTCCAGTGGTTAGGGGATTTACCTGGGATGTTGGAGATCTCTGCTTGAAGTCCTCCCTCCATCTGGTAAGAGAAGAGATTTGAACTGGGATTTGACATCTCTCAGATTGGTGCCCAGAACTACAAGATATTCTGATGAGTTGCTCCCTCAGTCTCTCCAGTTAAAGCTGTTGAATTCTGGATAAAGAATTAGAGCAGGCGTTGGCAACCTTTCAGAAGTGGTGCGCCGAATCTTCATTTATTCACAATAATTTAAGGTTTCGCGTGCCAGTAATACATTTTAACGTTTTCAGAAGGTCTCTTTTTATGTCTATAATATATAACTATTATTGTATGTAAAGTAAAAAAATGTTTTTAAAATGTTTAAGAAGCTTCATTTAAAATTAAATTAAAATGCACAGCCCCCCGGACCGGTGGCCAGGACCCGGGCAATGTGAGTGCCACTGAAAATCAGTTCTCATGCCGCCTTTGGCATGCGTGCCATAGGTTGTCTACCCCTGAATTAGAGACTCACTGTAGCAAGGACCCTGGAGGGTGGAAGACCTAGATCCTGCATCCAGGGCTTGTCATTCTTGGCTTATTTCAGTCTGCCCTTCTCTCATTGATCTGGGAGAGATGTAGGGGAAACCAGGTCTCCCCCATCCTCTAGGTTCCCACCCTGTTTTAGGTGACTATGGATTGTTTCTTCAACTTCGCACCCTACCAACACTTTCTGAGCTGCTCTTACTTTCCCCTACTTTCAGCATTTTCCTCAGGTCTGTGAACACTGCTAGACCTACCACACAGCTTCTTCCAACCTGACTATTGAGAAACTTATGCAAAGCTGCTCCCAGCCTCTCTAGCAGTAGCTAGTCTGTATTTCAAACAGTCCTTCCGATACTCCTCCTGGAACTCTGATGGTGGTTCAGGCAGTCCCTCAGTCTTTCTCCTCCATGGAGCTAAACTTGTAACTCGGGCAAGCTGTAGGGCCCCATACAGCTTCTCTTTCAACTGACCCCATTTCCCCAATTATTTTCCAGGTTTGAAGGGTTCTGCAAGCTAGCCCTTTCTTATGTGAGTCTCTCTTTTAGTAGTTAGTGGAAAGAAATAGGTCCACCTCCCAGCACTGAGCCCTTTTGACCTGGGCTTCTCCTGTTCAAACTCCGCCCAGACTGGCATACCGCTGCAGGTGCAGCTGGGAGAATCTGTCTCTGGCAGGGTGGGTCTGCCTTTGCCCAAAGCTGCTGTTTAACTGCTGCTTGCCTGGTGTAGGGTTTGTACATCCATGACAGTAATATACATAAAGTTAAAGATGAGAACGGTTTTCAGCTGAGTCCAGCTAACTATTCTTCCTTTATGGTGGCATAACTTAGAGGGGTGATAGCAAATGACCAGTGAGTCTGTGACAATAGTGAATTTTTTAGAAATGTGAAGTGTTCATTTCTAGACTTGTTTATTTAAAGATGTTGAATTTTGTGTGTGTGTGGAGCTAGCAGAACTTCACTGTAACACACTTTCTGCCTTTGGAGGTGTAGTGCCCCTATCCACCCGGTTACCTCCTTTAGCGCCAATCTTATGGGTTTTGATGGACAAGCCTGGGTTCTTCTGCATCCTGCCTCCTTCTCTTCGGGGTGCAACTTCCTTAATTTCTTCCCATATGAATTTATTTGATGGTACCTCCACCCCCTAGCTCCTTCCTGGCAGGGTCACCGGAGCAGCTTGGAAGGAAAATTCTAATCACAGGGTAGTCCCCAGTTACTTGCTAGATAGTTGGAGACTCCCAAGAAATAACATAAACAATATATTCAACAGAGTAATTATATTAAACAGGAAGTAAATATAACATAAGAGGGTAAAACACCACTCTCAGGGTCACCAGTGCCCATGTTAGAAATAGCCATGAATTTCCCCAGTCACGTGACCAGATATAGCAAACATATAATGTGGTGTCCAGTTCATATGTGCACTTTGTAAGGGCCCTTGATGACCCATGACAATGATATCTTCTGTAGCTGCATATCTTCTGTAGCAACTTGGTTGACTTGGTTCAGGGCAGCCCAAAAGACTCACATGTGGGATAATATGGTAAATCCCTGGATGGGTTTAATAGGCAGCAGTAATAAAATCTCAACCACTTCACTCCCTGGTGTGAGGACACAATTCAGGGAGTAGGGTTTCCCCAACCAATTTCCCGGCCTATCTAAAAGATGGTGCACTCACAGCTCAGAGAATGATCCTCAGGTTCAGAGATTGATCTGGATGCCTCATTCAGTGCAGAAGGGCTGACGATCACCGCTGACAGGCATCCTCTTCATACAGGAGTCAGGCTGCTTCTGGTCCCAGGATTTCTCCTCACCATAAAGGGGTGCAGGGCTTGGGTGCAGATTACAATAACTCTACTAAAAGTCTAACGCTAATCTCCCACCCTAGTGCTCAGACACACTCACAGCAAGTGGGCAACCCTGACCTAAAACCCAGAGCAGTGGTGCCATATGGTGACCGATTTTACCTAGAGAGCTAAAGCACTAACTCAGCCTGGCTGGGGAGGGAGTTCTCCCAGCAAAGCTCTTTAAACTGGGAGTCACCTTGGAGAGGGAAAGGACCAGGCTGAGGGATCTTGCTTCCAGGTACCCAGAGGCCAGATCTCAGGGGAAACCTTGTATGCACTTGGGAGTCAGGAGCTCACCAAACAGCAAGTCCTGCCTTGTCTGTGACTGGCTCTACCTTACTCCAAAATGGCTTCCCCCCTTCTCACAGTGCTCCGGGGGGTAGGGTGGGCATCTCACTTCCTATCAATCAGGCTAGCTCTTCTTCGTGAACTTTCACTTGTCAGTCATTGGACTCTGCCCCCTTCCTTTCTCTCAGGCACTGCTTCTCCTATGAATAGACATGATGTTGGCTTGCAGGAGGATAGCAGGTGTTCCTGGATGTCCACCAAGGACCTTATCCCTCAAAATAGTGTCTCTCCTCTCGATTGCCTAATGGACTCTTAGTCTGCCCTTGCTCCTCCTTCCTCCCAGAAGCATCACCTCACCCCAGTTACAAGCACTGAGAGATCCGGGAATGTAGGTAAGCTTCTTGGGGTAGGGTGACCAGATACTAAATATGAAAAATCGGGATGGGATTGGGGGGGTAATAGGTGCCTATATAAGACAAAGCCCTGAATATCAGGACTGTTCCTATAAAATAGGGACATCTGATCACTTTACTTGGGGGTTACAGAAGGATTAGGGGTACTGTTGATTCTGCAACATTCAAACCTTCAACTGTAGTGAGGGTAAGCGTTTTAAGAACATAAGAATGGACATAGTGGATCAGACCAAAGGTCCCTCTTGCCCAGTATCCTGTCTTCTGAGGGAATGAACAGAATGGGTAATCATCAAGTGATCCATGTCCTGTCACCCATTCCATGATGTTTAGATCACTAAGCTATCCATCCACTCAGTGCAAGGCAGTACTACTTCTCTACAGTTCCGCAAGGGAAGCTTCTCATTGCTGAGCACTTTTGAAAAAGTGGTCACTTCTTTTACCTATCACAACGGATGCTTTAGTTCTTTTGAAATCCAGCCACTTATTTAGCACTCAGCAGATCCCTTTCAGGCACCTGAGCAATTCTGAAAATCTGACCTGCTGTTCTTTTCTTAAAAAATTCCAGTACACGTTCTGTGTGTAGCAAACACCTTGCATAAAGTGAAGAAATGTGGGTTGGCGGGTGGGGAAGGATACCCATGACTCATATTTTCATTGAAGATGTTTTTAAGTATGGGCAGCATGTGTCTTTTGTGTATTTAATGTAAATTTTGCAGGCTCCCTGATGAGACATGAGCCTATTTCTTCCTTAATGCAAACATACATAACTTTTAATGAATAGAGCCTTTTCATGCACAGCAGTGGCAAACACAACTGCTCATAAGGTATAAAGCTGAGACAGAGGAAATAATATTAATTATTGAGATAATCTGCTTTCGTTAAAGGGGTGTGTGTCTTCTGCAGTGAGACTTTGCCAGCATCAGCTGTCTCGTCAGCTTCTATGCTTGTTCCACTGCATGGCCGAACAGCTAGGTAGGTCATTTGTCACAGAACATAAAAGAAAGAATTCAATACTTTTGAAGTGGGGAATCCAAACCCACCAGCCTGTCAGTAATTCATGCTATAATTCCATTTTTGCATAATCAGAGAGATTAGCTGTCAGCAGTCTGTTCATGTCCAAAAGAACAGCAACATCTTGGAGTTAGTTTTCCATGTAAGCCTATAAATTTTTGAGTGTTATGTTTTGATCAGCAGAACACATTTCATGGAGGAATAAATATTTTTTTTAAAAAAAAGACAATCAGCACATTTTACTTTTTAATAAAACACAGATGCCAATCTAGAATTTTATTACAAAGAGTTGCCTACGTTGCATTGGCTTCCTCTTTGTGACCAGCACACAAGTCAATTTTCTGGAGATGGTAAAAGGCTGGCCACTGGGACTGTGTGCATACAAATGGGCCACTGAGTCAATTTTGTGCATTAATCAAGTCAGGTGGAAAACTGAATAAAAGCAAGACCTGACTGAAAACCAGATGTTGCAGATGAACTGAGATAGTCTTTCTAAACAAACACTGCCCAAAAGTATCAGAAATTGAATAAAGTTATTGTAATTCCACAAACATTAAACTGAGAATGGGGAAAATGAGCCAGATAAACACTTGAAAGCAAAGCCTGAAAAACTTATCAGATTCCTTATTATACACTTAGAGAATTCCACTGGCTTTCACTGTTGTGAGAAGGAAAATAGCATGGAATTGCCAGTTCCTTAAGAAAAAAAAAAAATATATATATATATATATATATATATATAAAATATCTGAAAGCTAGGCATCCTAACCCCATACATCACCCTCCAATAGTAATTGATTGGGCAGAAATCTTTCAATACAATCAAGTAAAACATTTGTTTTGAGGGATTTTTTTTCTGATTAAATAAATAAATAATAATTGGAGGCATACTTATCTCCTGGAACTGGAAGGGACCTTGGAAGGTCATCAAGTCCAGTCCCCTGCCTTCACTAACAGGACCAAGTATTGATTTTTGTCCCAGATCCATAAGTGGCTGCCTTGACGACTGAACTTACAATGCTGGGTTTAGCAGGCCAATGTTTAAACCACTGAGCTAGCCCTCCCCCCCCCCAATTCCAATACACTGCATGTGTTAAATCTTCCAAGTCCACTTGACTTCTTAATCTTGTTATGTTTACTGTTGGACTTAAATTAGTATTTTATAAATAAAATTTTCCTCCTTGAGGAAGTAAATTCTCATTTATTTTTTAAGAAATTCACTCAGGAACAAAACTTCAAAGAAGTATCAAAACTCAGCTTTTATGGCACCATCATTGCCAGTTGTTACTTGGCAGTGATATAATTGTACTCATATAATCTTTTCAAAGATATATATGGCCTCAATTCAAGGAAACAATCTGTCTGGTAACACTTCACTGTTAATAAAATTAATATTTCTTTGGACACTTATTTTAAGATTTGTTAACCCAGTTTGAACATCATCCCCCAAAATTTATTTTTAATATATCAAGGGTCATTTCAGTTTAAAGTGCAGTTGTACTCTGAAAGTGACTGTAAAATTGGAACTGTTCTGCTCAACACATCAGCTCACTCACTGTATTCGAAGTTAGTACTTCTCACTTTAGAGAGAGCAATAAGTATTTGCAGCTTTTTACTTTCGCTAGTGCTTCAGAGCTAAGAGCAAGCTGTGCATTATAGTCCTTCTACCCCTGCTCCCATTCAAGTTAATGGTAAAACTCTCATTGATTTTAATGGTGCAGAATCAGATCCTATATAAGGCCACTGGGGGCTGTGGGAAGCGGCGCAGGCTGAGGGATGTGCTGGCCACCTCTTCCTGCCACCTCCATTGGCCTGGGATGGCGAACCACAGCCAGTGGGAGCCACAATCAGCCGAACCTGTGGACATTGCAGGTAAACAAACCGGCCTGGCCTGGCCCAGCAGGGTGCTTACCCTAGCCAGCCACGTGCCAAAGGTTGCTCGCCCCTGTTCTATCTTATATTTCATCAACAAAATTGTTTGCTAAACTCCAATCACTTGCACATTAGCAAACCCACCAAAGTCAACTGTGGGCTCAATTATTCCTGCAGAAACTGTGTTATTGATGATGATGCCTGAGACAGAAAGATTCAACTTTCAGAGCCCAAGCTGAGTTTCAGATGCTGACAGAAGAAAAACATTTTAACTGCAAACATTTGATATGGAAATTACTGATAGATAATAAAGAAGGAAACCCACAATACCATTGTGATAGTCTCTGTTTAGAACAGAATTGCCATTTAATGCACTAGGAGATAACTGCTGTTGCCTTCTGAGCTCATACATACTTAGTTCACCTTTGTTTCCTTAAACCACTTATAGGCAGTAGCCATGTTGTTGGCTGGCCAAACATTAATTTCTCACTACAGGCTATATCCTATAAGGAGTTGAGTTCATTCTGGGAGTCAAGGGTGCTCAGCACTTCAGTGGATCAGGGCCTAAATATCCATGCAGCCTTATGATGCTGTGCTTCTAAAAATCTCAATAGTTTAATTGATTGTCTGCGTCTATTTCTTCTCCCACTATAGTGTCTGATGAATACAGTGTGAAGAATTTGACCTTGTTGAGACTCAGACCAAGGATAAAAAAGTAGTTGAATTTCTACTTAAGTGGCAATCTCCATTAACCTAGCCCCTCTTTCACGCTTTTTCAGGAAATGATTCAGACCCTATTGTTTCTACTCAACTTTCATCAGAGATTGTTTTTCATAGGAATTAGTGTGTATTTGTCACATTAATAGAGACTGTTGCATATTATTTTCTTTTCTGTATAACTTTGTCTGGATGGAATGAATGCCCAAAAGGTTTGACTGCTTTTTCTATATGTACTTTATTTGAATTAGATTCTGGGATATAGATAATTCAACTGTTGTACTAAATCTTGGAACCGACTCCAAATGATAATTTGTATTTTATTGGGATTGTCTCTGCTGTTTTGTTTAACGTCGCATGTATATCTCAGTGTCTAGCTATTGTTGTTACAGCTCAAGTTGCACAATCAACGAACTCATCTGTGAAAAAAAGTTGTAGTGAGGAAAATATTAGCTAGCTGGAACACTAGAATTTTAGTTAGCTGTCTGCTTTCTGTTGGTTACCTGTTACCCAAGTTGATTAATAATTACCCTTTGCATTGTAGGGAATCCTTCCTATTTAGGTATCTTTGCATTTTGTAAAAGCACAGGTAATAATGTTACTGAACCCCCTTCCTTGATGTTGCTGCATTTTTGGGTTGAGGTTTGCAAAGTCTTTAGAGTTTTATCTTACTTGAGCTTTGTCATACACAATTTAGTAGAGTAAGTTACCTATTGTATAACTAGAGTTATACCTCTGATTCACATAAGACTATAAATGGTGTGAGGAGCTCAACTATGTTTTTAGATGCACTTGTAATAATTGCTTTTGAGCACAGCCTGTGGGTCTCAGATGGCAGTTCTTTTAATTATTTTTGGCCAGCCTTGGACACCCTGCATAAGGCATTTCAGCCACTGTTTATATGCAGAGCCCCTTGATAGGGCTCTATATTTATGAACAGACGTTATAATTTGCTTACTGCTGCTGCTTTAAGGGTTGTTTTCTTCATTTTGAGGTGCTTTTGGTGATTTCCTGTGCTAATGCTATTTGTCTTCTTCGTCTGTTTCTAGTCCTTTATTTTATTTCTCCTGTGGCTTATCCTTCACTTTTATTGTGTGTTAATTTTTTTTCTGGGGATTACTACCCCAAGAAGCCCGAGGCACCCGTGTTACACATGGTCCCTGAATGTTGCAATAAAACGGCCCTTTTTATGATTCTGAAATATTTTACAGTGAAATTGCTACTCTGTCAATACAAAATACATTGTGTTAATGTTGGGTTATGCCAAATTGTTACAAAATCTTCCCATCACCTTCTATGACCATGCTTGTTTAGTTCACAACTATCGTACTGGATTCAGCTAATCACAATGATATAATCCATTCTTTTTATTTTTACATTTGTCTTTTAAAATATTTTTCATGGAAGATATATCTTTTGTTCTTGCAAGAGATGTCATATTGACATCCCTAGTGAACAAAGTCCTTTATATTCAAAGAACAGTTGTAGTACAGACAACAGTTGTGCAATTACCATGACTCCACTCCACAAATGTGTTTCACTACTGGTTTGGAGGAACCATATCTAAATGTGAAAGGTAGCTCCAGCTCCAAGCCCATTCAATTTTTGTGCTCTCTGATGCTAATGTCAGCAAGGCGTCAGTTAAAGCTGTTTGTGGTGATGGCTTTTTTTTTTATTGTGGATGACTGTTAATTAGGAACTAAACTCACTTTGTCTACCTCCTGTCAGTGCAATAGAGTTTTAGTGTTTGTGATCATGTACCCTGCTAGTAGATGGTCTTATTACTTGCTCACAGCTGAGGGAAATCTTCAGCTCAAGTGGTAGAAAACTATATTTATAGTGATAAAGACTGTAGATCCGTCTCCTCTAATGACCATAGAGTCTGTTTTTATTTATGGCTGAAGTTTTACATCCAGACTTGCATTGGGAAAGTGGCGTTGCTGGGACCCAGGCAGAGGAAAAGCCTTTGGGCAGTAAAAGACAGGAGAGTAGAGTCGGGGAAGTGATGCTGCTGGGTCCCAGATAGAGATGCTCTGAAGCAGCAGGAGGCAGTTAAGTGTTGCTGGTGGGTCAAGACATTAATAGGAAATGGATGGTAGTTCCCTTGTCTTGGGTTTGAGGAGTGGATAAGTGAAGTGTGCAGCCAGGGAGGATGTGAAATTTTTATGTGCATTCAGGGCTCACTTTTCAACCTGAAATGATCTCACACACATTCACAGAGGAATAGAGGGAAGTTAAAAAGTCCAAAAACAGACTATGGTGAAAACATACTTTAGCAATAAAAACTTTATTAGTACAGTTATATACTGAGATCGGTGATTACACACTTTGGTCATAAAGTAAGCTTCCTATTCAAATCAAACAGAGGTGTCAGGCTCTCCAATTGTCATGTATGTATCTGCTACTACATGCTTTCAACATTAATGAAACACCTGGTTCAAATGCTCTTTGTAGATCTTAGATGAGCCAGTTGTCACTTGCCCTGCACTGTTACTGCACTCTGTGAAACAATTGTAATGTTTCATCCCACATGGAGCTATATTTCAAGGGTGAGTAATGAGCAGATCACTGTGTACAGTATATCATTCCGCATTTGCATCCTTCAGGATGAAAGAGTGTAGAAAAGTGAGATTACTTGTTTCACATATGATATTGAATAGTTTTCAGATGGTACTGAATTCTCACCAGGGGCTAGAATCAAAATGGTGATCTGCCAGTGGAAGGTTCAGAAACTCATCATCTTTGTTATGCAACAAATTAATTGCTTCATGTGCTTCTTCTCCAGAACATTATTTCTGAAATAAGACTTTTCTACTAAGCATCTAGTTGGAGTAATCTAGTGCTTATTCAGATTTGGCAGACACTCAAAGTACACATGCTTGTGTCTCATGAAAAGTGAGTTGCTATTTTAAAATGATAAAACTTTATAAAGAGTGACCTGAGGGTTTCTCCTGTCACAATGTGGAAAATTGATAAAAAGGAGTATTTGATAAGCCTCTAATGTAACTGAATACCATATGGAGGGATAGGCTAGGGAGATATTGACCTGAGTATTAATATTCATACACAAACTCTCTTAAGTGACCTTAAAGGGTCATCAAGCAGAATCAGAATTTAAGAAATTAATTTCTGTAATATCTATAAGTATGCTTACAGACACCTTGTCAAACTAAAAATAATATTGACAATATCTTTGCCTGTTTTACTTAAAACATCTTAGATTATTTAATGAAAAGCTTTCTTAGAATTAAATTTATCTTTCATGATTTATGCTGTTAAGTTTTTGCATTTTAGTGGTTTGTACTTTATTCACTACTGACAATGCTGTTGTGGTTTAGGTGATTTTCACTTCCATCTTGAACTAGCAAATGCTGTAGTGTTTGAATGGAAAACACTGCTGGGAAATTTTTAATCTAAAATAAAATAAACTTAAATTAGTGGTGGAGGGATTAGACTTTAAATCTTGGTTTTTAACAAAACATAAATGTGGAATCTACTACTGTGATAATCTTCGTATATTTGTCATTAATATTACACACACTTCTAAAGCACCAGCACTGTAATATCCGGACACTCTTATTAGATATTTACATATATGAAATACCTCAGAAAAGAGCATAAATCTCCAGAGCATTCTCCTCCTGCTACAGAATTTCTTATATGGAGTGTCAGACTTCTAGTGGTGTTGGGGTGACCCTGACAATCCATGAGGATCAGGCATAATAAGACATACTTTGTTTGCCTTTTAATTTGGATTTTTTGCTATTCTACACTTAGCCTGCCCATCTAATGCTCCTAGACCATCTTTAACAAATGTATGTAAAAATAACTAACCCATCAGTTGACCCAAGATCAAATCAGATAACCTCATGCCAGTATAATAAGCATTATTCACATTGTCCAAAATATCCACTCCTACTCATCATCACCCTTTGGGATGTGCTGAAAGTCCCATCCTTCTGGGCACAGAAGAACAGATAGGCCTTGCAGCATGTCCTAAAGACTAACAAACTCATATTGTTTTGGACCAAAGGAGCAGGCTGGATCTATGCTATTTGTACATTTTCCTGTTCTGCCTGAAAACAGCTGTAGATGTTTTGTGAGCAAATTGTTTGTGCCATTTTAAAAATCTAAAGTTATTTATGCAATTCCATAGGGAAAAAAAATCACATTAATATTGGTTGTTAAGGTTGTCACAAAGGTCAAGGTCTGCTGAACTTATGGTTACCTATACAATATTGACTCCTTGCTCTCTTGTGCCTATTTATCACATGATACAACATAATACCATACTAGCCTATTTCTCCACACATCTTCAATATAGAGGTTGTCCTATTGTTACATATCATACTTCTTTTGTCTCTTTGACCTTTCTTTCTGTTTGGACACATCTGATCCCTCCCCTCTGACTGCATGATGTTCCCTTTCTGCTGTTCAAGATCCTTTCATTGTTTAGTATTTTATAGCTGGTTCTGTACTGTTAAGAACATTGCACTTCTATACTGATTGGCAGCTGAAGTAATCTTAGCGCAGCTCCTTCTGGCTATAACAGCAGGAGTCTCTAATTTGGCTCAGAGTGCTGCTTTTGGAGCAGAAGTCCAGACTCAGGTCTCAATTGTAAGAGCATACAGGAAATTTTTGGCCCCTGGATAGTACTCAGATCCTATGGGGAAGAGTGATAATATGAGACCTGGGTATACAAGGGTACTCTCACTGTTGGAATACCCCTCTGTGGCCAAGCATGGCATAGCTGCTTATTGCCCTCTAGCATGGGACCTGAGAAACTGTGGCAGTCTGTCTCTTCTAGAGGCTTGGCTTTCCAGCCAGGTCACATTTCAGTTCCACCTCCTTTCAATTACAGAAAGTCCAATATTCTTACAAAAGGTCTTCTATCCCAATTCTGGGCCTCTGGTGCCCACACCCTTCTCTCAAGGTTTTCAGTTGTCTTTGTCCTCTTCCCAGGGCCCCATGCCACCTTCCCCAGTGACAGGTAGAGATCTCCCATGACATTGGGTTCCAGTCCAGGGACCCTGTAACCAGTAGCCAAGCAACCTCCTGTTCAGGCCTTCTCTCGTTCTCTCTAGGTTTACCCTTCTACACGTATGGAGAATAGAGTTGTCAACCTTCTAGGACTGGCTGGGAGTCTTCAGGAATTAAGATTAATCTTTAATTAAAGATTGTCATGTGATTAAATCTCAAGGAATACATCCAGCCAAAATTGGCAACCCTATAAAAGGTGGGTGAGGAGAGTCATTGGTTCAAAGGTAGAAAAAAGGGGGATGGGTGAGGAGAAATAAAAATGGAGTTTAAGTATGCAGAAGCTTTTGGGGTGAAAGGTTTGCCCTCCTAAGCTTGTATGGATGATCAGTGATGGTCATCAGATTCTGTGCCAGCTTGAGATGATCAGGCCAACAAAGCAAATCCAGACAGCCTTTCAGCAACTTCTGAAAAACAAAAATTACACTTGGATCTGCAGAGGTAACTGTTGACAGAGGAGCAGCAACAAATCCAACTGGAGATCCTGGGTAAAGATACTGTCAGGGCCTTTGGGGCCTAGGAAGCTAGAGGCCTGGATGAGGGTGTGTTATGTTTTTAGGAAAACAGAATACATCAGAAAAACATGTCCTTATATAACCTGTGAGCTAATTGGCCCTCCAGGGCCAAAATCCTGAAAAAGCTGCAGAGATGTGGCCTACTGGTATGATGTGGATAAGAATTGTTTAGGTTGTTTTTGTAGGGAAGCGGACTCAATAAAGAGACACTGCCCTCACAGGAAACTGAGGGAGCAGCAAAAGGAAAAGCAAGATCCTCAAAAGTGTAAGAAGAAAAGAGGAGGATGTAGGGAGCTGAAGAACTGGGGTCAAATATGAATTTCAAACAGTCTAGGTGGAGACTCAGACTCCAATTCAAAAGGTGATGGGGGATGAGTTGGCTGTTACTGACCACCATGAGGCTACGGGGGCCAAGAGAGAAGCTGGGTGAAAAACCCAGAGGTCCTAAGAGCACAGGTACCTATGGGGATGAGAATTGAGGATGCAGTGGTAGAAGCAGCAAGTCTGTGTAGAAAAGCTGGTGAAGATGGAGTAGGCCGTGCAGATCCCTCAGAAAATGAAGCTCTAGACAAAGGAAAGAATGGACTGTAGTTTAAAGTGGAGCTCCTAGATGAAGAAAGGGGGGCATCTGACAGCCAGATGAGAAGGCAAGATTACCTTCTCTCAATGCTGTATGAGGGATGAGAAGGTGGACAATCAGCATAAGCAGATGTTGTAGCCCCATGGTAGAAGGGGTACAATTTTGAGGGGGCATGTAATGGGATATTACAGCACACTGGCAATGAAAGGGTTAATGCGGACCTGAGAGGCCACTTCAACTACCTGGTTGCAACATCAGAGTGGACCACACCTAGTTAAAGATGAAGGCCAGCTGAAGGAGGAGCTGAGTAATGAGACTAAAAGGAAGAAGCCCAGATAAGAAGGGGGCTGCAGGGAGAGAGAGGAAGAACTCTGTAGTCCCTCTCTGGCTGCTAGGGAGTGGAGGAAAGGCCTAGAGGGAGAGAGGCAGATGTACAGTAAGCCAGAGGGAAGCTGTGGGACAGGGCGTAAAGGAATAAGAAGTCACCGAGGGGGGTGGTGTGGGAACACTCTGATACAAGAGGGGAAAGGACTATTTGAGTTTGGAGCTAGGCTTCTATGGAAAAAGCCTTGGGAGGTGTTGCTCCACACAGGAGCGGGAGGACAACCTTGAAGAGCCTGGGAAGGCATGAAGGGTTATGTTTCTTTGAATTTTGTTTGTTGGACTCTTCATATACTGCAGAAGAGATGGGACTAAATGTGATTTGTCATGAGAAGAAACAGACCATCATAGGGCTGGAGTGGCTGTTGGCAGCCTGATGAGGTGAGACTGTATGTCACGCCCAGCCACAAGAAGGCATGCCAGCGGCGAATGAACTCTTCTACACCTGGATTGATAGACTAAGATCTAGATATGCTCCTATCCCCTAAAATAGAGATTCTCAGCTAGATTGGTGTACCATTAGAATTTCTTGCTGTGTGTGTGCAGTGAGTCTTCTGGTGCTTTGGTGGTGGTGGTGGTGGTTTTGACCCAGCTGCCTCTCTGTGAGGAAGTGGGGGTAGCCAGGCCAAATCTGAGTGAGTGGTTTATCACCATGAGGTCACAGCACCACTGAGGATTGGCCCAGTTGCCCCTCCCATCCCAGACAGTATCTGCTACTCTAGGCTACTGCTTAGTTTGCCTATAACTAGAGTGCCCTCTGCTTGGTGCCATCATTTGTCATTATTAATTTCTTTTAACGAAGAATATTTTTTTCACTGGGGCACAATTGGGAAAGTAGAACTTTATATACACAAACCAATTTGATTTGCCACTAGTTATTTTGTGTTCCCTGGGGAAATATTATGGTCTCCACTGTGTTCTCTATTATTGCAGATATTGTGTTTAGAACAAGGACTTTCTACCTCAATACCCAGTTTCTCTTGCCTGATCTTGCAATTGAATGATAGTCTTGTATTTAACACACCACAGTGTGTTACTATGGTAATTATTGTTATATCAAAATTTCAGCATTGTGACTTCTCCGCAGAATCTTACAGTAATACAGTAATCTCTGAGGGAGGAAAACTCTTGTCTTAAAAGCAAAATATCTGTGACAGAAAAAAGGGAGAGGAAAACTCTGAATAATGCGTGTTCAGTAAATAGATTTTTTTTCACATATCAATTTGAAATTTTGCCTAGTATTAAAAATCCCATAAAATACTTTAAATAAAAAAACTTTTCTCAGTCTTTATATAACAAAAATGTAAATTGTGCAGTACATCTTAATGATATTCTGAGAAAGCAATTAAAATAACTTTACAGCCACTTTGGAAACACTTCCATGTACCTATAGGAGTTTTGAAGAGGTAGCAAAAAGCTTGGCCTCTGAAGAGAAGCTGAGTTTGACAACAATCTGAGGGCTAGGATGTGCTGATCTGATTCAGTTAGCCCTTTGGAAGGGACTGTGTATGGCTGCACTGCCTCAGGAACCCCAGAGGAAGAAATGGTGAGAGGCCTTATTCCTTCCTTGCTCCACCACTTGCTCCTGGGAGTAAAGAGGAGGGCTAATAGTCCCATATCACATGGATTACTGGCCCATATCGGTAACAGATTACCTCCCACCCACTCATGAACCAGGGCAGGTGTGCTGGCCAGTATGTTGAGGGACAGAGCCAAGATTCCACCAATTTCCTAGCCTTTTCTTCCCACCCCCTTCCTATCTACACATGGGGTAAGAGTGTGCAGCCTCTGCTTACTCCATACAGTAGAGAGGTGGAGAGGATACACAAGGCCATGAGGGTTTTTTTATTCCTCCTAAGGCTTCTGTGCGGCTATATAGGTTGGTCCATAATCTTGTCATATGAAGAGCGTACAAAGGTAGACTAGATTTTAGTGTTTTGTATTTAATAAGGGAAGAATTATGTGGCATAGGTAATGTGAAATGGAATTATTAGGTTGAGTAAAGACACTAAATAAGGCTTGCAGTTTATAGCTGTGTCTGCTTTTCTATTTACGTTGGCCTATGAATATGACAAGGAAATGTACCAAGGGACCAAAACCCAGAACCCTCAAATGTATTTTCATCTTGCATACTGTACATTTACACAGAATATTTGAGTGTTTCCAAGGCACAGGGGTAATATAGCTTGTCGTGCAGGCACTTATGACTGTTACTTTTTTTTTTTAACTTTATGAATAATGTTTTAGGGCACATATGTCAACGCAATAAGTTTAGAGGCATATAGAACCATCTGAGAAGTGAGACACCTGCAGTTTCACATATGCTACTTATTAAAGTCTATATTTTGCAGACTTTCACACGAAAATTATGGATAAAATGCAATTTTTTGAACAGCAGCCACCCAATTAATAGGCAGCATTTCTATCTGAAAAAGTTCTAATTGACCCAAATTCTAAAACCATTTGTTTACAAACTATCTGTATTTGTTTCCTTTCTTTGTCAGATAAGGATGCCCTTATTCTCTTTGAGAAGTAGCTTGTAGTTTACTCAGTAAAAAGCCTCACTGACTTCAGTTGACTTTGGATCAGGCCCATAATACTTCTGAGTCACCTCCTGCGCTGAGACTTGGAGAACTTCCCACGCCCTATATTGCTGCAGTTGTCAGTCTAGATGATGATGCACTGTTGGAATATGCCCAACTACAGAAGGTCATTTAGCTGAGCATGCTGCAGTTAAGTAGGGAGGAAGCATAAGAGCTCAATGGAGCTCTCCAGAATCAGGCAGAAATGAGGGCTTGACTGGCTACCTTAGAGACAAAGAAGAGGACTTAGAGTAACATTTGTATTTCTTTGCAATCAGCATACTGCCAGGAACACCTAAAGAGAATATGGCCTAGCGCCAGTACTTCAGAAACCTTCTGTGGGGAGAAAATGAGGGCAGGTAACTTGGTGAAACTGCTGCTTTTGCACTTACTGTGTGAAAAGAAAAGTGCTGTGGGCAGCCTTGATGACTCCACTACTGATGCTGCATAAGACTCCTGTAATTTAGCTGACATTGTATAGTAGGGAAGGGATAAGGACAATGTGCAGATGACGATGTGAATCTGAGGTTGATATCATCACACTGAGCATGTGATCACCCACACAATTTTACATATGGCCTTTATTCATTACAAATTATGGGCTTTTCCATTTTGTTTAGTTTTTAAAGACTGCCTGTAAATGTATGGTGTCACTAGTAAAGTCCTTGATTTTTTTTTGTTTGTTTTTTTAAGCTTCCAGGGATTTCATCAGTGCCTATTAAAAAAATTAAAAACATAGATGCAAAAACAGCTAACCAGTCTTATGGGTAAATATCGTGATTAATACTCAGACAGCAGGACAGGAAATAAAACAACAAACAGAGAAAAGTAAGAATATTGAAAGTATGAGCAATTTAATATGTTGGCTGATTTCTTCAACTGTACATTAACAGCGCATTATGCATGTGCATGCACGTGTGTATGTATCTTCCACTACATTGCCTTACTTTAATAGACAGTCTCACATTTATCTGCAAACTAATTTATTACCATAAATACATCTACCTTATGTAATGTATTGGATTTGCTTAACATGATCAGTATTTTCATGTACTTGAGTGGTATAAAATTTGAGTGGAAACTGGTAAAAAATGAATAATAGCTTTCGCAAAACCTGGGGATTTTTTTCTAGAAGGCCCTAAGTCACTGGCAACTATTATGACATGGATTAACCAATGTGTGAAAGCCTAAACAATACAATCCTAACACAAAGACATGTGTAGGCAAATAAGAACATGAAGAAACACTGAATATTGATGGTTGGGTTCCCAGTTGGAAACATCTACCATAAGGTTACCTACTTGTGGTTAAGAAGATGTGTTAATAGAATTTCTAATATAAGACCTCATTTAATGGGAATGAAGGTAGGCTCAGGTCCACAAAAGGATTTAGGCATGTTAGAGTTAGGCATTGCAACATCTGTGTTATGTCTTCACAGGATCTGTGTTATGGGCAGCTTTTAAACAGTCTATTGGAGGAACCCCTTCAGTGTGCCAGATCTCTTAGGGATCCCACTTTTCCTTAAGAGTGGGCCATGCAGAACCAATGCCTCAACGTCTGAGCCTCTGGCATTCCTGTTTCACACTGTGAGTTCTGTCTAGTGAGTCCAATGACAGAGACATAGACTAAGAAAAACTACTTTAGAAAATATCTTTTTTAATTTGAATTTGTTTGGCTTTAGTTTCCAGCCATTGGTTCTTGTTACATCTTTCTCTGATAAATTAAAGAACCCTTTAGCACCCAGTATTTTCTCCCTGTGAAGGTACTTATACACCACATTCAAGTCACCTCTGAATCATCTTGTTGATAAAAAAAACCAGATTGAAAACTTTAAGTCTTTCACTATATGGCATTTTCTCCATGCCTCCAATCATTTTTTGGCTTTTTTCCACCCTCCAATTTTTCCACATTATTTTAAAATGTGCTTCTTGTGTAGTAGGTCAACAGACTACAGAGCCATGTTAAAAACATATGAAACTTCTGCTGAATGAATTTGTCTTATGCATCCAAACAATCTTCCAGACATATTTGGATCATCATTTATAAAAATCGCAGTATGAACGCCAATGACACTAAATACAAGAGTAATTAAAACACACTTTCATCTGAACAGTGAAGAATGATATTTTTCTATGTGAATTTAAGAGCAAACCTCATAAGTTTGTCAGAACTGAAAAAACGCAGAATTTGTACTGAATATTTTTTCATTGAGACAGAATTTCACTAAGCTTTTCACCTCCTATATTCAGTCCTTCTATTATGGTAAAGAATATATTGTTGAATAACATACATACTGTCCATAATAGGATTATAAGGTGGTGACAACTCTTCCTTTATGCTTGTAGCAATGGATTATTCTTCTATAATCCTGATCTTCTGCAGAAAAGAAGAGTATTGCTTTTCATGTGTCATCTTGGTATTAAGAACTATTTTGTGCCCCAAGACATTCTAGAAGCTACATGTAAAGACTCAAATAAAAGGCTGTCTGTGGCAGCTACTAGAAGGCGGAGTGATGAAGAGAGAATGCTATGTTGCTCACAGGTAATGATCTGCAAACCTCAAAAGGCTCATTGTCTGGATTTATTTTGAATATAATTTCAAATGTTTGGATATCTATGCAACCATTCTGAAAGAACTTTTCCCATCAGGCTGCATGGCACTCCCTAGGTTTACTGAGGCATCCTACTTATTATGGAGCCTTGGAAATGAAACCAGCCTCCTTAGCCTGGGGTCACTAACTTTCCTCCCTCTCTGATTTTCTTTTGGCACTTCATCAATACACCAACATTCCTCAAGGTGGGTGGGAAGAACTGATCCACAGTCAGTTAGGATGACAGGTATTTGTACAGAAGTCAGAAGACTAGCACATCAATCCATTTTCTTTAAAACCCAGATTCCAAAGGGGTTTTCTGAATGCAATCCATTTTGGTCTAACTTAGGGATTGGCAACTTTTGGCATGTGGGCTGCAAGGGTAAGTCCTCTGGTGGGCCGGGCCTGTTTGTTTACCTGCCGTGTCCACAGGTTCGGCTGATAGTGGTTCCCACTAGCTGCGGTTCGCCGTCCCAGACCAATGGGGGCTGCGGGAATCTTATGAGTGAGATTGTGATCTCAATTATAATAGGTTTCAATCCAGAGTAGCTGTGTTGACTTCACTACAGTTACCTGAGATTTATACCAGTGTTGCTGAGATCTGAATCTGGCCTGCAAGGAGTAAAGATCAGCGGGTGATGTAGAATGACAAAGGAGTTTGAGAAATAAAATTGTTCCACAGCTAAAACTCTAATAAACATTAGTTTTCAATTGTATTAGAGAAATTCTGCTGTAGTCTCAAACTTCTGTCTTTGAATTCTTATGTCATATAGATCTTTGTTTTACTCGTTGACTACAATAAATATATGTCCACAGAGTTACTGTTTCCCTCATACAGTTATGAGTTTGGATTCTAAATTCTCCTTCCCCGGCCTTCTCAAGTTTGTGGCTGTTTTATTCTGGGTCTTTGGTTGGAGACACTCTTTCTAATAGTGTTCAAAAGTGACTATCAGATGATGGCCTATCTGGAATGTGATGGTTTCAATCCTATTCCCACCGCAACAGACCCTATTTCATATCCTTTTTGGCAGCCTTATTAGAGAGACCATGTATTGAATGAACATGCAAACCATTGTACTTGCTCTCCTAGCCCCATGTCAGGATTCATGCTGTCTTGGTATAATTCCTCACTCTGAACCTTAGGGTCCAAAAGACGGGGTACCAGCATGAATTCCTCTAAGCTTGATTACCAGCTTAGAACCTGTAGCGCTGCCACCAACCAGGAATTCCAGTGCCTGGTACACCCTAAAAGATGTCAACACTCCCAGGACCAAGACAAATCCTCTGGATCTTAACACAAAGGAAAGTAACGCCGGAGAATTATCCCCCACCTTGCCTCATCCCAGGCTTCCCTCCTGGGGATACGTGATTCAATACTCCTTGAATCACACAACAGAGGACAATTCACTTCCTCCCTCTTTCTCTTTCCTCTCAATCCTCCTGAGAGAGAGGAAAGTAAATCCCTAAAGAGAGAAAAATTAACCTCTCTATCCCCTTTCCCTCTTTCTCCCCCAATTCCCTGGTGGAATCCCAGACCAGTCCCCTGGGGTCTACAGAAGTAAAAAAACATGTAGGTTCTTCAACAAGAAAAGCTGTTTAATTAAAGAGAGAAAACAGTAAAATTATCTTGTAAGTTAAGATGGATTAGTACGGGTTTCAGCAAATACAAAATTGAATCCTTCACAAATGCACATTTGTCAAGAAAGAAAAAAACATAGCCATAATCGCCTATCTACACTAGTCGTACTATTTTGAATGAAACTGATAAGAGCCTATATTGGAGAGAAACCTGGTTGCACGTCTGGTCACTCTCAGAACCCAAAGAGAACAACAACCAAAACTAACAGCACATACAGAAACTTCCCTCCCTCAAGATTTGAAAGTATCCTGTCCCCTGATTGGTCTTCTGGTCAGGTGACAGCCAGGCTTACTGAACTTGTTAACCCTTTACAGTCAAAAGAGATATAAAGTACTTCTGTTCTATTAACTCCTACTATATGTTTATGACACATGCATATTAATATAGTGATGTAGGAAAAGCTTATAGCGCTACTGCCCATGGCATAGTTGTTCAGTGTAGCAAGAGTGAGAAAAGAGGATGCTCCTGTCTTTGAAAGACATAGCAGCTGATAAAAAAGTCTACATATTATAAACAACAATAACTGATCAGCCATTAAACACACCAATATATTTCACACTCAGAATTCTGCAACAGTTCATAAACCACTCAAGCTGCTAATGCCTAGTTTATGACAGCAGTTGAGTCCCTCTAGTGAATTACAGCTTTGTATTCACATGGTGGCCCTCTGTTATCCCAAATATTGTATCCCAATATTTCAAAACATTAAACACACTATTGAAATATAAATAATTATAGAATCAAATATGAGAAATCTATACATTTATTGCTGTTCCATGGCTTATAGTAAATATAGTGGCAAATATATGTAAATATATCAGGAGTTACAGTAAATACCCATTAGTATCTAAATATGGATTTTAGGGCTATGAATTTTCTTTGTATTAAAGTATCAACCATTCAATTTTTTCCTTTTTATTTTTTGGTTTTGGTAAGTGTCTAGTTTTCAGTGATTACAGTAGCTGAACTGTAAAATTGGTGGTGATTGTTAAACATGTGTCTGGAGCTCATGGAAAAAGAGGACCAGAGGAGAACAAACTGTCCTCCTGGCTTCAGTGATGAAAGTGTCCTGGGGGAAAGAGACACTTAAAATATATTTATGAAAAAAATTAATTAACCTTAGCAACTCTCAAACTTTAGGGAGACAAATAGCTTAGGAAAGGACTAGATGGCTATATAAAGAAGAATAGGATCTGTGGATTAACTCTCTGGGAAGGATTAATAGATTCCAAGACCAGAAGGGTCCATTGTGATCATCTAATCTGACCCCCTGTACAGCACAGGCCCTAAAACGTCCCTATAATAATTCCTAGAACAGATCTTTTAGAAAAAATGCCATCCTCAATTTAAAAATTAACAATGAGTCCTGTGGCACCTTAAAGACTAACAGATGTTTTGGAGCATAAGCTTTCGTAGGTGAATACCAAATTGTAAGTGATGGCGGAGCGCCCCCCGTGGCTTGCTGCCTCAGGCACGCACTTGGAGTGCTGATGCCTGGAGCCACCCCTGTGCCCAGTTTACCAAATGATACAGATTGCTCTTAATTAGTGACCTATCCTTCATTATGTACCTGTCTCCCATTTTTTTTCCCCCTCATGTGTGAATTTTATCAGTCATGTTTTTGTGTTTTCTTCCAGGTCATTGATACAAATGTTAAATAGCATAAGGCTGAGAACTGATCCCTGCGGAGCCTACTGGAAACAGACCTGCTTGATGATATTTCAAAGGTCAGTAACCCATATGCTTCAGGGTGCAAACTGAGCCCAACTTGGCCCCAGGAAGAAACATCCCCTCTCCAAATTATACTATAGCACAATTAGATGGTGGGTTTTGTTTGTTTGTTTGTTTAATTTTCTGAAACCTCTGGTGTTAGGTGCAGTTGTAGACAGAATCCTGGATTTGACAGATCTTTCATCTGTTCTGCTATGACTCATCCTATGCTCCACCTGTTCAGTCACACTGAATCACATTTAAAATCTCTTCCAATTGTTGTTAAGAACATCCAAAGTTTGTTTGGTTTTTGTTTACTTGGTTTAAATGTACACTCTTATTGCCTCTTGCTGCTGGAGAATCCAATTAAAAAGCATTGGCATGGAAGGCTTGGAAGCACCTCTGCTCCAGTAAAGGAGTGATGCTGCTGCAAAGAGTACAGTTTCACTGTGAGATGTCAAATTAGACATTGGCTGAGTCTTTTTCAGCACCTGAAGCCATTTTCATTGATATGCAGATACACAGCACACAATCTCTCATGTTCAAAAGCAGGTACAACGGGCAGCATCAGAAATCAGGGCTTCTTCTTGATTACTCATCAAGTAGGTCCACTAAATGGATCGCCTCATGGCATTGGCTGCTACTAAGCTGGAGTAAAGGTGTCAGAATCAAGCCCTAAATGTTTTGATTGTTTTTTGCAATATAAGGACATTTGTAGTTGCAGGCTTATACTGAGTCATACACCGGAATAAAATGTCAGTGCTGTACATGTGAATTTATGTAACGTTTTTATCCAGGTTGACAGTATTTTTCATGTATCCTGTCTTCTTGTAAATGCTTTCTGGTACTATTAATGTAACTGTTAGGTGCTTATCTCTACCTCTCGCCATATCCGCTGCCATATATTTACATCTTTCAAATGTTTAACAAGAAAGGGAAGGAAAATGAAAACCTAAACCACAGACACAGATAAGCAAAAACAAGAAGCAATCTCTTTATCTTTTATGTCTGGGTAACAAAATGTCTCTTAATTTTTTCCCCTCATGGTAAATGCCATGGTAAATGTCACTGTTTTGTCACCACCATGTAAAAAAAGTGTTTAGTATTACTCTTGAATGGAGATCAAAAATCAAAACACTTTGTCATGGCCCAAGAGCTTTTTCAGATTGAATAAAGCATAAGAGATAAATTATGCAAACCATCTAAACTAAGAATTTTCTATTAAACATATTTAAATGTTCCCTGATCTTGCCCTCTGACTCTTGCTCTCAGCATATGAGAAGCTCACTGGAAACAAAGCTAAAGCTTTTTCTCTGAACAAACAAATAGATTGCTGTCTCAAACCATGGAGTATATTAACAAACACTTCCCTATAATAAGGATGGGCTCTCCCAGCTGCTAAAAAAAAGGCTATGTGACAAACTTTGGTATGTGTATTATGACATTTTTGTTGGAAAAATGAGTTTTTGGTAAAAGTTTATGGGGGAAAATGGATAAAGTACATTTTGTACTTTATTTTTATCAGTGTGAGGAAAGTAAAATCCTGTGACATTTTAAGCCATGCACCTTTAGTAAAGGCAGTGACAATTAGGCACCATTTTGTTCTCTGTCCTACTTCCCTTTTATCACTTCTTTAAATAAGAAACTGTGCTGTAAGCAAAGCATGCTGGACAGAAGGAAGGATAGGAGGATTATACCAGCATAATAACTCTCACTTGCAAAGAACTTTATTATAATACAACTGAAGCAGTCACAATAACATCTCCTGATTCATCCTCAACTTCTTGGGCAAGATTTCTCCTTTGCAAACAGACCTGTTCCAAATAATGATTTGCCCTGAACCATCATTAGACTGGACTTCTCTGACTGTCCAACAGTTGTCCAATATATAGAAAAAGTCCCCCAGAATGGGGCCAAGTCACCCCCCCCCCACACACACACCTGCCTAAGGCTTTGGGAGGGAGTTTGTGTGTGGGAGGGGTGCAGGCTGTAGGAGAGAGTTTGAGTGCTGGGTGGGGGCTCTAGGCTGTGGCAGGCGGTTGGGATGCAGGAGGGGGTGTGGGGTACAGCTCTGGGAAGGATTTTGGATGTGGGCTCTGGGGTGGGGGTGCAGGAGGAGATGTGGGGTACAGGCTCTGGGAGGGACTTTGGGTGTGGGGTGCAAGCTCTGGGCTGGGGCAGGGGGTTTGGGTGCAGGAGGTGGGCTATGGGAGAGAGTTTGGATGCTGGGTGCCGGCTCTGGGCTGGGGTAGCGGGTTGGTGTAGGAGATGTCGAGGGGTGTGGTGCTTACTTCAGGTGGCTCTCAAAAGCGACCCGCACACCCTTCTAAGAAGCAGCTCCTATGCAGGGAGAGGGA
This sequence comes from Chelonoidis abingdonii, assembly GCF_003597395.2. Taxonomy (NCBI): domain Eukaryota; kingdom Metazoa; phylum Chordata; order Testudines; family Testudinidae; genus Chelonoidis; species Chelonoidis abingdonii. Next base: position 302,909,824 of record NC_133769.1, on the reverse strand, counting down.
AGCAGGGGATCTCAACAGGCACCTCCCTCGCGGCTCCCATCGGCCGCAGTTCCTAGTCAATGGGAGCTGTGGAGTTGGTGCTTGGGGCAGGAGCAGCGCTCGGAGACACCCTCCCCCCAGGGCCATTCCGGCTGCTTCTGAGAGTGGCGCAGATTAAGGCTGAGCAGGAAGCTGCCTTAACCCCTCTGTGCTGCTGGTGGTGGTGGCGGCGGCATCCGGGGGCCCGTGGCCCTTTTAAATCACCCAGGGGCTGCAGGTGGGGTTGGGAGACTCAGACTCATAGGTCAGAAGGGACCAATATGATCATCTAGTCTGACCTCCTGCACAAAGCAGGCCACAGAACCCTACCCATACACTTTTATAACAACCCCTAACCGAAAGGACTTTGTCTGCATGAAGTGCCGCCTGATAGAGCTGCTGGAAGAAAAGATAAGAGGACTGGAGATGCAGGTGGAAACTCTGGCTGAGTTTTAGAAGGGGTTTTGAGCAGATGATGGAGCACAGACATGATGAGGCACCGGGGATAGCTCAGACGTGCCAGATGGAGGCAGGACCAAAGACTGCTGAGGAGGGACTGCTGGGTGAGAAAGTGGACGGTGAAGCATGTGACTAGGAGAACCAGGCAGAGAAAAGACGGGCCAGTGACGGAGAAATAGAACTCAGGAACAAGTTTGCTGGGTTGGAAAATGAAGATGGAAGCAACAGCAGATGCTCACTGAAGAGAAGAGGGCAAGAAAAAAGAGATGAGCAAGAAGCTAGTCCTCTGCCGAAGGAGGGAGAGTCATGGAGGCGACACCAAGTATGTAGCCCCGGAGATTGCAAGGGCGAATACGAATCGAGAGGACTTGGCGGCCAGCGGGTGCAGGGGATAGACCGGAGAATCACACTGTCACAGGAAAAAGGCAAGTCACGTGATTGGAGACTCCTTATGAGAGAATAGACAGGCCTGTACTAGAGCTGATCGGGAGAACAGAAGGGTGTGCTGTCTGCCGGAGGCTAAGATACAGGATGTGGACCTGAGGCTGAAAAGGATCCTAGCGGGAGCGGAAAGAATCTCGTTGATTGTCCTTCATGTTGGGAACGAATAGATACGGCTAGTTCTCGCTGGACTGTATCAAGGAGGACTATGCCAGACTGGGAAGACGCCAAAGGAAATCGAGGCTCAGGTGATCTTTCAGATGGGATTCTGCCGTTCCTAGAGTGGGGCGACGGAGTGACAAGAATTATGACGATTACAGATGCTTAGCTGGTGCTATAGGGGGCTTTGGGAATGTACGGTCATTGGGAAGCATTTACGGACAGACACTGTTCTCTTGGGATGGACTTCACCTAAGTAAGGAGGGAAATAGACTTATAGGATGGAGGCTCCGCCGACCTCATTAAGAGAGCTTTAAAACTAGGAATTGGGGGAGATGGTTGGGAAGATGTCCGGCGATCTCCATGCCAGAATTTAACCTGGAGAGGAAGTAAAACAAAGTGAGAGGGATACCCTTGTGGAACCAAAGAAATGACCCAAAGGAGAAAAGCGGAGTAGAAACTAGACTAACAGGTGATGCTGAGGTGGTAGAAAGGTCTGTGCACAATGGGGTAAAGAATGTCACTGATGCCAAAAATTAAAATGTCTGTACACTAATGCGAGGAGCCTAGGTAACAAGATGGAGGAACTGGAGCTACTGGTGCACGAGTGAAACCGGATTATTAGGGATAACAGAAACCTGGGGAAATAGTACTCAGACTGGAGTACAGGTAATTGAAGGCTATGTGCTGTTTAAGGAAAGACAGGAAGAAAGGCAAAGGTGGTGGAGTAGCATTGTACACAATGATGAGGTGAACTGTAATGAAATAAGAAGTGATGAAGGATAGACAGAGTTCGTCTGGGCAAAAATCACGACTGGGTAAAAAAGCTATAGAGCCTCCCCTGAGATAGTGCTTGGGGTGTGCTACATGACCACCGGGATCTGATTTGGATAATGGATAGAGACCTCTTTAATGTTTTCAACCAAGTAAACACTAAGGGGAAATGTGTGATCATGGGAGACTTCAACTTCCCCAGATAATATGAGCTGGAAGACAAGTGCTTGCAAGAATAATAGGTCTCAGATTTTCTGGACGTGATAGCAGATGGATTTCTTCACCAAGTAGTTGAAGTAAACGAGAGGGGATGCCATATTAGATTGTTTTGGTGAGCAGTGAGGACCTCGCAGAAGAAAATGTGTAGGGGACAACCTTGTTCCGAATGATCATGAGCTGATTCAGTTTCAACTAGATGGAAGGATAAACAAAGGTAGATCTGAGATTAGGGTTTTCGACTTCTCAAGGCTAATTTTTAAAGAGTAGGGAAGTGGATTGGATGGAGGAACTTGGATTTAAATGTGGAGAGGCCTGGAATTTTAAGTGGCAGCTGCGGAAATGTCGGAAGCCTGCATCCCAAGAAAGGAGAAAAAAACTGGGCAGAGCTTAGGCCCAAGCTGGATGAGCAAGCATCAAGAGAGGGGAATTAGGAAAAAAGCAGAAAGCTACGGGAGTGGAAGAAAGGCAGGATTAGCAAGGAAGCACCTTAGTGAGGTCAGAACATGTAGGGATAAAGTGAGGAAGGCCTAAAACCGTGTAGAACTGGACCTTGCAAGGAATTAAACCAATAGTAAAAGGTTCTACAGCCACATAAATAAGAAAAAACAAAGAGAGAAGTGGGGCGTTATACACGACGATGGAATGAGCTTAAGTGATAACCTAGGCATGGCCCCATATATCTAAAATAAGTACTTTGCTTCAGTCTTTAAATAAACTAGTGAGGAGTTTAGGGAGATGGAGGGATGATAAACGGGAATGTTGGATATGGAGGAGGATATTTACCGCAATCTGAGGTAGAGGCCAAACTTGAACAGCTTAATGGGACAAAATGGAGGGCCCCGGACAATCTCCATCAAAGGATATTAAAGGAACTGGCGTGGTGAAATGCGAGCCCGTTAGCGAGCAATTTTAAAGCAATCGGTAAATCTCGGGTTTGACCGTACGACTGGAGAATGCTAACGTCAATTCCTATCTTCAGAAAAGGAAAAAAGGTGATCCGGGTAATCTATAGGCCTGTTAGCTTGATGTCTGTAGTATTAAGCGTCTTGGAAAAAATTTTAAAGGAGAAAGTAGTTAAGGACATTGAGGTCAATGTAATTGGGAATGAATTGCAGCATGGATTACTAAAGGTAGATCGGCCAACCAACCTGATCTCCTTCTTTGGAGAAGGTGATGGATTACTTAGACAAAGGAAATGTGGTAATCTAATTTACCTCGATTTCAGTAAGGCGTTTGAACAGTTCCGCATGGGGACTGTTCAGTTAAATTGGAAAAGATGGGGGATGAATATGAAAGTTGTAAGGGTGGATAAGGAAATGGTTAAAGGGCAGACTCCAGGGGTCATAATGAAGGGTGAACCTGTCAGGTTGAAGGAGGTTACTAGTGGAGTCCCCTCAAGGATCGGTTTTGGGACCGATCTTATTTACCTTTTTGTTACTGACCTTGGCAACAAAGAGCGGGAAATGTGCTAATATAAGTTTGCGGATGACACAAAGCTGGGGGGTATTGCTAACACGGAGAAGGACGGGATACTATTTCCAGGAAGATCTGGACGCACCTTTAAACTGGAGTAATAG